>NW_006203430.1:4732344-4766026 GCF_000334495.1 Tupaia belangeri chinensis
CTTTCCCTCTTGCCGATCTTTGAACAGATGGAGCCCTGGACAGTGGGCAGAGGCACTGAGACCAAGCACTTCTGAAAGGGGCTGTGGGAGGAAGAATACATCCTTCCTCTTTGTGATTGGGGTGCTCAGAGAGTGGAGGGGAACCAGTCAGCCCAGGGCACACAGGTGATTGCTGGACCGTCCCTCCTGGGTCTGCAAGAGCCTTGCCTCTTTGTGCAGTTGTGCCTGGGATTCACTTCTAAGATGGTCTTTTCTTTTCTGTTTTCTTATTCTCCCAGCTATCCTCAAGTCCTCAATAAATTTCTGTTTTTGACCTACCAACCTCCATAACCCTTTTCTGAAAAGAGCACCTCAAATTAATGTCAGGCTCCAGTGCCTACTCCTTCACTGGCCATGTCGGCAGTGAAGAGACCATACTCTGCACAAGGATGGGATGCTCACCCAAGCTGGGCCGTAGTAGACGTGACAGTCCTATCTTAGTGTTGGGGAGACTGAGGGAGGGACTTGAGTCTGTGTTAGGAGGGAAGGGTACAGGAATAGCCATACGGCTTGCAGGAAGCCACTGTGATATTGCAGTCCTTCTGGTGACTAGCAGCTGGCCAATGAGGCCACAGAGTGTGAGCCTGCACTCAGACTATGTAACCTCCCCTGGGATTCTCAGAGCCCTCTGGGAGGGAACTTGGGGAAAGATGGGTTTCCTTTAGGTTAGGTGAAATCGTGGCTGCACTGTCCTTATTTTGGCCTTAGGGGACATATAGGTAGCACATTACCAAAGGGAAAAATGTCCAGTGGCTGCCTCCCCCAAGTTCTGGTGACTCTTGGGCTCTGGGCCACCACCTTGCCTTCTTAGAGCATCCTAGCATCACTTCAGGATCCTCCACCTTGTCTGTGTCACCCACTGCGATGACAGGTCACGAGCACAAGAAATGAGTGGGGGTGGGGGGAAGCGGCTTTCACCTCTCCCACATACTGAGTGAAATTTTATCTTGCATCCTCCCACCTCCTGGAGAATGTTCTTTGTCAGCAGCATTGCAGGGGCGGCCACAGTGGCTCAATGGTAAAGCAATGTTCCGTGATGTTGAGTCACACGGGAGGGGCCTGGGCTTGTGTCCTGAGGTCTCTCTGTATGCACATACCCATGATACGGCTGGTTGCGGCTGTGGGGGGGTTTGCAATGTGAATTCCCTTTGGGGGTGTTGGTCTTTCTCCCTGTGGAGGAAAACAACAACAAACACCACACAGCATTCTGTAACTTGGATAAAGATGACAGTAGATTCAGAGAGAAAGGACATTACGACTTTGTACTAATAGCTGTGTTTCCACACCGTGTGGGACCTGTGGGCCACTTATGTTGGGGGAGGATGTGGTTGGTGGCAACTCAAATGTCTAAATCCAAAGACAATGAAGAACTAATTTACGAAAAAATAGTTTGTTTCTTCTTTAGTAAATAAAACAACTCTGCCCCTTTGTTGGGTAATATTTTGGAGCTTTATTTTTATTTATGCACATTACTATGGTTCACATTATATTGAGCCCACTTACAAAAATCTTAACAAGACAAAAGAAAAGGCAAAGGAATTAGAGTCAAAGAAGGCAGAAAAGGGTAAATGATCTTAGAAATGGAAAAAAACCCCATCAAAACAACAGGCTCCTGGTGGCAATATAATACAGAAGAATGAGGTATTTTATTCTCTCTCTCTCTTTTAAATGTCTCTTTCTCTCTTCCACAAGAGAGAGAGACAGAGTGAGAGAGCAAGAGAGAGAGAGAGACCCCCAAAATAGTGGTGCTATTGCGATCCACCCCTAGCCTCAGCCAGCCCTGGTTCCTGAGCACATCTTTGCCTGGTGTGTTCAGAGATGCCTCTGGACATGAACCCAGAAGCTCCCCATGTGGTCAACCTTGCAGAGCTTTGAGTTACTGCTGGTCCCAAGAAAGGGGTTTTGCTCTTGGTTCTGTTGATGAGACTTCTTGAGCAACTTGAGGAGTAGGAGGTAGATAGTCTCACATCTGCTTACAAGAGTTTTTCAGAACAGAGAAAGTACACCTGCCTCTACAGTGATGGCCTGAGTTGCCGCCATTCTTCCTGCCTGTTCTAAACTGTTGATGTTCCCCTATCTTTGGCCTTTTTCTGGGCTGATATAAACACTCCCAGTTGAGCACAGACATGATGGCTGTGAATCTAACTGAATCATGTTTTGCCCTCCTTTCTAAGCTTTAGATTTCAGTTTTGAACTCTGTTACATTTCCCCCTCTACATCCGACAGATCTCTCATGCTTCTTGTGTCTGAAGTGGAACCGAGTTGGGTTTCTGCATCTATCTTTTCTTGTCTAGAAAATGGTATTTTCCTCTCTGAAATGGCCACTTTTTATTTTTCATATGGGGTATTATGATTGCTTTTTCAAGTTCTTCTTGAGCATCTCACCATCTCTCTGCTGCCCTCTTAGTTATCAGGATGGAGTAGCTGCTCTCTCTGTTCTCATGGCTTCAGGTCCTCTGATCACTGTGCCCATGCAGGACAGCCATTGCTTATTGTCTTACTGTAGACCAGGGACAGGGTTTACTGCATCTTAAAATTCTGTAGGGCATCAGAATCATTAGGACACACACACACACACTCACACATATGTATTTGCTGGGAAAAAGTGACTCACATGATGATAGCAGCCAAGAAGTCCCACAGCAGGCTGTCTGCAAGCTGGAGACTCTGGGATGCTGGTGGCATGGCTCAGTGCAAGCCTGAAGGTCTCAGAGACTGGGAAGCCAGTGATGTAACTCTGAGCCTGAGACTGAAAGGCTGAGAATCTAGGGGTGTGGCAGGGAGTGGAGCACTGGTGTGAGTCCTAGAGTCCAAAGGCAGGTGAGCCTTGAGTTCTGATGCCAAGGACAAAGTCTGTCCTGCTCTTTCAAAAGAGACCATCCTCTGTATCTGTTCTCTCTGGTTCCTTTGCTGATTGATTTGTGTCCACTACAATGAGAGCAGCTCTTCTCTACCTAGTCTTTTTTTTTTTTTTTTTTTTTTTTTTACCAGAGGGGTGTGGTCACAGAGAAACAGAGAGACAGAAAGTGAGAAATGACTCCCTAGGGTGGATGACCACGCCACAATCCCTTCTCCTCCATTCTCCTCTCGGGATCTTGGGCACTCACGTACACACATCCAGCGTGAGTTTAAGCCACTGGGTCCGGGACTTGAACAGTGGTTGACTACATGGGAGTCCAACGACATAGCCATTACGCCAACTACTGGTCCCTCTCTACCTAGTCTTAGTAAGACTCACATGTTAAAATCCGCCAGATATTCTCAGAATAACGTTTTATCAGGTTTCTAGATATTCCTTAGTCCAGTCAAATTGATACTCCTAAACTATCCGAGACTGAATACCCGTACTAGGACCTAGGACCATGGCTAGTATGCAGTAAGTACTCCACGAATGCTGTGGAAGCATGCGTGAGTAGTTAAGGCAGGCCTCTCCCAGGCTGGCAGGACAACAGCCACCATATGGGAATGGGAAGGTACAGTGTGCTCAGCTTAGGGAGGCAGAGCCGAACACAGGAGGAAGGAAAAGAGAACACTACTAAGTTGATAGTAAACATAAAGACAAAGCCTGCCACATCTTAGTGTTTTTGTTTCTGACCTCAGGGAAGAGCTAAGAAAATGGATGCTGTCAAAATCATTTCTCCCAACTATGATGAAAAGTTTGCTTGCAGCTGATTTAATGCCCAGCTGTCTTCACCTCGGAAACATCCCAGAAGCACTTGAAACTAGTTATGTTCTGGGAAATTCCTCAAAGCAATTTCTCCTGAGACATGGCAAAACATGGGGGCTCATTTAAGTGAAGACTTGATAGGTAAGTTAAGTATGTAAAGAAAAAAACTAAGAACCTTGTGATAAAGTATTTCTGTTTCTTTACAGCCTGCTAAGATATTATGCAAATATACTACAGTTAAATGTTTGCTGCGCTAACACTGAGAAAGGATGTGGTTAATGGTAAAACAAATCCTTAAAAAAATGGAAAGGTCAATTCATCTTAAAAATATTTAAGATGACTTAAAATACTCAGTATTCAATTTGGACTTTTTGATGAGCAAGACCCAAAGATGAGCAAATAGAACCGTTAAGCCTGTTTCAGTGTAAAATGTCAAAAGTGAAAAGGAGTAAGACCACTGAATTATAAAAATCATGAAAATCTCAGGTTGGGTAAATATTCAGTATGGAGGCCACCCAGATGAAGGGATATACACACGAAGATGAGAAGGTAGTTTCAGTACTCAAAAGAAAGCTTGAACGTGCTGAGTAAAATAATATTTTATAGAGTGTTTTACTATCAGTACATATAAGAAAGCTAAGTAAGGGCTGCTAAGTCATGTCTGGTGGCATTACTGAATTTTGTGTCAAGTGACAGGATGCTGCATTGGGTGAACCACTGCTCCTATAGTCTGCGTGATATTTCTCAAGAGGGAATGCAGTTCACTGAAGTTCCTCAAGAGAGAGGCATATGTATTGAAAGAACTACTTGCTATTAGTGATTTGAAAAGCACACACCTTCATTTAGAATCTGAAGCTTTTGTGGCATGAATGGGGGAGAAACATGAGGATTATGTAGTGACCCCTATTTGTGTCATTTGCCCCATTGAATTCATCTCTAGTGTATAAGCACATATTACCATTTTAGCAAGGATTTCCAGGAATCCTATGGGGAGAAGCTAGTACTGTTGGGAAGAGAGAAGAATGTAAGAACAGAAGTGAAACTTTGAGGTCATCAGTGGGATCCCAGGAAGGAGACAAAGCTGACCAAGCAGAGCAGGGGTCCAGAGTGTGAAGTGGGAGTGCTATGCTGTAGTGGAAACACTCTCAAGGGACAAGGCAAGACCCCAGTTGTTGGAGCCTGGGTGTCTAGGCCTCCAGGACTGCGTGGACCACCATCTAGGCACTACTGAATGGAGGCACTTTTGCTTTCTCTTGATTAGGCTCAGAGTCACTTCTGGAGTCTGGGGCTGGGCCTTTTACAAGGGTAGAAGATGTGAAGATAAGCTAACAATAGCAGACAACAGTCATTCATGGAAGTTTGCTCTGGGTCAGGTTTTCATCATATGAGTGGGTTGTTGATTTCAGGAGCTGATTTCTCTTTTCTTTCTTTCCTTTTCCTTTTTCTTTTTTAAAAACATGTTCAGTATTTTTATTTCATTTTCTAGTGGACAATTTATATACCTCTCTCACCTTTCCCCCTTTTTTTTGGAGAGGTTTTTGCTATAGGGCACGTGCGCTTGCCAGAAAGACAGAGAGAGACAGAGAGATAGAAAGCAAGAAATCCACCCCCCCAGGGGGGGATGGCCATGCTGCAATCCCTTCTCCTCCATTCTTCTCTCAGGATCCTGGGCACTCACGCATACACACCTGGCGTGAGTTGAAGCCACCGGGTCCGGGACTTGAACTTCGGTCGGCTACATGGGAGTTCAGTGACATAGCCATTACGCTAACTGCTGGTCCCTCACCTTTCCCTTTAAGTTAGCGTGACCATTTTTTATAATAAGCTACTTGAAGAGAAACTTTGGTCAAGGATGGAATGAAATAGCAAAAAAATTAAAACTAAAACAAAAACTAATGCTGCTTTAAAAAACCAACACTTTCACCAATTATATTAAAACAAAAACACAATATTTGCACTCTATGTGTTGTCAGTGTTTCCTGGGGGCTGGGTTTCCTCACCATCATGCAAATGGCAGAGGCGCAGTTAGTTTGTCACGCTGGATCACGAAGGCTCACTCAGCTTCACAGTATCCGGAGTCTCTGGATAGAAGACTCTAATGTTTTGAAATCCCAAATTGTCACAGCTACATCTGTGCCAGTAATTTGCGACAGTCTTGGTTGTCCACCTGATAAACAGACACTCGAGTGATGCGATTCTGGTGCAGTGTCTGTAAGGCGGCATTACAGTCCTCAGCTGTGGCCCTCTTGCCCATGTTGCAGAAGCGTTCCTTTGTAGGCGTGTTGTGCTGGATGCTCTGTTTTGGAATGTCTAGCTTGGAGACAAAGGTCAAACAGTCACGGTCATCATAGTTAAAGAGCATTGGGCAGCAGTCGTGGCCAGCAGCTGCCACGCTGTTCTCTGAGACAAACTGCTCAGAGTGGCAGGAACTCTGTTCAGAGTTGAGATCTGCACCCTTTTTGAGGCATCTGCCACAGACACGTTACAGTAGTGGCTGATCCAGGCCAAGCAACTCCACTGGCAGAGAAGCTGATCCTGCAGACCCGGCGACCAGTTGCCAATGCCACCAAACTGACACCAGCTGACTGAAAGTCATCTTTCTGTCCCAGGATGTGCTGGTTGGCTTCTCATTGACTTTTTAAATGTAGGCAGAACATGGTCTGCATTTGAAGTTGCATGATCCTGTTGTCAGCAAAACATTGGGATGCCAACCCACCCTGAGGACTCTGGAGCAAATTGGCCTTTTAATGTACTTGCTTACCACCAGTCATTTTCAGACTCAAAGTAGCAAACAGAATGAGTCATGCTCCACTTCCCACAGCAAATTTGTTCTCTAGAGGGGGCCACCTCACCAAAGTGACTGTGCAATTAATTCTCAGGATCACCAAGATTGGCTCCCAGACACCATCTTTCTGGCACCAGTCATAGGCATTGTGGTCTGCTCCACAAGTGATGATGCAGTTGCTCTCGGGAGCCCAGTCAATACCTGCAGTGTGTCTGTTGTGCTCCCTGAGTTCATGAGCTTTTCATTAACTGGCTCCAAATCTTATAGATTTGCACTTTGTGAGTATTGAGGCTAAGGATAATCTGGGTATGATCCCTGTTCCAGGCACGACCGACAATTGTGTATAAATTATAATAAAAACTGATGCAGGGACATTATTCTCAATGTTTCCAAAGGATAGAAAGCTGGGATAGGGGCAGTCTAGACCAGCATGGGCTCAGAGTAGAGAATTCCAGGACTCTGGTCAGTCAATGAGAACAAGTTCTGGTGGGCCAGATTTCTTTTTAGATTAGTCTTTTTACTTTTTAAAGTTTTTTTTTTAAATTTATTTATATTTTTAGAGAGGGAGGGAGAGAGGGACAGAGAGAGAGGAAGAGAGAGAGCGAGAAGAGAGCGAGAGAGAGCGAGAGAGAGAGAGAGAGAAAAGCACCCTTGGTAGGGTCTCACAACATATCCCCCAGCCTTCCCCACTAGCAGCCAGGACCATGGGCACACATATCAGGTGTTTACAGGTGGACTGGGAACTGAACCTGTGGTCTTCTGCATGGATCCAGCTTTGCCTGAGTAGTGTTACTGCTCTACCACCAAGGCTGCCCTAGACTCAGTTTTCTTCTTTTGATTGGAAGAAAGTTGAATTCTGTATTCAATTCCAATTCTTGCAGTGAAGCTCATAGTTTATCTTTAAAAAATAACAACAGAGAAGGAGGGCCTATGGAAAAACTCCACACTGACTGTGTATCAGAGCTATGCCCTATGCTAAATACTTACTTCTATTGCTTTCATTGATTGGCTAGAGCTTATCCTATTTATAGGACAAGCCAATGGCTGAAATGATCATTAGGATGCATTCATTTATTTGTTCAATTGAATATTTATAGTGTGCCCACTGTGGGCAAAGCCTTGGGCTACATTCACAGGTGAAGAGTGCTGTCTTAGCCCAGTGCTATACAGGAGGACTTTCTATGATGATGGGAGTCTCTGCCATCCAACACAGTGGTTATTAGTCACATGTAGTTAGGATGACTGAGGAAATGACTTCTTAATGAATTTTAATGAATTACTTAAAACTCTATCCATTTCATAAAACGAGAAAGAGAGACAATACCCCTCAACAAAGGCTTCATGCTACAGTCAGTCAACCTCAGTCTCCAGCCTCAGCCAGCCTGGATTATGAGCATGTGTGTGTGCTGCTAGTGTGCAAAGTTAGACCCTGGGAAGTAAACCTGGGACCTTTCCTTGTGAGTCCAGTTGCATTCCCACTGTACCACTGTCTAGCACCAAATTTTAATTAATTTAAATGTAAATAGCCATATGTGTGCGGGGGCTTCCATGTTGGACAGCACAGAACTGGATTAATCTTGTGTTGTACTTGGAAAAGTTATAAAAACAGAAAACAGGGTCAGTTGGTGGCATAGTAGTAATGCAACTGGACCTGCATGGAGAGTCCCTGGTTCAAATCCCAGGTCTTTCTGTATATGCTGTGAGTGTGTGCATTTATGATCTGGGCCAGCCAAGACTGGGGGAGGATCGTGGTATGAGGACTCTGTTGAAGGTGCCTGTTTCTCTGTCTCTCTCTGTTTCTTTATTTCATGGAAAAAATGAATAAATAAGCTTTAAAAACCCACAGAAAACATTAGGTATCCTAGAAACCTAATAAGCTTGTTAAAATGTTAGTAATATGTTATACTCTGGTATATGATTGTAATAAATGGTATAATAGAATTTCTATGTATCAGTTTATTCAAAGACATTCAGGTGATGTCTTCTTCTTCATTTTTTTTTTTTAAAGAGAGATTTTTGTTATATGGCGCATGTACTTGCCAGAGACAGAGTGACAGAAAGTGAGGAATCACCCCCAGGGTGGTGGCCATGCCACAGTCCCCTATCCTCGAATCTTCTCTCAGGATTTTGGGCACGCATGTACACATGCTCAGCATGAGTTGTAAGCTGTTGGGTCTGGGACTTGAACCAGAGTTGATTATGTGGGAGTCCAGTAACATAACCACTATGTCATCTGTTGGTCCCTCAGGTACTGTCTTTTATGTCTTAGGCAATGTACTAATTCTATGAGAGAAGATGGTGTGTAACACTTAATCTGTATTTTTAAGGAGCTCACAGTTTTGTAGGTAAGTATCCTCACCCACACATATACATTTACACACTAACACATAAATACCAGGTAACCAAGTGTTTAATGCCCTTAGACAAATATGCCTTCTATTCACAAGATGACTGGTAATTTCAGTCACTGGATCCAGAAGAATATGTATATTTCTTTTTAAGAACAAATAAACTTTTCTGATAAGTTCCCCAGGTGACTTCCTCTTATATCTCCTTGGCCAGAATTCAGTGCATGTCCATGTCTAAATCAGTCCCTGGGAAGATGAATGTAATTATCACGATTGACTTAGACTAATCAGGATTCATCCCTTCTCTTGTAGATAGATATACGAACAAAATCAAACTTCTGTGGCAAGGAACCAGGATGATGGAAGGGATGTTGAGTAGGCAATCACCATTTCTCTGAAAATTTACCCATCCTCTGAATTAGAATGAGCCTCTTCATTCATGGAACCCCATTCATTCCTCTGTTACAACACTCACAGAATAGAGTGCATTAATGTATTTGCTCAAGGGCTTGGTTTCCTGCTAAGGATTGTGTAACAACAACTTACTCTTCTCTGTTAAACTGTGAGCTCATGGAGGTAGGCCATGTCTTATTCTTCTTTAAAAGCTTGACACTCAGCATGGTTCCGGCATACCCTGGGCTCAATAAATATTTGTTGAATTGAATATACATTTATTCAAGCACAGTTCAATTCATGGATTTTCTTCCTCATTTATTCTTTTACAGACTACACCAACAGGTTGGTCTGTTGATCTGGCTTACAGCTGGAATTGGAAGTGAATTTTATTTCCATTAACTGAAGAAGTATAGGAATAAGCAGGCAGGTGAGCATGGAGCATGGGAATGGGCTCAAGAGAATAATGTCAAAGGACAATGACTATTAGAGACGTGAGAAGACAAGACAACTAACCAGACACACAGAAGTTAAGTGTGGTGTTAGGCAGAAACTTCCGAATGGAGACCAAATCTTTAAGAAACTGATGTAATTGGTACTTGAAATATGTTTATATTAATTCACATAATATAATGATATACTCTCATCTAGACTTTTCCATTTACAGCTGTTATCTTTCTCCTTTATTTTCACCATTGCTTCTCTTCCTGGCTTTCTGCCTTCTGATATCTGTTTCAGGACTCAGTACAGCTTCTCTCTGGGATGTTCATAAGGTGTGGGATGGATTCCTTTTCCTCTCTCTCAGAATTAGAGGTTAAGAGACACAAAACAAAGCACAAGACCATGTGCACCTTAGGTCCTCTGAAAGCAATGTACCTGGACCTCGTTATCTCAGTTCACTACGGGAAGCATCCAATACGTTAAAATTGATTGTCTTGCTTTAGCTTTTAGAGAGGGCAGCGGGATAAAGCTTATCTACTTATTTTGCACATGCATACGAGAGAGAGAGACTGGCTCTCAACAGGATAACACCACGCTGCAATCCCTCTGTAAGCCTTCCAGCCAGCCAGGTTCGTGGGTACACACCTGTGAGGACTCCTGGAATGTTAAGATTGACCTGGGATCTGTACTTAAGGTCCTCTCACATGGCTTCAGCATCATGCAGCAGTACCCTGCTGCCTGTGCCACCATGAATGGGCCAGAAATGTACCTTTGAAGAACAAATCTAGGTATATTGCAAAAGCATAGTGGAGGACTTAATCATAGGAAAAAAAAAAAAAAAGCATTGTTTCTCCATATTAACTTCATTTTGACCAGGCAACCAACCTGGGGTCCAAGGAGGAAGAACGGTGGGGATGCGTGGAGTTGCGGTAGGGTCGGGCCTGCAGCCTCAGTCCGCCTGGTGTCCGGAACTGTTGGCCGGCTCGATCTGGAATTTTCATCAGTTCCTGATGCATCGTGGTACCCATTTATTTGCTCCTCTCAACTGATTTAGAGTCTATTTTTATTATTGATTTTTCCATTTTATATTGTTGTTAATTTTCTAAGTTGCCTCAGATGTTTATGGATATGTGCACATCTGTTTTTTCTTACTTATCTTCTTAGCTGTAAGTATGGTACATATTTTCTATCAGTGTGATTTCTTTAAAATAACTGAGTTGTTTTCTTTTCCTTCTCTAAGCATGTTATTCAGGAATTTCCTACAAATAACGTGGAGGATTCAGAGAGACAACTGTGTAATAGAACTTGACTATGAGGTAGGAAATCTACATCTGATTCCAGCTTGGCTTTTTGCTGTCTAATCCTGGGCAAGCCATTTAGCCTCTTAACTGTTTCAGTTTGGTCATCTTAGAAAGTGGGAATATTTATATTCACTTCACCTGTCTCATAGAGTCAGAGTGAGGACATACATATTTTGGTGTGTTACTATAATAAGGTTGTAGATAAAGTCTTTATTAGGATTAAGTCTTTGACCAGAAGCTTGGGTGTATCAATAGGCATCCTCAGGGTGTAATCAGAAGGATTTGTAGTTCTTCATGGACCTTGTACCTCAAATCTATTTATAATATATCACTCTCTTTCTATGGGGTAGTGAAGACTCAGGAGTGATTCGTGAATTCCATGGATGTAGCCAATGGGAGTTCCCAAGCAGGAATCCAATCCCTTTACTGCTTCCTCCAAATTCTACTAACCATCCTACCCTGCCTTCCACCTGGAGTCTTTGACCCTATGAGAAAAATAGGGTACACATTACTCTTAACATTTTACTGATAAGGAAAATGAAAAGCCAGAAGAAAGTCATGCACTAGTTGACCATAGGGCTGATTAACACTTGTTGAAAGTCACTCATTAGTTAGCTGTAGGGCTGGATCTGGAAGCTCATGTTAGGAGCAAAAAATGGTGTCATGGGGCCCAGGGTAGAAGAGGGAGACAAGGGCAAGCAGCATCATGATCTTACCCTTTAAATACTCAGATTACTTTTAGATCTGCTGACCAGTTCCTTGCAAGAATCTTAAAGAAACCTTAGACAGCGAAGAAATCAGATCATGAGTGTCTTTGAGCCTCATGAGTATCCATGGGTTATGCCAAGACTGGTGGCTCTTCTATTCTAGGACATGCTTTGGGTAGCTCATGCAACTGATGGCCTTGGGAAATGAGATAATGTCATCCTCTCATCCCTCAAAGAGCAGACTTTCTTACTGTTTACTAGAAAAGCAGTGGATTCTCCAGGCTTAGTGTTCCTCAGCTGTGACACAAACTCACTTCATATGTATTATGAACTTAGCCATCAATCTATCATTTTGCTTCTGTGCAACTTGAGGACATGAGAAGCTAATGCAAAATATGCTAATGCTTGTCTGCTTTGGGATCATGAGTAATATGATCCTTTATTTCTGATCCCAGATTCTCATGTCTTCTGCCAGCTTCTGTAAAACAAGATAACTCATTAGCGTATAAGTTGGGTAAAATAAAATCAGATCTGTTATCCATCTTCCTGAGTCCTGACTGAAGTTCTCATCATATTATGTAGCTTAAACGTGTATACACATCCACAAGGAGGAAGTGATGGTCACAAAATTCACCAGGTGATATAACTAGACCTGCTCCAAGTTCTTGGTTTCCAATTTTCTAGATCTGCCTTCTGTTATCAGGCCTTCAGTAGATAAAGATAACATATATTGGGTCACTGGAAAAGTCATGACATGTTTTTCTCTGCAAAAATGCATCATGACTTTTCTGACGACTCAGTGGTTGACTGGTTCATTGGGAAGCAGAGCACTCTGTAAATTTGCCTAGATCAATATGGAGAAGCCAGACGTGACAAGGAAGGACCTGGGAGGAAGAAAGGATGGAAAGGAAAAGACATCAAATGCCTCTTCACCATTTTATATACCTGCCATGTTAAGAAAAAAAGGAATGCTAAAGCAACAGAATCTTTGAAAGTCTATGAAATAGATTAGGATAATGAAGAGGGGAGGGTAAGCAGGGCTTGTGGGGCAGGACACTCAGTCGGAGTGGCTTAAGAAGGGAAGCTGAAGAGCTGGGTGAGGAAATGGTAGTACCTCTTAGGAGATTTTCCAAGAAGTACTGCTGTTTAAGTAAGTCTGTTTTTCTCTGCAAAAATGCATCATGACTTTTCTGACGACTCAGTGGTTGACTGGTTCATTGGGAAGCAGAGCACTCTGTAAATTTGCCTAGATCAATATGGAGAAGCCAGACGTGACAAGGAAGGACCTGGGAGGAAGAAAGGATGGAAAGGAAAAGACATCAAATGCCTCTTCACCATTTTATATACCTGCCATGTTAAGAAAAAAAGGAATGCTAAAGCAACAGAATCTTTGAAAGTCTATGAAATAGATTAGGATAATGAAGAGGGGAGGGTAAGCAGGGCTTGTGGGGAGCAGTGGAGGGACCCTGTGAGAAAGGAGGTGAACTTGGAAAGATGGTGTTGTGGGGTCCGGGTTAGAAAAGGAAGAAGAGGAGGCCAAAGCAGCATCATGATCTTACCCTTAAGATACTCAAATTACTTTTAGATCTGCTGACTAGTTCCTTGCAAGAATCTCAAAGAAACCGTAGACAGTGAGCAAATCATATCATATGTGTGGGCAAGTCTCTTCACACATGTGGTACACAGAAAGTGAGGCCAACTCTGACCAAGATGTACCAACTGCTAAAGAAATCTGAAACGATAGCAGGTGTTTCTTAAAGTAACTTTCCTTTCATTGACTGAAGTAGATAGGCCTCTGTCATAAAACCTTTAATTGCTTGTCAAATATTTGACTGAAATGAAGTAATTTTCCTTCAAAAAAAGTTCACACTCTTAAGTCACTAGCAAATGAGAAGTTTGAAAAAAAAATGGTTAAAGCACTTTCTGTGTGTGTGTATACACAGTGAGTAATGGCCAATAAATAGATAGTTTTTGAGAGATCCTGTTTAATGTTTAAAGAAAATTGTACGGCTTATGTGAGGTATCCAACATAGTCAAAAATAATAGAAACAATGGTGGTTGCCAGGATCTGAGCAGGGGAAAATGGTGAATTGTGGTTTAATGGGTATAGGGTTTGGTTTTGTAAGATGAAAACATGCTAGAGATAAGTTAAACAACAATCTGAATATACTTGACACTGCTGAATCATATACTTGAAAATGGTTAAGATGGCAAATTTTAAGTTATGCTTTTTTTTTAAAACCATTATTAAAAAATTGTAGAGGACACCTACAAAGAATGAACACAGTATGGATTTATAGTTGTAACTTCTTTGGTTGATTTAAATTATAATGTCATGGTAGGACAAAAGGCAAAAGACAGGAAAGGACTTATTTTTCACTGAATTTTAGGTAACTCCTTGGATGATTGGTAAGTAGCAGTTAGTTGAATACCTTTTCCATCTATGAAGGTTAAATTCACTTCTTCATATTTCACTAAAGACCACTGCATATTTTCTTAAACAAAAAACCCAATTTTAATGCTTATTAATTTTCTAGCCTTTATAAAAGATCACCAGCTAAGAAAGAGACTTCTGGGTATAAATGCAAAGGAATTGAAGGCAGGGCCCTGAAAATATAGTTGTCCATTCATGTTCAAAGCAGAATTATTGACAATCATCAAAAGGTAGAAGAACCTGACCAAGTGTTCATTGACAGCTGAATGGACTAGCAAAATGTAGTACAAATGTACACACCACAGAAGAGTGTTAGCCTCGAAAGAAGGACATTCTGATACAAGCTGTACAATAGATGAACCTTGAGGACATTATGCTAAGTGAAATAAGCTAGATATGAAAGGACCAACAATGAATGATTACGACTATGTGAGATACCTAGAGTAGTTGAATTTATAGAAACAGAGCGTAGAGTGGTGGGTGCCAGGGGTTTCAGGAGGTATGGTGGGGGTGTGGGAGTCATTGTTTAATGGGTAGAGAATTTCAGTTTTGCAAGATGAAAAATGTTCTGGAGATGGATGGTGGTGATAGTTGCACAACAAAGTGAATGTGCTTAATGCTACTGTACTGCACATTTAAAAATGTTTGAAGTTTCATTATGTGAGTTTTACCAGAATAAAAACCATTATTAAAAACACTGTTGATAAAAGAGAACATGGCCAGCCACAGTGCTGCAGTGGTAACACAGTGCTCCGTAATGCTAAAGGGATATGGGAGGGTCCAAGGTTTGTGCACTGAGGTCTCCCTGTACACACTGTGTGTGCGTGCATGTGCACATGTGTGCGCCAATAGCCCAGGATGGCTAAGGAAACAGATGAATTGCAAAGAAAAGGTCCTGTTGAAAAGCCATCCTCTGTCATGGAAAACGTAACTAAACGTAGAAAAAGAAGTTCATTAGTTAAGGCACTGTCTGTGTCATTCATTTCAGGATCCAGTCGCCCAAGCTGTGTGCCGAGGAGAGTAAACTGCGTAATTCGCCCAGGGGCTCAAGGTCCAGGACCAGGAGGGTCTTAACTATGATTGTCTTCTGAGGAGCTGGAAGTGGTTGAAAGCCACAAGACCTGCCTCTTTCCCACATTCTGAAGCATCTGCAACTCCCCACTGTGTGCCTGTGTGTATGCGAGGAAGTTCTTCCAACATCAAAGGTACTTTTATCTTTCTTCATTAAAGAAAGCCTTTGATTGAGCCATAATCCTCTCAGAGTGGGGCAATGTCTCCAAATGTTTCATCTGTTAAAACTGATGATTCTGTCTTTTTTTAAAAAAAATTATTTATTTATTTAAATTTACATTTCATCATATGTCTTTGCACTATACATTTCTTTTTCCAACGCAAAAACCACGCATGTCTGTCAAGACAAGGATATTACTATATACATTATTATCAGCAAATAGCTTCTCATTTTTTGTCAATTAAGCATACTTTTACCCATTTTTCTTTCCCATTTCTCCTCCCTCTCTTCCATACTAAACTTTTTTCCCTACGTTTTATTGATTTACAAAAGATCTTAAAGAATGGACAAAGCTAGAATCTAGTGACAAGTGCACTGTAATTTTCTTCTGAAATAATTTTTCTCCTTTTCTCTACATTCCCCCTTTTACTAAGGAGAGGTATAAACGAACTTATTTGCAAAAAAAGAAAAAAAAACATAGGTTCATCTCAATTTAGTCTGTTATTTGCATAAAGTCTGATAAGAATTCAATTTCTGATGCACGGCAATGGATACAGTTGTATTATTGAACTTATGCAGATAACCATTCTGCCACAAAATAAGAATGCTCACAAATATTTTCCAATTGTAAAGGGGTCAGAAAGGAAGAAGAGTTTATGTTTCAATTAAAAAAATTCTTTAACAAATGACTGAAATCAACAACTCAGAAGAAAACAAAAAATCTTAAATCTGGAACACAAAGCATAGAAGAAAATCAGTAATGTTTTTGAAAAAAGTTATAGAATTCTATTTCACCAGTTCAGTCTTGTGTAATCTCTTTTGAATTTGCAGTGTTACCGATCTTTCTGTTAACATTCAGTATTATTATTGATATTTAGAACGTGTCCCTACCATTAAGTTGGCCTTTCTCTTGGTCATTCTTTGTTCTCTTATTCGTCCGTCTATAGTTTTCCTGGGATAGCACTCCCTTCAGAACTTCTTGAAGAGCTGGTCTGGTGTTGGCAAAGTCTTTCAGGTTTTGTTTATCTGAGAATGTTTTTACCTTTTCTTCCCACATGAATGATAATCTTGCCAGATACAGCATTTTTGGTTGAAATTATTTTTCACTTAACGCATTGAATATATTTTCCCATTTTTTCTTGCTTACATTGTTTCCAATTAAAGGTTTGATGTTAGCCTGATGGGATATCTTCTGAAAGTAACTTGACATTTTTTTCTCTTGCCAATTTTAGTATCTTGTCTCTGTCTGGTTTTGGTCAGTCTGGCTATGAGGTGCCTTGGAGAAGATCTTCTTGGGTTGATTCTATGTGGGGTCCTTTGTACATTTTGGGTCTGGATATCTGAATGCCTCTCTAGGTTTGGAAAGTTTTCTTCCAGGATTTCATGGAATAGATTATCAATGCCTTGATTAGTTTCTTCACCTTTTGCAATACTGATGATCCGGATGTTTGGGCGTCTAGTGCCACCTAGTATTACTTATATATTACTCTAATTTTTTTTGGGTTATTTTCTAAGTCTTTTTGATGAATTTTTCTAGTCAGAGGTTTTGTCTTCTTCATCTGAGATTCAATATATATATATTTTTGAGAGGTTTTAGCTATAGGGCGCGTGCGCTCTCCAGCCAGACAGAGAGAGACAGAAGAGACAGAAAGAGAGAAATAACCCCCCAGGGGGAATGGCCTCGCCGCAATCCCTTCTCCTCCATTCTCCTCTCAGGATCTTGGGCACACATGCATACATGCCCGGCGTGAGTTTAAGCTGTTGGGTCTGGGACTCGAACCGTGGTTGACTACATGAGAGTCCAGCAACATAGCCATTATGCTAACTGCTGGTCCCTGAGATTCAATCTTGAGAATTGAATCTAATCTGCTTTTAATACTTTTTTTTTGAGAGGTTTTCACTATAGGGCACGTGTGCTCGCCAGACAGACAGAGAGAGACATAGAGACAGAAAGCGAGAAATCACCCCCCAGAGGGGATGGTCATGCCGCAATCCCTTCTCCTCCATTCTCCTCTCGGGATCTTGGGCATGCACACACACGTGCCCGGCGTGAGTTTTAAGCCACCGGGTCCGGGACGCGAACCGCGGTCGACTACGTGGGAGTCCAGCGACATAGCCATTACGCTAACTGCTGGTTCCCTGCTTTTAATACTTTTGAGGGAGGTTTTGACTTCCTGTCTCATAGCCTTCTTCTCTAATAGTTCCATCTGATTCTTTTTTATGGTGTGTATTTCCTCTTTCAGATCGTAGAAGAACTTCCTCACCTCCTGGAACTCATTGTGTCTTTTCTTCTGCATTTTCTACAGGAGGAGTTTGGGGCAGAGACTTTTCCAGTTAAAGGGGTACAGAAAGCCCACCTCAGGTGCACACAGATTCTGGCTTTCTGTTTGGTGTCTAAACTGATGATTCTTAAGTGAGACCATCATCATATTGACCCAAGACGTCCATCTTGGCCTTTCTATCCTCACTAGGGAGAGCATAAGAACTGAACATCTTCAGCCTTCCGTTTCCTGACTACACCACCATCTCATGAGCTGTGTGGACAGGTGATGTGTAGTGGGAATGCTGTTTAACTGAGGACATGTGTCACTCCCACCATCACTGTTTCTGTGGTGCTCTGTGTGCAAAATTCTTGCCCAGAAATGAGCAGTGTGGACAGTTAAGACTCCTGGTAGAACCACAATGGTTGGGACCATAATTTGGTCCATAATTTAAGAAAAACTATGTTCCTCTGGTCAGCATTAACTTGTAGATATTTCTTGAATTCAAGGAAAGAAATGGCAAAAGTAATCCAAATTAAAAATCAACAACTAGTGGATTCATTAATCCAAAGAAGAGGTGGGGCATGGCATTATGAAGACCAAGCACAATAGCAAGACACTGTTAGGTAGCTCTCTGAGTCCTCTGATACATGCTGGTGTGGTTAACATCTCAACTGCATTGCTAATTATAAATAAATTATTAACCTAAAGTAGAAATACAGGGGGGGACACTTCAAAAAATTTGTGGAAAAATGGAATTAAGATGAGTTTCTTTTGGTGCAAAAATTGTTTGGAATCCATGCAGAGTTTTTTTTTTTCATAAAAGGCATTTCTGTGAACTTTTTGAAGACCCCTCTGTTTCTGAGTTTGAGGAGCTTCTGTCTGACTGCATTTACAGTTGAATCAGATGTCTTTACACTTGCTTGTTTGGATTCACCTTGATTTTTGGACTTTACCTTGTCCTTACTGCATCATCATTTTTTGAATGTTGGAAGCTCCACAGTGGAGGAATGCCATGTTTTTCCTTTCTCTTGCTGACAACAGAATCAGCACAATCCTAATAAAAAAAAGCTCTGTAGTCATCATCATCATCATCCCCATATTACAGATAAGAAAGTAGAGCCCTAAAGAGATAACTTGCTCAAAGTAATATACTGAGAAAGAAATGGACCTGAGGCTGGACACATGGTGATGGAGTCTATAGTATTTCCTCCTCCAGTCTGCTGACTTGCCTTAGGTTATAGGGTGTGTACTGCCTGTTTCTCTCTCTCTCCATTGTTTTTTAAAAGATGGTTTTGCTTTAGGGCGCATGCACTTGCCAGAGAGAGAGACAGTGAGAGGAAAAGTGAGAAATCAGGGGGGATGGCCATGCCGCAATCCCTTCTCCTCCGTTCTCCTCCTGGGATCTTGGACATGCATGCACACCTACCTGGTGTGGATTTTAAGCCACCAGGTTAGGGACTCAAACTGCTGTAGGCCATGTGGGAGTCCAGTAATGTAACTGCCACATTATCTGCTGGTCTCCCAGTTCATTTCCCATTTCTTTCAGCTTCAGTCCATAGGGGCTTTGCCAAAGTCAGTTCCCAGGAGAGACTGGCCATGAGCTCCCTGTCCTGCACTTGGAGGCCTGTGGGCATAGTGAGTGAGACCTGCTAGGCCATGAGAGGAATGCAGAGGGCAGGGAAGCCCTGGCTCCAAGGATCAGAGAGTTGATCTGCATGTGCTGGGACAAGGTCCTGGTGGGTTTTCTAATGTGTTCTACCTACAGGGGATGGTAGGCTTCCTGATGGCACAGTCCTTTTGTTGACATGTACAAAGGTATCTTGGAAGATTTTATTGAAAATGTGTGTTATGAGAAACTATGCATGGATTTCAAAATTTTGCACCAAAATAACCTCATACTTTAATTCTGTTTTTTTTCCATGAACTTTTTTATTAATTTATTTTACATTCATTTACTGAGCATCATCATGGTATATAAAATATGATTTCCCATCCACAACACACTGCATAGTGGCTTAATTATACATGTTATCATTGACAAATAATTTTGCATTTCTTGTATTTTTTATATATATATATATATATATATATATATTTCCCCTATTTCTCACCCTCTGCCCTTCCCCACCCTTCTCCCACAAGTCTAAGGTGTCTGCAATTGATTTCCATTTCTTTTTCACCCCACATATTATTAATTCACAAAATATCTTAATTAATCTAACTACTTTCAATAGCAAGTTCAGCTGATATATACATATCTGTGAACACATGTTTGACTTGAGGCATGAAGCCCTGAGTAGAATGAATATACTATAAAGTAGCACCTAGCTAGTGCTATATAGCTTACTGCAGTCATCAAATAAGTATTTTTAATGCCGTTTTTTTTCTTCTGAAATCTTTTAAAATTTGTATTCATTCCCTGAGCATCATCACAACATACTAAATATGGTTTCCCTTACAACTTAAAACCAGGAAACAGGTCAGGATTCTGTTCAAATTGTAGGTACATGAGCCTATCAGCAGTTCAAGGCAAGACAAAAATCCTTAAATCTGGAAAACAAAACCTAGAAGAAAATCACTAATGTTTTAGTCAAAAGTCATAAGATTGTATTTTACCAGTTCAGTTTCATGTACTCAATCTATCTTCTCCTGTGGTCCTATCTTCCTGTTTAAATTCTGGAATATAACATTCAACTCCAGACTTGTCCTTACCATTAAGATGGTCATTTTCTTAGTTGTTATTGAACTCTTATTTTTGTGTGTCTGTATTTAGTTTTCCTGGTATAGCACTCCCTTCAACACTTCTTGGAGAGCTGGTCTGGTGTTGGTAAATTCTTCCAGGTTTGTTTATCTGAGAATGTTTTTGTCTTTTCTTCCCATATGAAGGATAATCTTGCTGAGTACAGTATTCTTGGTTGAAATTGTTTTTTCCTTAACACTTTGAATATATTTTCCCATTCTTTCCTTGCTCGCATCATTTCTGATGAGAGGTCTGCTGTTAGTCTGATGGGATATCTTTTATAGGTAACTTGATGTTTCTCTCTTGCCAATCTCAGTATCTTGTCTTTGTCTGTGGTTTTGGTCAGTTTGGCTATAATGTGTCTTGGAGACAATCTTCTTGGGTTGATTCTATTTGGAGTCCTTTGTATTTCTTGGGACTGGATCTTTGAATGCTTCTCTAGTTTTGGAAACTGTTCTTTCAAGATATTCTTTCAGGATTTCATGGAATAGATTATCAATGCCCTTATTAGTCTTGTCACCTTCTGGGATACCAATTATCCAGATGTTTGGACATTTAATGGCATCTAGCATTTCTCATACACTGTACTCATTTTGGGGGGCTATTTTCTCAGTCTTTGTGATGGAGTGTACTTCCATCTTCTACATCTGAGATTCAATCCTCTGTATGATCTAGTCTATTTTCAGTACTTTCAAGGGAGCTTTTGATTTCCTGTATTACAGCCTTCATCTTTAACAACTTCTTTTGATTCTTTTTTATGGTGTGTATTTCCTCTTTCAGCTCTTCCTCACGTCCTGGAAATTGTTGGCTCATTTCTCCTGTGTCTTCTGGAGTCATCTCTCTTCTCTTGCATTTCTGTTATCTTTGTCACTGTGAATATTCTAAATTCTTTATCTGACATTTCCATTAGTTACACTGTACTGTCTGTGGATGAAGAGGAGTTATTCTTTCCCCTTGGAGGAGAGGTATTTTCTTGCTTTCTCACATTTCTTGTGCCCCTTTGGTGATTTCTGGTCATCTGATGGGTTGTGCATTTCTTCCTAATTCTTGAAGTTCAGTCTGAGCATTTAGAGGCGTGCTAGAGGTGGTGATCTGCAATCTCTTTTCCGTTCCATTTTTCACTCTGAGTGTGTCAGATTCAGTGGAATTGAGGAGTATTTTGACCCTAATAGTAATCAGATGTTTGGATACTGTTCACTTAGACCTGTCTAGACACTCAGTGCGTGGAGGCTGAGCAGCCGAGGGATAAAGTTAAAAGAAAAAGGGAAACAAAAGAGAAGAAGAGGAAAGAAGAAAAAAATAAATAATAAAAAAGAAAACAAAGACAATAAAAACTTTATGTTTTAATTTTAAAAGGCAAAAATGAAAAACCGCATGGTGTGCACACATACCACATGAAAGTATTATCTCACAACTGAAGTTCAGTAGCCATCTCAGAATGGATCTAGGTTTGTGCCTCTCCTAAATGGGAGGGAGGAAAGGCAGGAATTAGCAAGATAAAGGAGGGGCTTGAGAGCTCAGAGAATACTTTATCTAAAAAAAATTAAGAGACATAGGGAGAAACAGAGAGACAGAGAGAGACAGAGAGAGACAGAGAGATGGAGAGAAGGATACAGAGCTTGCACTACCAATCTAGAAATGAATCTGGAGGGAGAAGTCTCAGTGGAAAATCTTCATTTTTAGTTCCTGAAAGCAATATTTCACAGTTGAGGTTCAGTAGCCATCTCAGGTTCCATTAAATTTCTGAATTCCTTCTCAGACGGCACTCTCCATTTGAGTCTAATGATTCTGGGATGGGCAATCAGAGTGGCTTCAGGTGACCTTCACTATTATGATCTGAAATCCCAAATATCTTCTCACTGGATTTTCTTGTAGTTTTAAAAGGTGAGAACAGCAGTTGATGTAATGGCTATGTTGCTGGACTCCCATGTAGTCAACTGCGATTTGAGTCCCAGACCCGGTGGCTTAAACTCATTTCTAATGCATGTGTGTGCGTGCCCAAGGTCCTGAGAGGATAATGGAGGAGAAAAGATTGTGGCATGGCCATCCCTCTTGGGGGTGATTTCTCGCTTTCTGTCTCTTTGTCTCTCTCTGTCTTTCTGGTGAGCCCACACACCCTATAGCAAAAAATTCTCTAAAAAAAAAAAGTTTTCTCTTTTGACATTCCTTAATATGAACAACTATGAGAATTGTTTTCCCACATTTAGGAGGGGAGAATGTCCTGAACCTTCCCCGAAAAGGACAATATTCTGATCCCTCCTTGCTAGAGTGGAACACCTCCCTACCCTGCTTCCACACTGAGCAGACATAAGCCCAGATGAAAATGCTGTGGTCCGGTAGTGAAAACGGCACTGCAACTTGGATACAATGGAAAGAGATCCTTGTTATCATATTTCTGCCTCATTTTATACCTATGTTTCACATGTCCCAGAATTGCTTCTCCAAATGTTTTATTTTTCTCTTTTTCTTGTTTCCCGCTCCCCCAAGAGATTTTGTGCTCTAGGGTGCATGTGCTTGCCAGAAAGACTGAGAGAGGCTGAAACACAGAAAGCAAGAAATCAGCCCCGGTGGGATGGCCACTCTGCAATTCCTTCTCCTCTATTCTCCTGTTGGGATTTTGGGCATGCATGCACACACACCTGATATGAGTTTATTTTTAAAAATAATTATTTATTTTATTTATTCATTCATTTATTTTTTAATTTGACCAGAGAAACACAGAGGGTGAGAGTGAAAGAGAGAGGGAGTGAGAAAGCAAGCCGCCAGATTCAGGACTCGAACCCTGGTCGGCCATGTGGGAGTGTCCAGTGCCTTAACAACCACGCCACCTGCTGGTCCCCCTGATGTGAATTTTAAGCCACTGGATCTGAGACTCAAACGATGGTTGACTACATGGGAGTCTAGCTTTTTACATTCAATAACTACATGCTCTTCAGATGTTTTCCGGACCACCTTCAGAGGGCATTGTTTATAGAGATGTCTATCCTTTTCAGATTCGTTTTAATTTTTTTACACATTCTGTAGGTTTTGCTGTTCAAAACACCCTTTATTATGAAATACATGAGAATGATTGTTATTTAAAAAGTGTTAAGTGACAGGCTACACAGAGCAGTGTGTGATGTACTACAATGTTCCTTTGTTGTTATGCCTGGTATGACTTCAGTATTATCTTCTCCCTTCTCTTCCCTTTTACCTGAGAAGTCTTAGCTGTCCATTCCCCTCTGGACACTGGAATTTGAACAGGGGCCTTTTCTTCACAAGAGGTCTGAACTCGAATGTCATCAACGTCTCATTTGACTCAGCTCTCACTTTTCTCACTGGGGGCTTGGTCTTGTCTCTGCCCATCTGGACCCTTTTCTTCTCCCACAGCAGCTGACTATAAGTCTGTTCATTACTAACCACTTGGCCAAAATTTGTCTTATGTTCTTTCTTTCTTTGTTTTGTTGTTGCTGTTATTTGCTATAGGGCGTATGCACTCACTGGGGAGAGAGAGGGAAAGTGACGAATCACTCCCCAGGGAGGATAATCACATTGCAATCTTTTCTCCTCCATTCTCATGGGCGGGCATGCATGCACATGTGCCTAGTGTGTTTTTCAAGCCAACAGGGCTAACACTCGTACCATGCAGTCTGTCATGTGGGATTCAGTTACGTCACCACCATGCCACCTGCTGAGCCCTCTTTCATTCTTTATTTGAGGTTCTTATTAATGTTCATATTGTATCCTACCTCCCGGTGCAACTTCTCTAAACTTCCAGTGGTTAAGATAGGACCCATTCAGAATAAGCTATGACTCCAGAATGTGGGATAACATTCACCTCGTACCTCAGACCTCATTGTTTCTCTGCCCACATCGTCTTCTCCCCATTTGTTGTGCTTGCAGCTGAGACTGAGTCGAACCTCATGACTAAGAACTGGTATCTTCCATGAGAGAGGATGGTAAGTGAGCTGGTTTGTGCTCATGGATTTCCTTCATAGATTTATGGATGGTGCCACTCATACAAGGCTGATGGCACCTGCACAGGACACATTCCTCTGTCCCTCCCCCCCACTCACTCCACACCCCCATGGGTTGCTGAGGCATACCTGAAGTCATTTTAATGGGGATAAAGCTTTTAATTCCACTGGTTGAAAATGCTGGGAGATGAGGTACACATAATCATAGTCAGGCTAATGTATGAACACAGCTGTGTAAATCCTACAGGAAATGATAGGTACAGTCAGAAGGGAAGAAGCGAGAACTCTAGGTTTGAGTCAAGGAGGAGAAAAGAAGACATGGGGGAAGGGTACAGGGTATTGCTGATTCTGCATCATCTCGTAGTTCTGGATAATTTGGGCACAAAGGACCAAGGTCAGGCATGGGACATCAACCGTGCTGTGATATTTAGGGCTTTGATTCAGCATATCAAGGAGGGCCCCTTGCATTCCTGACAAGTTCCCAGGGGATGAACTACTGTTTTGGGTCAGTGTTCCCAGTCTTATATGTTCATGGGAAACATCCAGAGATTCTGATACAGTTGGGCTATGGCATGGTGTAGACAGAAGGATTTTCTTTTTTTTTTTTTTTTTTAAGAGGTTTTTTTTTCTTGCTATAGGGTGCGTGTGCTCACCAGAAAGACAGAGAGAAACAGAGAGATGGAAAGTGAAAAATCACCCTCCAAAGGGGATGGCCACACTGCAATCCCTTCTCCATTCTCCTCTAGGGATCTTGGGCACGCACGCACATGTGCCTGGCGTGAGTCTAAGCCATCAGGTCCAGGACACAAACCGTGGTAGACTACATGGGAGTCCAGCGACGTAGCCATTATGCTAACTGCTGGTCCCAGACAGAAGGATTTTTGTTTTGTTTTGTTTTTGCTAGAGGGCATGACAGGGAGAGAAAAAAGCACCCCCTGCCACTAAACACATGGGGCATAGTCATGCCACAATTCATTTTTCTCCATCTCATCCTTCTTTCAGGGTTTTAGGTACACGTGCACACATGCTCCATGTGTTTCTTAAACTGCTGAGATTGGGACTCAAATCTCACACTTGGCCATGTTGGATCCGGCTACCTTAACTACCAGGCCATGGAGCTGGCCAGGCATCAGGGTTTTAAAAACTCTCCATGTGGGGCTGAATGATGAAGCAGTGGTAATGAAATTGGATCAACATAGGAAGGTCCCTTGTTCATGTCCCAAGACCTCCCTGTGCATTCCAGGTGCTTGCATGCACCCATGATCTGGAACGGCTAAGGCTGGGGGGTGGATTACAGCCTGAAATGCCTGTCTGTCTGTCTCTCTCATAGAAGAAAAAAAGGCCTGGCATTTGGGGATAGGGTCACCAGGGTTTGAAAAAAAATCTGTAAATATGACAAAGCAAAAAATAAGCAAGCAGACCAACAAAAACATGAACCAGATACCAAGGAAAATTTGTTCAAATAAATAATGAAAAAAAATTGTTGTATAAGTATGTCCCCTGCAACATTTGGAAGCACTTACACTAAAAATTATTCATTGGTTGTATAATTGCATTCCAATTTAAGTCAGCATTTTGAGTCTTATCTGAAGTGGCATCACAGACTAGACAAGAGAGGGCTTTGTTTTCTCCCAGCGTATCCCATATTCCTGGGCATATTTCTCACATTATCCCTGTGAGTAGGTAGAACAGGTATCATTTCTGTTTTACTCATGAAAAAACATTTGGAGGATCCTAGTTACCTGGCCTGGGCTGTTAGCAAAATGGGAGTGGCAAGATTGAGAGCGAGGGTCTCTTGCTTTGTAATTTTGGTTTTCTCCTCTTGGCGCTGAATTTAATGAGGGTCAGCAAACCTTAGGAGCTGGTTCTTTGCTGAACATGCATGGCTGTTTGTGTCTGGAACGTAACCTTTGTGACTACTGACCTCCTGAAGGAAGGCAGATTGTTGGGAATAGAGTTAGTACAGTGTTGAGGAGACAGGAAGCCCTCCACCCTTTCCTGGAGGGCCCCTCTTGCACCTCTGTCTTAGGGCCTCTGCTGTCCGCCACTTGGGGGCAGCAGACGCTCACCCTGTGGCCTGTGGACTGAGGTGCAGGAGGGGCCTCAAGGCCCCAGTGGGGCTCTGGAAGCTGGGCGGGCCTTAGTGGGCAGGAGTTCCACCTTAACAAAGTCTGGCCTTAAGTGCAGTGAAGCTGGAGCTCCTGAAGGCTCCAAGAGTGAGTTTAGTGAAGGTATGCAAAGGCTGGGGCCCACAGTGGGGGGGCGCTCTACTCTGGCCAGACACCCCTCAGGGCAAAGTGGTGCTATCTCAGTGTCTCCCCAGAAAACTGAATGTTGAGTTAATGCATAGAGTGAGGGGGACCCTCCCTATTTGGGGAAGCCTGAAGGGCCCCCTGCCCTGGTCTGCGAGGAGGATGTAGGTTTGGTAGGGGTTGGGAAAGTAAAGAATTATTTTTATTAAAATGAGCTCAAGAAAAAACGGAATAAACTTGATTCCATTTTTGTTTGGCTCCAGTTCTATACTTGATGAATCTTTGATACACAGGGTCTCTCGACAGACACTGAGGCTGTGTTTTATTTCAAGGGCCTGAAACCAAATATTAGTTTAGCTAGGGGGAGAAAAGTGCTCTTTGTAACGTTCATTCCCACTGCAGTAAATCTAGTTGTACACACGAGTGAGAAAATCAGACCCCTGAGCCTAGCTGCCCAGACAGGCCTTTAGGATTTGGGGCCATTTTTAGACCTGCTGATACGTTTAATGCTGGGAAGCCCAGGGAAATTCACTCACACTAAGCAGCCTTTCCAGCCACTGGGTGAGTTAGGATAACAGCGTGAGCATCCAGGAATGTGTATCATGAGGGGACACCCCCAAAACATACACACACATGTATATATACCAGAATAATATAGTGTATGTTTATGCACATTTATATGACATATATATATATGTAGTGTGTGTATGTGTGGCTTAGGTGTGTGTTGCTAAATGGCAAGAAATAACAGCAGAATTTTGGCTTTCATTCTATTCAAACACATATTGACATTTTCTTTTCCATCTTTTCCTCCGTAATAATGATTTCAATGAGTCATCTACTCTTTTTTTTTTTTCTTTTGGAGAAGTTTTTGCTTTAGGGCACGTGCGCTCACCAGAAAGACAGAGAGAGACAGAGACAAAAAGTGAGAAATCACCCCCCAGGGGGGATGGCCATGCTGCAATCCCTTCTCCATTCTCCTCTCGGGATCTTGGGCATGCACACACACGTGCCTGGTGTGAGTTTAAGCCACTGGGTCCAGGACACAAATGGCTGTACGTGGGAGTCCAGCGACATAGCCAGTATGGTAACTGCTGGTCCCAGTGGGTCATCTACTCTTGAAAAGTTATAAGTATATTCCATGGAACATTTGAAATGTACTTACACTAAAATATTGTTTTTTGGCTATCTGCAATCCAATTTAAGTGGGCGTCTTGTGTTTTTGCATATAACTCTGTCTGGGAAGGGCATTATTCTCTTCTAGGGGAACACCTCATTTACATAACAGCTTTGAGACTTCTATTCCTGTCTCTGGGTACCAAGATATAATTGAATCAATAGTTGGATATGTGTGCATGCCCAAAATCTTGAAAGGGGGAGAGATGGAGGTGAAGGGATTGCAGCATGATCACACTCCATGGGGAGTGTTTTCTCTCTTTTCCTTTCTCTTTCTCTCTGGTGAGTGTACATACACTCTGGCAAAAGAAAAAGAAAGAAAGAAAGAAAGAAAAAGAACAATTTCCTTCAGTGTGCTCCAGTTTTTCAGATGCTAAGCTTTTGTAACTTAAGGAAGTTATGCACTCTATGGAAAAACTAAAAAAAATATACGCAATAAAGCAATAAAAGACTGACCATGACAGTCTATTACTCTGTGATGGTCACTATTCTGGTTTGCTTGGCCTCTTCTCAGGTTTTTTTGTATGTCCGTACAAACCCACACACTCAACTTGGTTTATTTCATTTTTACAAAACTGAAGTCATTCGGCATATAGTATCGGGCCATCGAAAAAGTCATGATGCATTTTTGCCTAGAATAACATAGAAAGATACATCCTGAATTTTTTGATACCCCAATATTTTGCAATAGATTTTTTCTTTAGTGATATATGATGAACATTTTGCCCATCATGAAATATTCTTTTAAGTGTAACTCTAAAGATTATGAAAGCCACAGTTCTATATTAATATGCGGGTTTATGTGACACCCTTACTCCGGGCTATTTTACATCCTGAATATCTGGAATAAAAAATAATTAGCCCAATACAGGAAGGTGCCAGGTCTTTTATTCTGAGGCAATGACTAACACAGGTTTCTGTGGGTATTCTACAAGGGACCTTCAAAAAGGGCAGGGATTTCAAAATCCTTTACACCAAAATAAATTTATACTTCAATCCCATTTTTCCATACACTTTTCGAAGTCCCCTTCTGTTTTCTCAGGCCTGTGAGTGGCTGCTGCCAAGAGGATTCTGCTTAGGAGCTGCGCCCTTGGGTGCTCCCTGGAGATCTGCTTTCTCTGTCTCCATGGTGTTTAGCTCTGTGAAGTATGCTTGCCTTGAGTGTGACCTACAAGCTTAAGGTATTAATTCACATTTCCCCCACTCGGATTGATATCTGATGTGAAATTAGTGGGGAAAAATGACGTCCTCCTGAACCACCGAGCCTTTCCCAGCGGGAGGATGTCGAAGTGGAGGAAGAGATAATGTTACCTCCCCCGGGGGCATTAGCCGCTTGGCGGTTTGGAGCGCATGCCTTTGATAATCAGCATCAGTATCTCTTTCATGTCACTGAACACAAAATGAGGCTGCATCAAAGAGACTGTTTCAGAAGAGAAATTGTTGAACAGGCCAGACCGGGTTGTACAAGACTGGATAGCAGGGGGAGAGCACAGGTGGGAAGCCCTGGGTCCAGGGAGGAGCACATTAATGGCCTGGCCCTGCTGCTGCTCTTGCAGCTTGGGTGGCTGTTGTGCACACACGTGTTCCCCTTCTGCCGCCTCCTCAGCCACAGTAGTCTCTGGCCAGAGCAGGAGTGGCTTGTTATTCTGAAGAACTAACTGCAGAATTCCGAATTGCTGCAGAACTCCAATGACACTATTCTGAGCTGTGAGTTCAGCAGAGCCTCTCTGATTTTGTCCCCTACTCCCTAATACTTTTTAAAAATGTTAATCTACTAGCAGATACTTGTCTTTCTTCTGAGACACTTGAGCGTCCAACAAAAACACATGAAAGAACAGCTCTTTGTTTGCTCACCTTCAGGAATCCAGCTCAGTGAGTGCTCTAGATACGGAGGGCTTTATAATGATTCGTAATCCATTTTTTTCTTTTTTTTTTTGGTTGGAGCCTTCCAGGGGCAAGTGACCTGTTCAGGTTTGATTTTGTGCATGTGGGACATCATTTTATTCTTCAATAATGCAAATCTTGAGTCTAACTCCTACCACTAGTCTCCATCTGATCTTGTTACATTGCTAGTGTTATTTAGTCTCCAAAGATTTTTTATTTTAATTGTGTAAAAAGTTCTATTTATTTTATTATTTTCATAAGAGAGAGATAGCATGAATGTGTATCCCAGACTGAGAGAGAGAGAAAGAAACGGGTTCTTTTTTTCTTTTTTTTTTTTTTTTTTTCTGCTATAGGGCGCGTGCGCTCACCAGACAGACAGAGACAGAGAGACAGAAAGTGAAAAATCACCCTGCAGGGAGGATGGCCATGCTGGAATCCCTTCTCCTCCATTCTCCTCTCAGGATCTTGGGCACGCACTCACACGTGCCCAGCGTGAGTTTAAGCCACCAGGTCCGGGACTTGAACTATGATCGACCACTTGGGATTCCAGCAGCATAGCCATTATGCCAACTGCTGGTCCTAGAGAAACAGGTACTCTTGACAGAGGTTCATCAGGCTGTGTCCCCTTTCCCCAACCCTCCAGTCAGTGAGTCTGCGTGTGCCCAGCGTATTTCAGGTTGACTCAGGCAAAACAACGATCAGCTGTCATTTCCAGCATTGCTGTTCAGCATGCTACCACCTCTGCCACTGAGGCCAAGCACTTTTCATTGTAAAATTTTAACACTGTAAAAAGAAATCTCTACAAAGAATTTCAGTATTAGAATGAAAACACATGGAATGTTTTGGACATTTGAAACCCTGGAAAATGAAATAAGGCAGCTTTCAATGGTTTCCACAGAGGGGGTTAGAAAGGATAGATAGTTCCATTTTAAAGCTCCCAAACATTATTTAGGAACAAGCAAAAATTTCCTAAATAGCACCCAGGGTTGAGTAAAGAAAGGCTCAAACCATTGGGTGGAAAGTTACCAGAACTGCTGTTCTACTTTCTCTCCCTTAAATACTTTTGCTGGTTCTGCTTCACTTCAGTTAGATCTCATTGGTCTCTTTCATTTGTTCACTTGTAACTGGACTGCATAACCCAGGCAGAAAATTCAGTTATAAAAAGGATCAGAATGGCATTTCAAATATGAGATATGGGTGGCTATTGAAGGAAGAACACCGTGCCACCAGCCCTGAGGATGCAAATCAGCTTTTTTTTATTGAAAAAAATTAGTGAATTTATTATTATTATTTTTTAGTTATGAGTCAGCTTTTATAAAACAGTGATGCCTTTTATACTGGGCTTGCTGGAATTTGGTCACTGAGCATGTAAAGTGTTCATGGCTTTCTATCTCTACAAATTGGGCTCAAGCGTCAAGATTCATGTTGGGTTATGCCAAAGCAAGTGAACAAAGTCCCAGAGGAGGAAACAAGTGAGGGGATGGCCCTGGACCCAAAGTCGACTCCTGGCCCACCAGAATTCTGCTTCTTCTGTGAGGTGTCAGAGGTTGGAACGAAGATATGCTCAAAATAAGTGAACTGACTTTAATATGAACCTACATGCAATACCAGAGGAGAAGCACAAATGACATGAAACATGGCCTATCTCTATAAGTTAAGAGGATGGGTATAAGCGTGTCATGGGTGCTGGTCTGAGCTCTGCATGCACTGCTTAGTACTTTAGGAAGCAGCCTCATCCTTTCAATTCCCTCATCTGCAAAACAGAGAAATGACATTTTAAATTTTTTTTTGCCATAGGATGCAGGTCCTCACCAGAGAGATACATAGAGAGACAGAAAGAAAGAAACCCACTTGTGGGGAATGGTCACACTGCAAGCCTGCCTCCTCCATTCTTCTCCTGGGATTTGGGGCATGCATGCACATGAGCCTAGTATGATTATTTTTTAAAGAATTATTTATTTAATTTCATTTGTTATTTCTAGTTTTTTATTTTTATTTATTTATTTTTTTTATTTGACCAGAGAGAGAGAGAGAGAAAAAAAAAAAAAGGAAAGTGAGAAAGCAAGCTGCCAGGTCCAGAACTCGAACCATGGTCGGCCATGTAGCAATCCAGCACCCCCAACTGCCACGCCACCTGCTGTCCCCTAAAATGCGCCCAGCACGACTTTTAAGCTGCCAGGTCCAGGACTTGAACTGTTGGCCATGTGGGAGTCCAGTACATTAAACACCACACCACCTGCTGGCCTCAATAATGACTCCATCTCACTGGGCCCATGCAAATATCAAAGGCCAAAGCTTTTAAATTACAGGACACTGTGGTCCTCAATGACATAATTATTGTTTTTGTTGTTGTTGTTGCATTTATGCTACATTTAGCTTAGAAAATCACAAATTGGTAAAATAGTTAAATATATAAAATAATCCAGGCTCTATTTTTAGAAGAAGTCCACAGACCTACAGGCAGCAGTGCTGTTTTAGGACATAGGAGACCCTCGGCCTGCATTCTCATATCACATAAGTATATATGGAAAGATATCCATATTCTTCAATACATATACATTTTTATGAGAAAATTTGAAAGAATTTCTATGAGTTATGAGGTTTTGAGTTTTAGCTATAGAATTTCAGTGTTAACACAGAGATCTGTAATGCTGAAGACATGGGAAAGTTCTGGGTTTCTGTCCTGACATCTGCCTGTACACACTGGGCACCAGAAGATACTTAGGATCTGGGCTAGGTGAGTCTGTGGTGGATCATGGTGTGAAGACCCTGTTGGGTGTGTGCTTGTCTTTCTCTATCTGTTATTCTCATGGAAGAAATGAATAAAACTAAAACTTGAAAGTTTTTGAGTTTTGTTTAAAACAAATGACTTCCTTTGTGTTGTGATTTTAAGTTGTGTTTGTATCTATCTATATTTCAGTTGACTAGTTGACGTGACATTGTATTTTATAGATTTCTACTATCCAGTACAGTAGCCATTAGTCACACATGACTATTGAAAAATTTTAACCTAAGTTACTTAAAATAAACAAAAAAAATAGGAGAGTGACATCAGTAAAATTGGTGGAGTAAGAAGTCCAAGAAATTCTTTTGTCTATAAAAGCAATAAGGACACTGGTGAAAATGATCAGAATCAACATTTTTAGAACTCTGGAAATTAAACTAAAATCTGAGAAATGTTTGTTCAAGAAAAATGGGTGGATGTTTGTAAGAACAGTGTGCTTTATGATATTTTAAATAGTCCTAGTGCCATATCTACCCCAATTCCCAGTTTCCATGGTAGTGTTGAAAACATACAGGCTACTACTTTGGTAAAAACCAACAACCTGGCAGCCACTGGCAGGGGAAGAGCAGAGTTGACCACCTTTAAAGCCCCATTTCCAAAGAATTGTCATGATTTGACCTGTTTTATGGTTACTTGGAGATCTCCTTCTCAAAGATGTCTTTATTTGGACTGGTTAGGAGCTTACCAAATGTGAAGAGACTTTTCCTTAGGGGTGTTTGTAATAAAAGTCAGAGACAGTTGTTGAATATCTTAGTTGCTTAAAGCACTGGAAAATAGCTGGAGCCAACAACGGCTAGTCAAAAAACTCAAGGGAAATTTGGGGACAGAGATGCCCTTAATGGGCTTAGAAAAGCTCCAATATATTCCTGGGATTCTAAAAGACTGTCTTTATGCTTGGGGCTATGTGCATGCCTGAGGCTATATATATTCTCAAGAAAGTACTTGACAAAGCCATAAACTCTTACCTGTGACTAACCTTGAGGCTCTATACAAGTGGGAAATGAAGGATGAGGCAGAGTGTAATCTGCGAGGTAGAGGCACAAAAAGCAGACTAATAAACTTACTGGTTCCAGGCTTTTAACATCAACTTTTAATCATTAGCTGACCACAGAGCTAACCAAGCAGAGATCTAAGTGGCCACACACAACAAAAAATATAGAATTTACAGAGTTGGTTCAGAATAGCCACTGAACAGAAAGCAACAGCAATGAAAGCCACAAAAAAAAAAAAAAAAAAAAAAAAAAAAAAAAAAAAAAACTTGGGACGGGGGGCGGATAGT
>NW_006203430.1:4766066-4788266 GCF_000334495.1 Tupaia belangeri chinensis
AATAGTTGTTTTTCTAAAAAAAAAAAAAAAAAAAAAAAAAAAAAAAAAAAAAAAAAAAAAAAAAAAAATCCTGTGGTCAGGGAGAGGATCTGATTTTAAGTTTCTGCATTATATTTGCAAGAAGATAGATTCCTGGATGCTTTTGGCTGACCCAGATTTCCCCCTACTAAGAATATAATATCCTGATAAGGAGGAAATGTCTGGAATAACCTAGGCTATGTCATCATTCTCCCCTGAACAGAAAGTTCTACAATACTTGAGCTCAGCAATCTCGGTGACACCCAGGGTATAAAACCCAGAGCAAAGTGCTTTCATGGTCACTTAGCTGGGATGTGTCATGAGTAAATACAGATGAAACTACATCTGCCTTGGGAAGCTTTTCTGAACTGAGGGAGATTGGTTCACCATGAATACTAGGCTTCTGTTTATCCTTGCTGCCTATTGGTGAGTAATGAATCTGTGTTGCCTGACATGTGGATGGATGTTCTATATCACTAGACTAGACCTAAGGACTTTGCAGTATTATCTAAAATGCTCAGTTCTCAACAAAAAATGATGAGATATGCTAAAAAAAGAAATAAAAATAAAAAAAAATAAGTAATAGAAACAATCCCCAGGAAAGCTGAGATGCTAGACTGACAAAGACTTTAAATCAACTATTTTAAATATACAGAAAGAACTAAAGAAAATCATATACAAAGAGCTAAAGAAAACCATGATATTATTTGGTCAAGTAGACGATGTCGAGAAAGACATAGAAACGATAAATGAGGTCCAGCGGTGCAGTAGTAGAACATGATATACTCTGCAGGGCAATCACACATGGGAGTGAGGCTGGTTCAGGTCTATAGACCTCCCGAAGTGCACTGGACATGCAGGTGCTTGTGACCTAGGGCTGGCTGGTGGCCAGGGATGGGGAGTTGATTGTGGGTGTCAGGACCCAACTGGGAGTACTCTCTCTCTTTCTTACTTGCTGATGGAATGAATAAATAAATAAGTGAACTTAAAAATATGAAAAGAAGCCAAAGAGAAATTGAGTTAAAAAGTACAATGATTCAGGATCCAGCAGTTGGTGTAATGGCTATGTCACTGGACTTCCATGTAATTGACTGTAGTTTGAGTCCTGGACCTGGTGGCTTAAACTCATGGCAGATGCATGTTCATGTGTACCCAAGATCCTGAGAGGAGAATGGAGGAGAAGGAATTGTGGCATGGCCATCTCCCCTGGGTGGTGATTTCTGTTTCTATCTCTCTCTGTTTCTCTCTTTCTGGCTAGCGCAAACTCTATAGCAAAAACCTCTCAAAAAAAAAAAAATACAAGGATTTGAGATGAAACATTTACTAGAAAGTTTCAGCAGAAGATTGGAATAAACAGAAAGAAAATATAATGAATTCAAAGATAGGTCAATTAATATCATACAACGTGAGGAGCAGAATGGAAAAAGGATTAAGAAAAATGAATGGCACCTAAAAAGACCTATTAAACACCATCAAGTGAACTAACATAAACACAATATAAGTCTCAGAATGAGAAGAGAGATAGAAAGGGACAGAAAAATATTTGAACAAATACTGGCCAAAATCTTCCAAATTTTGATGAAAAATATTAATTTAACATCTAAGAAGTTCAATGAACTCCAAGTAATACAAAATCAGAGAGCCACACCTAGACACACTATAATGAAACTGTTGAAAGCCAAAGACAACAGAGACTCTTGAAAGCAATAAGAGAGGACTGACTCATTATGTACAAGATATACTTAGTAAGATTACGAGCTGATTTTCATCAGAAACCATGAAGGCCAGAAGAGAGTGGGATGACATAACTGAAGTATTAAAAAGCAAAAACAAAAACACACCATCAACCAAGAATTCTATATCCAACAAAAGTATGTGTCAAAAGCAAAGGAGATATTGAGACATTCCCAGATAAACAAAAACAGAGAATTTCTTGCTAGCAGATCTGCCCAACAAAACAGGAAAAGAAACCCTTCAGTTGAAATGAAAGAACATTCTTTAATAACTTGGATTTGTATGAAGAAATATAGAAGAATGATAGAGGTAACTATTAGGTTGTCTGGAAAGTCATGATGTATTTTTGCTCAGAAAAATACAGAAAAAGATATCATGACTTTTCTGATGACCTACTATAATACATAGGTAAATACAAAGGGCAGTATATGTACTTTTGTTTGCAACTCCTTCTTTTATTTTCTTCTATTAATGAAAAAGACAACTGCATAAAGCAACACTTATAAATCTGTTTTGATTGGCATGAAATTATAAAGATGTAATTTGTATGAAAATAACTCAAAGGAGGGGGAAGGAGCCACATAGGAGCAAAGTTTTAGTAATTAAAGTTAAATTAGACTAGATTGGTGTAATTACAATGTTAGTTGCAATACCTGAGGTCACCTCTAAAAAAAAAAAAACCTGAAAAAATAAAAGAAATGACAAGAGAATTAAAACGGCATCGTCTTTTTTTTTTCCAATTAGGCTGCACAGAACAGCTCTTCCAAAATTTTCTCAAATAACCACATTTTTTTTTTCCGTGTCTTTTTTATTCTATAGAAAAAGAAGTTTCTGCAGATTAGGCACTGAATTGTGGATAGTTTATTTCTTTTCCAAGTCATAGTCCTTAATTACCTAAGCAAATTAATTACCTAAAACTAAATAAATACATTCATATAGTCATTTGTATAAATGTGCTTAAAAGTGAAATGTATATATATTTGAAACCAATACACACTAATGCATATTTTAATTTTAAAAAGGTCAACATTCCCTTTTACTCTTATCCTTATTTTATGATGTTCCTCTCAAAAGGGAAGTTACTTTCGAGAATTTCTTGTGGGTTCTTCCAGAGAATTTTAGTTCACCTATCATCATCTAATGTACAGTGTTTGAAAGGTATTTGCAGAAATGAAATCATATAGCACATTAGTCTGCATCTTGCTTCCTTCATAACAGTATTTCTTTGTTATTTTCTTTTTTTTTCCCCAGAAAGATTTTTGATATAGGGCACATGTGCTTGCTGGAGAGACAGAGAGAGACAGAGAGACAGAAAGTGAGAAATCACCTCCTGGGGGGTGGCCATGTCACAATCCCTTCTCTTTCATTTTCCTCTTGGGATCCTGAGCGTGTACGCACATGTGCCCAGTGTAAGTTTAAAGCCACTGGGTCTGAGACTCAAACTGAGGTCAACTAAGTGGGAGTCTTAGAGACGTAACAATTATGCTGTCTTCTGGTCCTGATCCTGTTTTTGTTTTAAATTTTTTGACATTGATAAAGAAAAGATTGTATGTATTTATCACACACATGCTGTTTTGAAATAGGTACACTTTGTGAAAATGGATAAATCGAGCTAGTTGATTAATGGATAATCGAGCATTGCCTTACATACTTATTTTTGGGGCGAGGACACTTATAAACTATTCTCTTATGTTTTCTGGGATTTTTAAAATGACAAATAATGCTGCATTAACTGTCATCATTTAAACACATTGTATTTTGAGAGTGTTTTGTACGGTAAATTCCTAGCTGAAAATTTCTGAGATAAAAGTTATGTAGATTTTGGGAAAGCAGATGGCATAATGATTATGTTGCTGGATTCCCACGTAGTTGACTGTGGTTCAAGTTCTGGACCTGGGGACTTAAACCTCATGCCAGCTGCATGTACATGCGTGTCCAAAATCCCGAGAGGAGAATGGAGGATAAGGGATTGCGGCATTGCCATAACCCACCCCCCCTCCCACCTCATGGTGATTTCTTGCTTTTTGTCTCTCTGTCTCTGTCTCTCTGGCAAGTGCATGGACCCTATAGCAAAAATCTCTAAAAAAAAAGCTGTGTATATTTAAAGTTTTTACAAATTTTGCCACACTGATCTTCCTAAAAAATGCTCTAAATTACATTTCTAATTAGCAATATATGCGAATGACTGTTTTTTATCCTCAGTGATACTTAGTATTCCCAAACTTTTAAATGTATGTTAAGGGGTAAGTAGACAATAACATTCCACTTAAATTTCATGTATTTGCTTTTGAATGAAGTTGAGCACCTTTCATTTTTTTTCAAAATTTTTATTTATTATTATTAATTTTTCATGTGACCAGACAGAGATAAAGGGCATGTGAGAAAGCAAGCTGCCAGGTCTGGGACTTGAATTGCGATTGGCCATGTGGGAGTCTGGTACCTTAACCACCATGCCGTCTCCTGGCCCTAAGGTTGAGCATCTTTTCAAAAACTTAGGCTCTATATTTTTGTTCTATGAACTGCCTATTTGACCTTTTACACAGCATTTTACTGAATTCATTAGCATTTTAAATTAACTGTCAGTTCTTTTTTTATTTTTTTAGGTTTATTTATTAAATTATGGATCTAAATAATGGTGCAGTAGTAAAATGTGATGCTCTGTGGGGCTGACCCACATGAGACGGTTCTGGGTTTCTGTCTGGAGACCTCCCTGGGTGTGCTGGGCACGTGTGTACCCAGATCTAGGGCTGGCTGGGGCTGAGATTGAATTGCAATGTTGAGACTCTGTTGGGAGTGCTCTCTCTTTTGCTCATGGGAGAAATAAATCAATTAAGTTTTTACAAAAGGGCTTTACATTTTTATTAGGATTTATTTCTTCCATAAGAGAGAAAGAAAGAGAGAGCTTGAGAGACAGGCAGCCCCAAATGGATCATTATGCTGTGGTCCACCAAGTCTTAGTCAGCCTGGATCACAGGCATGCACGCATATATGCCATTCCCAAGGAGGTCCTGGGACATGAACTCCACACCTTTCCCATGTACGTCCAGGTGTGATTCTGGTATGCCATTGCCTCTCACCATTTTTTTCCTTAATGTAAGAGAAGGGCCAGATTTTACTTTGAATTTTAGTTACATTATTCAATTTTGGAGAAGTTCTTACTTCTTTTGGGCTCTCTTTCTTTGCCTGTGAAATGGGGATGATGGTTATGGCACACAGATAATTCTCTCACACCTCTGTGGTGCTTAGTGGGCATTAGTCTCCATTTTCAAAGCAGCAATGGCTATTTTTCAAGTTCTCCTGCTTTTAGCCTCTCTGCCTTCCTCTTCTTCTATCAGTTAAAGAAAGCTCTTGCTTTTTTTTTTTTTTAAAGGTTTTTGCCATGGGGCACATGCACTCACCAGAGAGAAGAGAGACAGAGAAACAGTGAGAAGGAAAGTGAGAAATCTCCTCCTGGGGAGTGGCCATGCCATAATTCCCTTCTCCATTCTCCTCCTGGGATTTAGGGCATGCATACACATGGGCCTGTCTTGAGTTTCAAGTCTCTGGGTCCAGGACTCAGCCAATGCCGTAACCACAGTGCTACCTGTTGACCCCAAGCTCTCACTTTTAAAGGCTCAAGTGATTAAGTCAGGCTCACTGGATAATCTTACCTGAAGGTCAACTTTGTCATGCAATAGAATATAATCCTGATCATATTTATCACCCTCACTTATGGGGGGTTAGCCATGACATCCTGCAATGAAGGTATGCTTTCAGAAGTCTGACTACCATAGCAATGGACTCCCTTGGGCTCCCACAGCCTTTTTCAGTACAGGCTTGGGTAGCATTACTATACAGAACAGGTGAAGCTATTTGGGGTAGAAAAGAGGAGGCTTCATCATTAGAACCTCTGCTGAAGGCAAGCATCCCAACACCTGGCATCTTCACTGGGAATAGTATTGTTTAAGGTATTGAAGGCTACTTTTAGGATTCATGTGCTCTACTGGGTAGGATAAAAATCTCAAAAACATTGATATCTTCCTTAAACAGTTTATTGGGATAGTTTTGCTGATGTAGGATCCTAAGTGACAAGCAGGTTTTGATAAAATAGGGGAAAGATGAAGCAGATCCCTGTGTAGCTAAGGGACTTTAGTGTAAAGTCCTGGGGTGCTAAGGGGGCTGCATGTAGCAAATGGCATCTTATAGTAAAAAGAAGAAAAAAAGGAAATGGTTATGAGGACAAGGATAGGGTGCTGCAGAAGTCAAGGTTCTTAGTTGCAGGGTCAGAATGGACAGAAAGCAAAAAGTGCCTTATCAAAGGTATTAAGTGGCTCACACACTTCTAGGCTGGTTGAAAAATAGGCCCAGGAACAACAGACCTCAACACAACAAGAGCAACACAGCTAGGAAAGTCAAGGAAAGGGTATCCTAGGGTCTCCACAAACACCACCTTTCACTCTGAGCATCTGTGACACTTAGGGTGCATGCCAGAAGCTGCCTACAGGACAGGGTTCTGTACCACTGACCTTATGAGGAGACCTGATGCCCCACAAGTGGTTGCTGCCTCATGCCCCTTACTTGCCTAATATTTTTTGTTTTGCACATTTTACTTGCTTGGCAGAACTCAGGTCAAAATGCCCACAGCACAGAGAAGCCTGGGAAACTGTCTAGCATTCTAACCTCTATAGGACATAAGACCATGCCAAGGAGGCTGAAGTGAATGGGTGTTGAACATGCCAACTTCATTATCTGCTGTTGATGCCAAAGGCAAGTGTCTCCTTTACACTTTGATCAATGAAAAAACTGTTACTGTTGCTAGGATTTTCTAGGGTGGTGTCTTCAAATTATTTAAAAAATTGTGATCTCCAATAACAAATACATTTAGCACCATGACTCCTTATGCATGTATACACCCAAAACCCTATATAAATAATACTCAGCCCAAAGTTTCATGGAACAATGCTTGTACAGTGTACAGTGTACTCCAACACAGATGATTGTATTTAAGTCTTAAAAGATGATCATGATTTCATAACCCATTAATGGGTTGTGAGTAGTATGTTGAAAATGCTTTTCTAGGACTTGTGCAGACTTGGAATAAGGGAATCAACCCACTAACCAGTTTCTCTCTGCATATCTTCAAATTTCCAATAGAATTGAACTGCTAGAAAATCCTGGGATGCTCTTAGTTTCTTGGCAGTCATCATGAAGCAGTAATTTAGATCCACCCAACTGCTTGCCTGGCCTAATTCTGTCCTGTCTCATGATGACTCTGCTTGTGGTGGGTGCTTGGAGAAGGTGCAGTATTTTGGACAGATCTCTGGGATATCTGAATAGATTTTAGGGAAGAAAAAGTATCAACCTTTTCTGTTTTGGAAGATTGTCTTTGACCTCACACCTGGTCTCTTTTACCTTTTCTTTCTCTCTTCTTTTGAGGAGGTAGATAAATTTGTGAAGAGTGATGAGCATGGTGAGCTTAGCTCTATGTTTTTATCTTTTAAAAGTTTATTTACTTATTCATTCCATGAGAGAGAGAGAGAGAGAGAGAGAGAGAGAGAGAATCTCTAACAGGATCTTGACATCACAGTCACCCCAAGTCTTAGTCAACCCTGACCATGCCTGTTGTGCTCACAAAGGTCTTTGGACCCTCCCTTGTAGGTCTGGCTTCACAAAATGTTACATTATAATGCTTCACCATCCAGCCTCTGGAAAGCTTTTCTTTATAGCATTCTAGTACTGCTTGTCCACACATCCAGTGAACCTCTGAGAGAAATCACCATGAAAAGAGACTCACTCTCATATTTTGTCTCTCTGTGCAAAAAGTTTACGGAAAACACATATTATAAAAACATTTTACATGCATTTCAAAATTCTTGGACTAAAATAATTTTGAACTTTAATTCCATTTTCTATGAACTTTATGCAGTCTCTTTATGCACATCCACACATACCCACACCCACACATACTCATACACAGAATGGCAAACTGATTCCAGAATGCATTTGACTTGGCCTATCTGTTGTGTGTCCAAGTGTTTATTATAAAATTTATACGGCAGTTGGGTAATTGCTTGTTGAATACTGTCAAGAATATTTTTAAGCAGAATCCTTCTCCTCACAGGACAATGACTCAATCTAGTGATAAGGAATAGAAGATGGTCACCTCTCAGACTGAGATAAAGCCTGACCCTCAGCTCTTCATTGGTCCCCAGGTCTGTCCCTGTCCATTCAAGACAGGAGTAGAGAAATGCTTATAATGTTACAGAGAACTTCAAGGCACAGATTTGAAGACGCTCAAAGTAAAGGTACTAAATCGGCTACAGAGTACAATTCTATTTAGGTTTACATAAATAACAATTTTTCTTTTCAAACTTTAGGGTGTGAAATCACTGGGGAGCTTGTTAAAATGGAGATTCAGGGTAAGCCACTTGAGTTCCCTGTGTATTCTGGTTATCAGTCCCTTATCTGGGGCATAGTTTACAAAAATATTCTCCCATTTTGAAGGTTGTCTATTCACACTAATTACTGTATCCTTTGCTGTGCATAAATTTCTTAATCTGAGATAATCCCATGTGTTTATTTTGGAGATTATTGCCTGTGCTTTGGTGGTCTTACTTAAGAAGTCTTTGCTTACCCTAATGTCTCCCAGAGTTTCCTCAGTGTTTTCCACCAGTAGTTTTATAGTTTGAGGTCTTAGGTTTAGATCTTTACTAGTTTGAGTTGACTTTTGTTAATGTTGAGAGATATGGGTTCAGATTCATCTTTCTGCAGGTGGATACCCAGTTTTTCCAGCACTCTTTGCTAAAGAGATTTTCCTTTTCCCATTGGATTGACTGGTATTCTTTGTCAAAGATCAGTCGGCTGTAAGTTTTGGGTTTATTTCTGGGATCTCTATTCTGTTCCATTGATCCACCTGTCAGGGTATGAAAGAAAGACATTGTATGTCTTTACTTAACATATACCTACTGTCTGCACTCTATGGTAGGGACTGAAAGTTTGGAGGACATAAAAGCATTGGAAATAATTATGGACACTGGAGATAGTGTGGAAAGAGGGTGGGAAAGGGGGAAAGTATAGGGAAGGTAATTAGGGAAAAAAATAGAGAGGTAAAACATTTGTGGGACACTGAAATGTTATGTTACCTGTTGATGATAATGTGCACAGTATTCGCAACTGGACTGGTCTGAGGTGTATTTCATGTTGGGTAAATTCTATATATAAGCTAAAAAGAAAATGGAGCTTCCTGACTCTTACTCCCAAAGAGCTCTAATTCATCTAGTCCAGGCTCTGTAAGTTTTCACTTTTTATAAGTAGGTCAAGTGCAAACAAGAATTCTACCTGTCTGGCCAATGGTGCTTGTCAGAGGAAGCACAACCAAGCACATGCAGAGGATGGGTATCCTGAGTTTGGGGTTTTCTGAACCAGATACCTTACTACTTGGTTTCAAGGGGAAAAGTGGAAAAATACTTGGAAGTTCCCAGTGGAGGAATGGGTTGAAATCATGGTGCATGAAAATCATGAAATATTTTATGGCCAATAAAAGTGACTCACATACACATGTAATATGTAAATAAGAAAAATGTAAATTTATGATGGTCACAATGATATGGGAAATTAGTTGGACGGCAATAGAAGACATAGACATGATCGTCGTTAATAATATTTGACTTCATATACTCAATCATTTTGTAAAAGTGTTCATCACAGCTCACTATTAACATTATCGTATACTTTGCATTTTGTATTAATACCAAGCTCTGTCACAAGTACAAAGAAGATGTTACTCCTATCTGCAGGAAATTGATGGCCATGTAATAAGAAAAATGGCCAAAGCAATCTATTAGGTTGTCAGAAAATTTATGATATGTTTTTCTATGGATAAATGAGTCATGACTTTCCCGACAACCCAGTGGATGTAAGGTAGAATAAGTGCAAGATTTTTGGCCAGAAGATCTGTGTTTAAGTTCGAACCTTAGTACCAAAGTGGAAACACTTAGGGCGTGGTGGCGCCCGCCCTATGGCAAAGTGGAAACACTTAGGAAATAGCTCAACCTCTCTTTGCACCAGATTTCCCACCTTTAAAAAGGGAAAAACAACAGCAACAACAAAAACTACTACTTTAAGAGTTGTGAGGAAGCTGAGATGAAAGTATGCTATAAACTATAAAATGCTATACAGATGCAGATAGTTTTCTGTTATGCAAAGCAAAAGAGTGAAATGTCAACCTTGTGAAACCTTTCTTCTGGGAAGTTTCCATCAACTATAAGTTTGGAGATTTCTTTTGGCCTGTTTAATGGCAAGTTCTTGTAATCAAGTCTCTCTGAGGCTCGAAAGTGTCTCACGGCATTTCCCACTAGGGCAGATACAATAGCTTCAGGATGGTCAAGTACAATGTGCCTGGCACATTATGTCAACCAAAGCTGTGTCCTCCTGTCTCAAAAGTGCAGTAAGCCCACCTTTGCCTTCATGAAGGGTGATGTAAAAGCCCATTGATATATAATGGACAGTCACGTGGAAGTTTAACTTTCCTCTTCCCCAATACCTTGTGCACAGATTGTGTATCCAGTTCTGGTTGTGGACCTATGGAACCATGGTGGGCTGGGACAGATAGAAGGAAGCCAGTGTCTCTCCTTTCCATGTGATGGCCACCACATTATCAAGTCTGATAGAAGGCTCAGCTAGCCACTCCTGAAGGACCATACCAAGCTTTCCTTGACAGGTGTGTAGCCTTTATTTTGTTGAGAAAACTTAGCGAAGGGGGGAGAAGGGATTTCACTTACTCCCTCCCATGAGAGTGCCCTCCTAGAAATGGGGTGGGAGAATTAACCAGATGTTTTCAGTAAAGTCAAGAAGTCCTAGTTAATTTCATGGTTATTTCCACACTGTTTATCAAAGATGCTCTGCTCCAATGTAAAGTTCCCAAATATGGTATTTCAAGAGGCTGACCAGGGTGTGGCTGAGTGCCTGAGACACATAAATATTTACTAAATAAGCAAATGCACTTGAACATGTGTTTCTGCCTCAGCATTAGTACAGCGGTCACTGGCATTAATTCTTGGAGTGAGGCCATTTCTTAGGTTATTACCAGCAGAGATTAAGAAAACACATCAATGTCCAAATCTTTTAAGATTCACAAAGCATAGGTGACCTTCCAAAGGGAGGTGACACTTTATGTGCAGTTTGGCAGTAGCCCTCGCCAGAGCTGAGCATTCTTCTTTCAAAGCAGGGTGGACAGGGGAGAGTGTGGAGGCATTTGCTTCAGTCAGACTTGGGTTGGAGTCTCAGCTTTGGCATTCTCCATAACTTTGTGCAAATAACTCAACCTTTTGGACTTTAATTATTGTATCTAAAAGATAGGGCTAGGTCTCCACAACTCATGGGGTTGTTTGGAAGATTAGATGAGATAATGTGTATAAAGCATCTGGGCAATATAATACACTCATTAAATATTAAGTTTTCTTTACTCTTGGATTATTGCATTTTTTAACCCCCACCCCCTGCTCCTTTGCTGTCCTGGAATATATACATATGCATTGAAATTGAATCCATATGTTCTTCACTTGTGTTCAGAAATACTAGTGTGGTAGCACTAGAAGAATGGCTTATATGCTCCTAAGATGTCCCATCAATTCAGATTTCAAAGCAGCATTAGCTTTTTATGTCCTTCCCACTTAGACTGGTCTTGAAGATAACCACTGGCCTACAGAATAGCAAACTTGCATATATTTGCACTTATTGCTTTAAAATGCGTTCACGGGCTAGCTGGTGGCATGGTAGTTAAAGGGCTGAATCCCACATGGCTGACTGTGTGGTTCAATTTTGGATTCAGTAGCTTGAAAAGCATGCCAGGCAGTTGCGTGTGTATGACCAAAATCCCCAAAAGAGGGAGAACTAGAGAAGAAGGGATTGCAGCATGTTCTCCCCCATGGTGAATACTTCCTCATCCCCCACTCCACCCCAACCCCCGGCACTCCCCCTTTTCTCTCTGGTGAGCACATGTACCCTCTGGACAATGTAAAAAAAAATTGCTTTCACAAATATTTCCTTATTTAATCATCAAAATGATGAAAATCATGAAATATTTTATGGCCAATAAAAGTGACTCACATACACATGTAATATGTAAATAAGAAAAATGTAAATTTATGATGGTCACAATGATATGGGAAATTAGTTGGACGGCAATAGAAGACATAGACATGATCGTCGTTAATAATATTTGACTTCATATACTCAATCATTTTGTAAAAGTGTTCATCACAGCTCACTATTAACATTATCGTATACTTTGCATTTTGTATTAATACCAAGCTCTGTCACAAGTACAAAGAAGATGTTACTCCTATCTGCAGGAAATTGATGGCCATGTAATAAGAAAAATGGCCAAAGCAATCTATTAGGTTGTCAGAAAATTTATGATATGTTTTTCTATGGATAAATGAGTCATGACTTTCCCGACAACCCAGTGGATGTAAGGTAGAATAAGTGCAAGATTTTTGGCCAGAAGATCTGTGTTTAAGTTCGAACCTTAGTACCAAAGTGGAAACACTTAGGGCGTGGTGGCGCCCGCCCTATGGCAAAGTGGAAACACTTAGGAAATAGCTCAACCTCTCTTTGCACCAGATTTCCCACCTTTAAAAAGGGAAAAACAACAGCAACAACAAAAACTACTACTTTAAGAGTTGTGAGGAAGCTGAGATGAAAGTATGCTATAAACTATAAAATGCTATACAGATGCAGATAGTTTTCTGTTATGCAAAGCAAAAGAGTGAAATGTCAACCTTGTGAAACCTTTCTTCTGGGAAGTTTCCATCAACTATAAGTTTGGAGATTTCTTTTGGCCTGTTTAATGGCAAGTTCTTGTAATCAAGTCTCTCTGAGGCTCGAAAGTGTCTCACGGCATTTCCCACTAGGGCAGATACAATAGCTTCAGGATGGTCAAGTACAATGTGCCTGGCACATTATGTCAACCAAAGCTGTGTCCTCCTGTCTCAAAAGTGCAGTAAGCCCACCTTTGCCTTCATGAAGGGTGATGTAAAAGCCCATTGATATATAATGGACAGTCACGTGGAAGTTTAACTTTCCTCTTCCCCAATACCTTGTGCACAGATTGTGTATCCAGTTCTGGTTGTGGACCTATGGAACCATGGTGGGCTGGGACAGATAGAAGGAAGCCAGTGTCTCTCCTTTCCATGTGATGGCCACCACATTATCAAGTCTGATAGAAGGCTCAGCTAGCCACTCCTGAAGGACCATACCAAGCTTTCCTTGACAGGTGTGTAGCCTTTATTTTGTTGAGAAAACTTAGCGAAGGGGGGAGAAGGGATTTCACTTACTCCCTCCCATGAGAGTGCCCTCCTAGAAATGGGGTGGGAGAATTAACCAGATGTTTTCAGTAAAGTCAAGAAGTCCTAGTTAATTTCATGGTTATTTCCACACTGTTTATCAAAGATGCTCTGCTCCAATGTAAAGTTCCCAAATATGGTATTTCAAGAGGCTGACCAGGGTGTGGCTGAGTGCCTGAGACACATAAATATTTACTAAATAAGCAAATGCACTTGAACATGTGTTTCTGCCTCAGCATTAGTACAGCGGTCACTGGCATTAATTCTTGGAGTGAGGCCATTTCTTAGGTTATTACCAGCAGAGATTAAGAAAACACATCAATGTCCAAATCTTTTAAGATTCACAAAGCATAGGTGACCTTCCAAAGGGAGGTGACACTTTATGTGCAGTTTGGCAGTAGCCCTCGCCAGAGCTGAGCATTCTTCTTTCAAAGCAGGGTGGACAGGGGAGAGTGTGGAGGCATTTGCTTCAGTCAGACTTGGGTTGGAGTCTCAGCTTTGGCATTCTCCATAACTTTGTGCAAATAACTCAACCTTTTGGACTTTAATTATTGTATCTAAAAGATAGGGCTAGGTCTCCACAACTCATGGGGTTGTTTGGAAGATTAGATGAGATAATGTGTATAAAGCATCTGGGCAATATAATACACTCATTAAATATTAAGTTTTCTTTACTCTTGGATTATTGCATTTTTTAACCCCCACCCCCTGCTCCTTTGCTGTCCTGGAATATATACATATGCATTGAAATTGAATCCATATGTTCTTCACTTGTGTTCAGAAATACTAGTGTGGTAGCACTAGAAGAATGGCTTATATGCTCCTAAGATGTCCCATCAATTCAGATTTCAAAGCAGCATTAGCTTTTTATGTCCTTCCCACTTAGACTGGTCTTGAAGATAACCACTGGCCTACAGAATAGCAAACTTGCATATATTTGCACTTATTGCTTTAAAATGCGTTCACGGGCTAGCTGGTGGCATGGTAGTTAAAGGGCTGAATCCCACATGGCTGACTGTGTGGTTCAATTTTGGATTCAGTAGCTTGAAAAGCATGCCAGGCAGTTGCGTGTGTATGACCAAAATCCCCAAAAGAGGGAGAACTAGAGAAGAAGGGATTGCAGCATGTTCTCCCCCATGGTGAATACTTCCTCATCCCCCACTCCACCCCAACCCCCGGCACTCCCCCTTTTCTCTCTGGTGAGCACATGTACCCTCTGGACAATGTAAAAAAAAATTGCTTTCACAAATATTTCCTTATTTAATCATCAAAATGACTCTGTGTGTGTGTGTGTGTGTGTGTGTGTGTGTGTGTGTGTGTGTGTGATCATTATAGTGTTCTCCAACTTTACAGATGGACAAACTAAGTCTCAGAGGGATCAGGTAACTTGTGCAAAGGCAAAAAATCTGATAATAGGTAATAGTGAGTTTCAGGTCATATTTTCAAATGTAGAACATGCTACAGACACGATGGGCCTAGAGAGTAGAGGCTCTTCACTCTGATCCATTTTTCTCTTTGGCTTGTTTTTTGTTCAGTTTTCTACGGGAATTCTATTAGAGATTTAAGGATTAAGATAGATATTTATTATTTCTTAAAGTTTATGTCTTCCCTTGATGAGTGAGAGAGACAGAGACAGAGAGACAGCATCTTCAACAAAGTCTTCATGGTACACTCCACTTCTCAGATTCTGTCAGATCCACATGATGGACAAGCATGTACTCCGGGTGTTTTGGGGAGACTTTGGACACGAATTGGAAACCTTCCCATGTGGGTCAGTCTCCTAGAGTATCACATTTCTGTTGCACCACCATCTGAACCCAGGATTTAGACACATCATGTGGATTCATTGGTCAGTGAACTAAGTCTCAGGGAGCTGAGCTCAGCAAAAATTTCACCGACTGAGGAATTAAAAAAATAAATTGGTCAAGAATCACATAATTGATGGCCACAGGAGACCTTTAGAGGTTGGTTCATTCCTGACACTATTCATGATTTCATCCGGCAGTTAGTACTGGAGTCCTACTAAACACCAGGCTTGGCGCAGGGTGATGGAGATCCAATATCCCCCATCATGGAGATTGTCCTTGCTTACAGAGACTTAGGGACATCCTTCATCCAGTCATCCAAATTCATAGGTGAAGAAATAGGCCTAAGAAGGGAAGTGACTTTGCTTGAGAAGTGTCTTTGATGGACTCTTTAGTGGTGGATTTTCATTCTTCCCATTCTCACTGAACTGCACCTCACACTTTCATTATGGCCATTCAATGTAGGAGAAAAGAAGGTGTTCAGCACAACTCATCTCTCTGAGTGGAAATGAAAGGACAAATATACTTTGTTCCAGATAGCTGGTCCCAAACTCTGCACTTTTCTTCCTATTGCTATGATGTGGTTGGCAGTGTCCACCTGGCCCACTTGAACTCTGTGGATGAAAAACATGAAAGATTTTTTTGAGAGTTTTTTTTTTTTTACTTTTTTTTTGGGGGGAGATTTTCACTGTAGGGCGCGTGCGCTCGCCAGACAGACAGAGAGAGACACAGAGACAGAAAGCGAGAAATCACCCCCCAGGGGGGATGGTCACGCCGCAATCCCTTCTCCTCCATTCTCCTCTTGGGATCTTGGGCATGCATGCACATGCACCTGGCGTGAGTTTAAGCCACCAGGTCCAGGACTCGAACTGCTGTTGATTACATGGGAGTCCAGCGACATAGCCGTTACGCTAACTGCTGGTCCCCCAAACATGAAAGTTTTTTTTTTTTTACTTTTTTTTTGGGGGGAGATTTTCACTGTAGGGCGCGTGCGCTCGCCAGACAGACAGAGAGAGACACAGAGACAGAAAGCGAGAAATCACCCCCCAGGGGGGATGGTCACGCCGCAATCCCTTCTCCTCCATTCTCCTCTTGGGATCTTGGGCACGCACGCACATGCGCCCGGCGTGAGTTTTAAGCCACCGGGTCCGGGACGCGAACCATGGTCGACTACGTGGGAGTCCAGTGACATAGCCATTACGCTAACTGCTGGTTCCCAACATGAAAGTTTTCATGGTCCTCACCAGCAGGAAGCTAGGTCTGGGCCACAGGTGTTGGTCTCAGAAGACCGCTGCTGTGGCTCCATTTTCTGACGGGGGTGGGAAAGAGACTCAGGTGCCTGTTTAGCCTCTTGTTCATACTTGGGAAGATTCAGTCCCCTGATCCCATTACTCTGGCCTCTGAGTGGGACCACTGATTTCCAGGGAATAATAGGCAGCCCCAGAAAGATTTTAGATTCTGTTAAGTGATGCCTCACAAACCCAGGAAACAGGGAAATCAGGAATCTCACACACACACACACACACACACACACACACATGCCACAGATGGAGGGGCCAGCCAGTCCTAAAACATCAGGCCCTGTTCTGCCTAAATCAAGACATCTGGTCACTTTGTTGTAGCAGGACAAAGAGTCTTTTTTTTTCCAAGCCAGGATTTTATGTCTTTAATCTTTTCCAGAAGAAAAGAGTTCTCATTACATCTGCGTCTTATCACATAACTGTATATCATGAAGATGCCGTTATCACCTCTTCCTCTGATTAACTGGCCCTGAGTGATTCTAGCCAATGTTATTAAGCTGTGCTCTAAAAACAATGACACTAGTCTCACCCAGTCATCAACAGAGGTCAGATGCACAGGCACTGTTGAGTAATCCACAAGGACCTTTGCAAACTCTTCATAATAAACAATGATGAGAACAGTTCTTTGCCCAAATCAGAGCTAAGAGAGCCATTCCGTAGCTATATGATCTGGCACCTGTGACTAGAATCCAAAAATCTCCAGTAAACTCACTTCTAATATGTGGCCTCACTGGTTGGCTTGTTTTCCTGAGTCATATCAACAGAGGAGAACAGAGATGTAGCACCTGGTATTTGACGTGACCAAGTAGCAAACAGGTGTTATCCCTCCCTATGCTAGACACTCCTCAGAAAGCAGTTGATGAAAAAGATAGGCATTGTCTCCAAATTTTAAATGTGAAAATTGAAAGAGAAGTGTGCATATTAGAAGCATGCTAGAGATTATCATGAAAGGAATGGCAGTGATGACAACGATGACCTGGTGGCAATGCCAACAACTCTCATCTCATAGTGCTATGGTAGTGGAAATACAGACACTTGGAGAGCATGATGAGTCCAGTAATTTCAAACCTGGAAACTGTTAAGCTTACCTGGCCTGGGCACTGCCTCCCCACTCCCTGGGAGTCTGATATAATTGTTCTGGGTGAGGATGGGGCCCAGTGTTGGTACTTAAAGGCTCCAGCTTTTCATAGGCAGCTAGGCTGGTGAACCTTTCCCCTTGTTGAAAACAATCCAATCTGAGATCAGACTCAACTGCCATCAATTACTTTTCATTTACTTGAAGATGAGAAAAGGTAGGCAAGTGTAAAGAGGGGCAAGATAGGATCAGGAATAGCTGGTGTGAAGCCCTGAGGTGGGAGGCCGAAGGCTTTTTTGAGGGGCTGGATGAGTATGGCAGGAACATTGTGTGTAAGTAAGGGAGAAGTGAGAATGGAGGCTGAGGGAATGTATTGCAAATGGAGTCAGGATGGCTTAGTCTGGTTCCCTTACCTCATATCTTATCATGTTTGAAGGCCACAGGATAAACAACTTATGTTATTAGTTGTATTGTGTGTGTTTGTTATGTAATGGTGACTTTGTTGTTTTATGCCATTGTAGGGACTGAGCACTTGTGTGTGCGTGGCAGTTTGGTTTTGGCAATGTCACTATTGTCTGTAGCTCCTTTAAGAAAAAAGAGCACCTGGTCAGCTAGCTCTGCACTGCTGTTAGCTAGTCATACTCTGCACTGCCTCGGTTTGGCTCAGCTCAGCTCCACACGCTGTGAACTCCAAGAGGGAGGAAATGCTCTGTGAGTGTTCTCCTTGTGTGTTATAAGCTCCAAGAGAGAGGAAGTATCTTGTGAGTGCTACTAAAGCTCTGTGGGCTCACCTTGAACTCAGCAATAAATGACAATGACATTAGTGGCTTGTGTCTTTTTCAATTCCCTGCATCCACCCTTCAGAGGTAAAAAGAACCTCACAAAATATTGCAAAACAGAGCAGAGGGAGGACAGACTAGAAGGGCTTTGTAAGCATCACTGCAGAGTTTGCAGGTCATCCTAAGAGCAATGGAAGATTTTATATATATATATATGTATATATACACACACACATACACACACACACACAGAGAGAGAGAGAGAGAGAGAGAGAGAGAGAGAGAGAGAGGAGAGAGAGAGAAAGTAGATAATCTTCAAAAGGTGGCATGTGTGTGCATAAGAAAGGGAGAAGTAGTGAAATGTGATGCTTCTGCAAAGCTGACTCACCAGGGAGGGTTTTGGGTTTACATCCAGAAATGACCTGACTCAGAGATGGTGTTGTGTGTGCTATCTCGGTGTCTCTCCTCCCAGTCTCTCTCACTCATTGAATAAATAAATAAACTTTTCCTTTTTGGTTTCTATTGGGCACTAAAATTTTTTTTATATTTAATTACTGTACATCTTTATAACATACAAAATGAACTTTCCCAGCATGAATCAACTGTATATTAATCCAATCAAAGATATTACCATACCCATTATGATCACCAGATAATTTTCAATTTTTGTGTCCATTAAATGAAATAAATAAATTTCTTAAAAACATTCATGGAAAGTGCACATTATGAAAAAAACTATGCATGGATTTTAATTTTTTTGTACCAAAATGAACTTATACTTTTTGAAGTATATATATATATATATATACACATATATTTTTAATACACACACACATTATAGAAATAAATAAATGAATAAATAAATAAATAAATACATGGTCCTCAGAAAAGTAATGACACATTCTTACATGGAAAATGGAAAAAGACATCATGACTTTTTCGATCACCTAATATATGGGTAATTTTGGTTGCAATGTGGAGAATGGATTGGAAAGCAGTAAGACTGGAGGTCAAAGACCAGGTGAGGGGTGACACTAGCCTGAGAAGAGAGAATGGTCCTAGAGGCAGATTAAAGGTATACACGAAGGTGGAGTCCAAGGATTTGGTGAGGAATTGTATGTAGAAGGTGAGGGAGGATTTGCTGTATATCAGGCTCTCCTGCTCCTCTCAGGACACCTGGCCCCACATTCCATTGTCCTAAGCCTATCAACTTCAGTCTTATGTTTTTCCCCTATATTATCTCCACTTCTCTGGGCCCCCAAATCCCAGGAACAACAAGCCTCTCTCCTGAGAAGTGGTATCCTTCCAGAATATCCAGAATATCATGACTGGGAGTGCTCTGTTTGCTCCAAGAGCATGTACATTTTTAAATGAAGAGATCCACAATATTCCCATTTATTCTGAGAGAGCTACAGCACATATGGAGGGATAGGGCCAGACCTCCTCATTATGTATGTCATCAGTGGGTGGGATCTACCTTCTCCCAGCCTTCAGGATGCCCTCTTCCATCCATAGCCCAACCATCCTCACTCCCAATTCATTCAGGCACCAATTATATGGGAAATTTGACTGAAGACATGCTTGTAAATGGACACTAGCAAGAAGACATAGAATCCACAGGTAAAGGAAAGCCTCCTTAGTTCCCAGGTCATTGCTATGGTGACACAGATTCTCAGTCTGAGCCAGTTGGTCTTCATGGGAGGTGGTTTTCTGCTGGTTGGCTGATTGTGGGATTACAGGTCACTGAACTTCCCTGCCAGGACTGGCACTGCTTAGCATTTATATCCTATTCTTGCAAAATCCCCTTGGTCTGAGAGAGACCAAGTTGACTGTTTTAGTGAATGTTTATGGAAGAGCTGAGTGATTTGTGTCTAGAGTAAATCGTGACTGGGAAGAGAGGTACTGGGGAGAATGGTATATAAACCTAAGGAGGCAGCAGCCTCCAGGAATCAGGTTGGTTAAAGTCACACAATAATGCATCTTCCATTTGCAGCTGTATTTTATGTGCCTAAAGAAATTTATAGGCATAGGCCTCAATTATAAGTGAAAACGGAAATCACAGTATAGCCACAGGTGGAAAGCCCACATGACAATTGCCAGTCTTTCTTGGGTGGCTCTGTGAAGATAGATTAAATATATCTCAAATGTATCTCTCCATAGATATGTTAGCAGATCTGAATTCAAATTAAATCTGCCTTAGAATTTTTTGGTACACAAACATGGCAGAGACCAGAAAAACTGTGTTGGCATTTATAAAATGTGTTGATTTCTATGAGCAAATAGAATTTCAGGTGATCTTTATTTTCTTTTTCCTTTTTTTTAAAACATTTTTTTATTTCATTTTGTTTTATACATTCAGTCACATAATTTAGCTTACAAAATGAATATTTCAACCGGTGAACATTTCTCCCTAGTCCAGTTGATAAAACTATAAAATATCTTCAACAGATAATAACATATTTCTTTGTCCCATTAATGCTTTGCCTCCCTATTTTTCTTCTAAATGTCCTTCCTCAGACCCTACTCTTTCACACATACTATGTCTGGTATTTACATCCATATACTGTGTTTCTATATCCTTTAGTCAATCAGTTTCAGTCATAGAGTGCAGACACTTGGTATATATTAAGTGGGGACATACAATGTCTCTCCTTCATGCCTGGCTTGCTTCACTCAGCAGTGAATCTTCCATATTCATTCACTTCCTGTCAAAAGCCAGGTATTTTTTCTTTTTAATGGCTGAATAGTATTTCATAGAGTATATGTGCCACAGTTTTTCTATCCATTCATCTGTTCATGGGCATTTGGGTTGGATCCATGACTTAGCAATTGTGAATAGTGCCACAATAAACATTGATGTGCAAGCACTTTTCTGATTAAGTATTCTTCTGTCCTTTGGGTAGATACCAAGGAGTGGGATTGCTGGATCATATGGTAGTTCTATTTGTAGAGTTTTGAGGAATCTCCAAATTGTTCTCCACAGTGACTGGACCAATTTACATTCCCACCAGCAGTGTAAGTACCTTCCACTTTCACCATACCCCCGCCTGCACTTATTATTATTATTATTATTTTTTAATCTTAGTCATTCTGACTGGGGGTAGATGGTATCTCATTGTGGTTTTGATCTGCATTCCCCTTAAAATGAAGGATGTTGATCATTTTTCATATGCCTTTTAGCTATTCGTATGTCATCTTTAAAGAGTGGTTTTTTCCAACTCATTCTCCCATCTTTTAATAGGATTGATCATCTTTTTTTGGAACAGCTGCTTGAGTTCCTTGTGAATTCTGGTTATCAGTCCCTTATCTGATGCATAGTTTACAAAAATATTTTCCCATTCTGAGGGCTGTCGATTCACACTAATTACTGTGTCTTGCTATGCAGAAACTTCTTAGTCTGATGTAATCCCACTTGTCTATTTTGGGTATTATAGACTGTGCTTTGGGGGTCTTATTTAAGAAGTCTTTGCCTATCCCAATGTCTCCCAAAGTTTCCCCAGTGTAGGAGCAGTTTTATAGTTTGAGGTCTTAGATTTAGATCTTTGATCCCCTTGACTTGATTGTTGTCAAAGGTGAGAGGTAGGGGTTCAGATTCTTTCTTTCCTATATTGTTTGAATCTATGTGTTACATTTACAATTGAGTGGAAAACAAAGCTGTATTTTTAAGTTAAATTTGGAAGGCATCAACCCAAGACTTGCCTGAGTAATTTTTGTCATATTGAAAGCTTTACCTACTTGGCTGAGCCTAGCAGAGGAAAACCTCAACCTTGCGCCTTGGAGAAACTTGGTGCCCACAGTCATCAAGTTTGTGGACTGGTTGAGTAACTGAGCTGAATTTTTGCTGAAAGTGAAAATAAAATATAAATAGAACAAAATGTCAAGTGGAGCTTGTCCCAAAGGGCCATGACTACTCTGAATGAAGAGAGAGAACCTTAGCACTGAGGCCTCTGGGAGGCAGTGGACACCAAATACTCTTGGGGTTGGTGTTCCATATTTGCAGCAGTCTGGCTCCAGTGGAATGTAGTGAGTACAAGAAAAACATTCATAAAAGCATTTTTGAAACTAAACTACAATGGGTGTGTGTGTGTGTGTGTGTGTGTGTGTGTGTGTGTGTGTGTCTGTGTGTCTGTCTACAAAAAGTACATGAAAAATACATAATTTAAA
>NW_006203430.1:4788588-4790374 GCF_000334495.1 Tupaia belangeri chinensis
GTGTGTGTGTGTGTGTGTGTGTGTGTGTGTGTGTGTGTGTGTCTGTCTGTCTGTCTTCAAAAAGTTCATGGAAAATACATAATTTGAAAAAAAATTGTGCATGGATTTTAATCTTTTTTGGCACTAAAATAACTCATTTTAAAATTTCATTTTCCATGAACCTTTTGAAATGCCCTCTAGATAGCATGGCCCCTCTGTCTCCAAGCTTCTTCATGAATTCTGAGCCTCTTTTCTTTGGAGTTGTTCTGGAGTACTTCCTGGGCTGGCTCTAATGTTGGGATGGGTCAGCAGTGCCTGACAGTGCCTGATGTTCAGTGACATGCTGCTGTCGTTGTCATAGCCAATCTGCGGCTATCAGTGAGCTGTCAGCACACTGACCCCACGCCAATCCCACTGCCAGTCCTACTGCAGTGTTTGCGGTCAGTGGGAATCTGATAGAACAGCTCTTCCATGTGTGCTCCCTTCCCTAGGTATGTGCTGCCAGAACCTGAGCTGGAGACAGTGCGTGTGAGAGGCACTCAGGAGTCCTCCATCACCTCTTCCCTGTGAGTCTGGTTCATTTTTCCTTAGTCATAGATGTTTACCTCAGCTCACTCATCCTTTGGGGTAAGTTTTGCCCTGTGTTTCCAATGCATCTGAAGCTCTAGTTGACCTAGCTTGTCAGTCTCACTATGGGACCAAATACCCAGATCTCAGAAATGACCCAATTTAGGTGTCCAGGTGGGATGTCCAGCACCCCAGCCTATCATAAACAGCACCCTATGTACAGAATTTAGAGCTTGTGTGAAAAACAGAGAATCTCTGTCACAGAATTTTTGTGAGCCAGCATTAAGGCCTAACATATTACATTGCACATGGTGATTACTTAAGAGACACAGGATCACACACTCAGTTTTTTTTTTTTTTTTTTTGAGAGTTTTTTGCTATAGGGCTCGTGCACTCACCAGACAGAGAGAGACATAGAGATAGAAAGTGAGAAGTCACCCCCCAGGGGGGATGGTCATGCTGCAATCCCTTCTCCTCCATTCTCCTCTCGGGATCTTGGGCATGCATGCACATGGGCCCGGCGTGAGTTTTAAGCTACCGGGTCTGGGACGCGAACTGCGGTTGACTACGTGGGAGTCCAGCAACATAGCCATTACGCTAACTGCTGGTTCCCTCCGCACACTCAGTTTTAAAAAAAGCCTATTTATTTCTTCTGTGGTGGAGACAGAGAGACAGTCACCTCCATAGGGTATTAATGCTGGGACCCGCTCCCTGTCTCACCAGCTCAGATCACAGGCATACATTCTTGGTGTGGTCAGGGAGGTCCGAGGGTGTAAATCCAGGTGTTTGCAGTGGTATCACCACTGTGCCACCACTTTGTTCTAACACCTATTTTGAATTTCAGTGTTAGTAGGGCATGTGAGTGGAGGTTTCTGTGTTCTGAGTAGCATATAAGCACAACACCTTCTGCCTCCTTTCAGAGCCAGCCCGGAGATTGGTGCAACTTGTTGAAGAGACAGTGGAATGTTGCCGGGTCACTGAGGCATAGGATTGCATATGGCTTCTACTTAGCTGTTGAGAAGTTTGGACAGCGCTTAGCATTTGTAAGCTATACTGCACACAAATAGAACATTTGAAAGTCACTTCCTGCTTCCTGTGACTGTGTGAGAAGGCTAACTTTAAGTTGAAGATTGTTGTCTGTTTAATCATCATATTTTCTGTGAGAAATGGCATGGAACCACTTTACAGGAGAAACTTTTTTTTTTTTTTTTTTTTTTAGAATAGCAAAGACAGAGAAATG
>NW_006203430.1:4790452-4794904 GCF_000334495.1 Tupaia belangeri chinensis
TTTGAAAAAGTGGCTTGGAACCCTTTTAAAGGAAAAATTTTTTTTTTTTTTTTTTTTTTTGGAATAGCAAAGACAGAGAAATGTGAGAATTCAGTTATCACTTTCAGCTGTTCTTTGACTATCAGCCAATATTGCTTTTTACTTCTCTCTTTCATTGGAAACTGTGATTCCTCATTTAGTAGAAGTTGAAGCCTAGAGATAAATGGGCAAGAACATTTGTAGCAGGCACAGTAAGGTCCAAGCCTGATCTGAGATGCACCCTAAGATGAGCTAGCACATAGCTGATGGCTTCCAGGACCACCATAAGGGAGAGGGACCTTGATGACAGGGACAGTTCTGTAACTGCAGTTCATTCTCTGTTCTGCCATCTAGGCTCAGCTGGGCAGTAAATTAAGTTTAGCTGATCGTTAAGATGAAAAGGGAGGAGGAAGTTCAGAATAAGGCTTGTTCTCCTTCATGGAAAATAGCCTTGAGCTCTGGTTTGAAATGAGATGCTTTTTAAGGATTAGCTGTATTTTCAAAAACCACAACAAATGAAAAATCCAGAGCCACGGAAACTCTGGTCTTGACCTTCAATCAGAAGATGTTGTGAACCAGCAGTGACCCTGGTAGTGGCCTTGGAAGAGGTAGGGTCTCACCTGAGCTTCCATCTTTGCCAAGAGTGTAAGTGCCCTGATGGTAAAGAGCTCACTTGCTCCTTCCTATGGGCTGGATAGTAATTTTCCCCAAAGGCTCATGTTCTAGAAGCTTGATCCTCAAGTGTAATGGCTTTGGGAGGTAGTGAAACTTTAAGAGGTGGGGCCTACTTGGGAGGGCACCATCCAATTGGCTGGGGGTATAGGAAGATAAAGAGAAGACACAGGGAATTCTGTTTCCTCTTTTTGCATGTGCCCACCCTTGTCTCTGTTCTGTCAGTCATAATGCGATATAGCACTAGAGGCTGGCATGAGGCTAGCCTTATGCCTTCGGGCTTTCTAGTCACCAGATTCATGGTCCAAATAAACCTCTATTCTGTATAAGTAACCCAGCCTCAGGCATTTCTGTTTAGTAGGCCCTCAAATTGAAAACAAGGAGCTGAAAGATTACAAACTAGAGTGATACTTAATAACTTAAGCTTAAAATTTTTTCTAGTTCTGATGGGATTGTAAGGGAGAATTTCTTGTTATTTTGTAGTGATTTACCATGATACATGGTTCTGGATGGACAGAACTGACCTTTCAACAATGTGTAATGTTTCCCCAGGAAGTTGTCCCTTAGCACTGTCTGATGATAATGCCCAGTTTCCCAAGTACTTTTTTTTTTTTTTTTAACCACACAGAGGCATTGGGTACTGGCTGTCCTGGGGAGTCAAGTGGGTCTTTGAGTCCAAAAGATCAAGATGAAGACCTTGAGAGAGTTGACATCAAGGAGGCTCTATCTAGTGCAGTGCTCAGCACAGTTGCTGAGGGGTGGTGGCTTAATGTTTTTCTGATATCCTATGCAAATAAAATGGTTCTAGAGAGCTATTCCTTCACTATTCGGGGGGGGGGGTCTGCTATGACAAAATTACCAATAACTGGATGGGTTATAAACAATAGAAATGTGTTTCTCACAGTTCTGGATGCTGAGACATCTGAGATCAAAATCATAGGAGATTTGGAGCCTGGTGAAGGCCTGATTCCTGGTTCATAGATGGCTGTCTTCTTGGTGAGTCCTCACACGGTAGAAGGAGCAAGGCTCGTAAGGGCACGAATCCCATTCTGGAGGGCTCTACCCTCACAACTGAATAATCTCCCCAACGCCCCAACTCCAAATACCCTCACATTCAGGGTTAGTTTTCAACATATGAATCTGGTGAGGGATGGGTACAAAACTTCAGTCTACAACAATAATCAGTAAACTTGCTTATAGTTCAGCCTGCATGATCTTGGAAACATTTTGCTTTCAGCCTCTCATGCTCTGATCACCTGGAGAAAAATGACACAGTTGACATTGTTTTTCCAGGGGGAGAACCCCTGTGTATTCATGGCCTCCACTTCCAGCAAAAGAAGGAGAAGTCTGTCTTTGCTCAGATCTTGTGTCTTGTCAGTGTAGGAGATTGAAATATCCCAGACTGGGATGGCTCTGTCAGTGGTTGAGATAGGAGGAATGTAACCTCCAGCTCTGTGAGACACGGGAAGGAAGGAGACACAGCCAGAACGGTCTGGGAGATTGTGGGAGGAGAACTTTCTTTGGCATCTGAAGGGAAGAGAGGAATGGGGTGGCTGTCACAGTGAGAGAGAGAGAGAGATGGGCCAGAAGATGTAAGATGCCTTGCACTGAGTCATGAGTGAAAATCCTCTCGGCCATTTTCCCAGAGTTTGCTGTGTAGATTTAAATGGCTGTTCAAACATTTTTGGTTGTCAACCAGGTGCCTCTCCTAAAGAACACTCCATGTTGTGCCTAGCTTGGGAGCAAGCAAATAGGTACTGCCAGGCAGAACTGACCCTTCAGCATTGGCCTGTGCAATGTGTGGTGTGTCCACCAGGAAGTCGTCCCTTAACGATGAGGAAGGGCTCCTTCTCTGGTTTGCTCTTACAGATACTTGGCATTAATGACCATTGTCAGCTGAAATCACACGGACCATGTAATACCCAAATAATATTCCTAAATTTTAAAAAGTTTCTTATGGGACTTTGTGCAAATAACCAAGTTGAGACTAAACTTATTCTTTCTGCAAATAAGTTAGTTTACATCTCTGTTTGGTAAAAGGAGGAATGGACAGGGAAAAAACGGGGGGGGGGGTCTGCTATGACAAAATTACCAATAACTGGATGGGTTATAAACAATAGAAATGTGTTTCTCACAGTTCTGGATGCTGAGACATCTGAGATCAAAATCATAGGAGATTTGGAGCCTGGTGAAGGCCTGATTCCTGGTTCATAGATGGCTGTCTTCTTGGTGAGTCCTCACACGGTAGAAGGAGCAAGGCTCGTAAGGGCACGAATCCCATTCTGGAGGGCTCTACCCTCACAACTGAATAATCTCCCCAACGCCCCAACTCCAAATACCCTCACATTCAGGGTTAGTTTTCAACATATGAATCTGGTGAGGGATGGGTACAAAACTTCAGTCTACAACAATAATCAGTAAACTTGCTTATAGTTCAGCCTGCATGATCTTGGAAACATTTTGCTTTCAGCCTCTCATGCTCTGATCACCTGGAGAAAAATGACACAGTTGACATTGTTTTTCCAGGGGGAGAACCCCTGTGTATTCATGGCCTCCACTTCCAGCAAAAGAAGGAGAAGTCTGTCTTTGCTCAGATCTTGTGTCTTGTCAGTGTAGGAGATTGAAATATCCCAGACTGGGATGGCTCTGTCAGTGGTTGAGATAGGAGGAATGTAACCTCCAGCTCTGTGAGACACGGGAAGGAAGGAGACACAGCCAGAACGGTCTGGGAGATTGTGGGAGGAGAACTTTCTTTGGCATCTGAAGGGAAGAGAGGAATGGGGTGGCTGTCACAGTGAGAGAGAGAGAGAGATGGGCCAGAAGATGTAAGATGCCTTGCACTGAGTCATGAGTGAAAATCCTCTCGGCCATTTTCCCAGAGTTTGCTGTGTAGATTTAAATGGCTGTTCAAACATTTTTGGTTGTCAACCAGGTGCCTCTCCTAAAGAACACTCCATGTTGTGCCTAGCTTGGGAGCAAGCAAATAGGTACTGCCAGGCAGAACTGACCCTTCAGCATTGGCCTGTGCAATGTGTGGTGTGTCCACCAGGAAGTCGTCCCTTAACGATGAGGAAGGGCTCCTTCTCTGGTTTGCTCTTACAGATACTTGGCATTAATGACCATTGTCAGCTGAAATCACACGGACCATGTAATACCCAAATAATATTCCTAAATTTTAAAAAGTTTCTTATGGGACTTTGTGCAAATAACCAAGTTGAGACTAAACTTATTCTTTCTGCAAATAAGTTAGTTTACATCTCTGTTTGGTAAAAGGAGGAATGGACAGGGAAAAAATGTTTCAGAAGAAAATTATCGTGCAATTGTTACTAGATTTTAGCTCTGTTCATATCTGTTTTTTTTTTTGAGTTTTTAGTATCTACCTACTGTTTCAACAGAATCCTAACCTTTTTCTTGACTTTAAGTCTTAAGCAAATTTTTCTTAATTTTTAAAATTTTGATTTATTAAAGCTAGAACTTCTTTTCTTGAAATTAAAAAAAAATCCATAAAACAAACAACAGCAATAAAAAACATACCTACTTAATGATCGATTGCATTACAACTGAAACTCTCTACTCCTTAGACACAAATTCCCCTTTCCTTTCTTCTCTTAGCTCCTGACAACCACCATTATACATTCTGCCTCTGTGAATTTGGCTACTGTAGGTATCTCATATAAGTGGAATTATATGGTATTTATCTTTTGTGACTGGATTATTTCACTTAGCATTATGTTCTCAATGTTCATCCATGTTGTAGCATGT
>NW_006203430.1:4795089-4804305 GCF_000334495.1 Tupaia belangeri chinensis
GGGGGGGGGGGTCTGCTATGACAAAATTACCAATAACTGGATGGGTTATAAACAATAGAAATGTGTTTCTCACAGTTCTGGATGCTGAGACATCTGAGATCAAAATCATAGGAGATTTGGAGCCTGGTGAAGGCCTGATTCCTGGTTCATAGATGGCTGTCTTCTTGGTGAGTCCTCACACGGTAGAAGGAGCAAGGCTCGTAAGGGCACGAATCCCATTCTGGAGGGCTCTACCCTCACAACTGAATAATCTCCCCAACGCCCCAACTCCAAATACCCTCACATTCAGGGTTAGTTTTCAACATATGAATCTGGTGAGGGATGGGTACAAAACTTCAGTCTACAACAATAATCAGTAAACTTGCTTATAGTTCAGCCTGCATGATCTTGGAAACATTTTGCTTTCAGCCTCTCATGCTCTGATCACCTGGAGAAAAATGACACAGTTGACATTGTTTTTCCAGGGGGAGAACCCCTGTGTATTCATGGCCTCCACTTCCAGCAAAAGAAGGAGAAGTCTGTCTTTGCTCAGATCTTGTGTCTTGTCAGTGTAGGAGATTGAAATATCCCAGACTGGGATGGCTCTGTCAGTGGTTGAGATAGGAGGAATGTAACCTCCAGCTCTGTGAGACACGGGAAGGAAGGAGACACAGCCAGAACGGTCTGGGAGATTGTGGGAGGAGAACTTTCTTTGGCATCTGAAGGGAAGAGAGGAATGGGGTGGCTGTCACAGTGAGAGAGAGAGAGAGATGGGCCAGAAGATGTAAGATGCCTTGCACTGAGTCATGAGTGAAAATCCTCTCGGCCATTTTCCCAGAGTTTGCTGTGTAGATTTAAATGGCTGTTCAAACATTTTTGGTTGTCAACCAGGTGCCTCTCCTAAAGAACACTCCATGTTGTGCCTAGCTTGGGAGCAAGCAAATAGGTACTGCCAGGCAGAACTGACCCTTCAGCATTGGCCTGTGCAATGTGTGGTGTGTCCACCAGGAAGTCGTCCCTTAACGATGAGGAAGGGCTCCTTCTCTGGTTTGCTCTTACAGATACTTGGCATTAATGACCATTGTCAGCTGAAATCACACGGACCATGTAATACCCAAATAATATTCCTAAATTTTAAAAAGTTTCTTATGGGACTTTGTGCAAATAACCAAGTTGAGACTAAACTTATTCTTTCTGCAAATAAGTTAGTTTACATCTCTGTTTGGTAAAAGGAGGAATGGACAGGGAAAAAATGTTTCAGAAGAAAATTATCGTGCAATTGTTACTAGATTTTAGCTCTGTTCATATCTGTTTTTTTTTTTGAGTTTTTAGTATCTACCTACTGTTTCAACAGAATCCTAACCTTTTTCTTGACTTTAAGTCTTAAGCAAATTTTTCTTAATTTTTAAAATTTTGATTTATTAAAGCTAGAACTTCTTTTCTTGAAATTAAAAAAAAATCCATAAAACAAACAACAGCAATAAAAAACATACCTACTTAATGATCGATTGCATTACAACTGAAACTCTCTACTCCTTAGACACAAATTCCCCTTTCCTTTCTTCTCTTAGCTCCTGACAACCACCATTATACATTCTGCCTCTGTGAATTTGGCTACTGTAGGTATCTCATATAAGTGGAATTATATGGTATTTATCTTTTGTGACTGGATTATTTCACTTAGCATTATGTTCTCAATGTTCATCCATGTTGTAGCATGTGTCAGGAATTCCTTCTTTTTTTTTTGGAGAGGTTTTTGCTATAGGGCGCATGCGCTCGCCAGACAGACAGAGAGCGACATAGAGACAGAAAGCAAGAAATCACCACCCCAGAGGCAATGGTCACGCCACAATCCCTTCTCCTCCATTCTCCTCTCAGGATCTTGGGCACGCATGCACACGCGTCTGGCGTGAGTTTTAAGCCACTGGGTCTGGGATGTGAACCACAGTTGACCATGTGGGAGTCCAGCGACATAGCCATTACGCTAACTGCTAGTTCCCAGGAATTCCTTCTTTTCTAACGCTGAATAATATTCCCTTGTAGATATATGCCATGTTTTATTGACCTATTCATCCATGTACACTGGGGTTGTTTCCACTTTTTGAGCTATTGAGCATAGGCGTGCCAATATCTCTTCAAGTTCTTGCTTTCAATCATTTTGGGTACATACCCCGAAGTGGAAGAGCTGGGTCATATGGTAATTCTGGGTTTAATGTTTCGAGGAACCATCTTACTGTTTTCCACAGCAGCTGCACCATTGTACATTCCTACACACAATGCACAGGGTTCTACTTTCTTCACGTCCTTCCCAATACATACACTTTTTTCTTTCTTCATAGTATCTATTCTCTGTTGTGAGATGATATCTCATTGTGTCATAAACCCTGTCTCTTATTTTTGAGAGGGAGTGCAGGGAGTAGAAGAAGGAAAAGAGAAAGAGAGAGAGGATGAGAGAAATAAGCACTCCTGACAGAGACTCACTATGTCATGATCTTCCTGTTCTGTATTTGCCAAATAAATGAAGAAAACTGTGTACGCTGAACCATAAACCAAATCTCTTAAGAGTTAGTGACATTTTGGATACTGATTGATAACCAAGTTCTTATCAAATTTAACTATGAGGAGACTTCAAAGAGCTCATAGAATTAAAGTACAAATATTTTTGGTGCCGAGAATTGTGAAATTCATGTGTAGTGTCTTCATAATATTCATTTTCCATGAACATTCTGAAAGTCCCTCATTTTAGCTTTTAGTAGATTCTCTAGAGTTCTCTGGCATATAATCATACAATCTACAAATAATGCTTATTTTGCTTTACCTCCACTCCTTTCTCTTTTTTATTTTCCAGTATAATTTTAAATAATAGGGGTGACAACAACATACTTATCTTGCTCCTGACCTTCTGTAAAGTGTCTCCAGAATTTTGCCATGGAAAGTAAGTTATTGTTGGCTTCAGACTAGACGGAGATACTGTATCATGTCAAGGAAGTACCACCTGCTCCTACTTTACTTAGGATTTTTTTTTTTTAATGGTTAAAGTCAAGAATGCAGTCTACAACACCTTTTTAGTTTCCAGTGGGTCTTGTTTTTTTCTTTGACTCTTTGGTATAGTGAATAAGGGTAATGTACTTGCTAAAATCAGACTCTCTTTACCTTTTAAACCCAGTTGTACTCCAGAGATGGATGAGTGTTATGAGGAGCAGATTTTGCTGCGCCCCCTCCTGAGGTTCCCCGGGAACTGGAGATGTCTGGAAATGGTGGCAGGCTTCCCAGGGAGCCACTCAGGCTTATTGTTTCTGAATTAAACAAACGAAGAATGTGATTCAATTAGAGACAGCATAATATAAACCAAGATGGATTTATATTTAGCAAGGCAGAGACACGTGGGAAAGAATGAGACTTCCTTCATTTCAGAGTTGGAAAGTTGGCTTTGAAGTGCCGGAGCTAGGCTTTCTTGAGGCTGTCTTCACCTCCCCCAGACTCACCCCCAGATGTTTCCCCCGAGATAGTTAAACTTCTGGGAAAGAAGCAGGGTTCTGTGGAAAGCAAAGTTCAGACATTTGTGTCTGAGAGTCTGTCGTCTCTGCTTAAACCTTCTATGAGGACAAGGACGAAGGCCCTTGTCTCTGTTTCCTCATTTCTAAATGGGCTGATGGCACCCCAGAATCACCCAGTGTAATTTTGAGACTAGATTAAAAAAAATAGTGAAGATGTTAGTACATTGGATTTATATCTCCAAACCAAAATCTAGGGATTACATTACAGAGAAACAAGATCTTCCTTGTTATAATTCTATATGGGTCACCTATTGGCAGGCAAATGAAATGGGAGATTTCATGAATTATTCTTAGTTGAGAAGACTAACTAAATGGAAAATGCATATTGTGAAAAAGTTATGCATGGATTTCCATTTTTGTTGCATCAAAATAAACTCATACTTTAATTCCATTCTTTTCCATGAACTTTCTGAAATCCCCTCTTGGTAATAACAAGGACTGTCAGAATATGACTACCCACAGCAGGTTGGGAGCTACACTGCCCAGTCTTGATTTTAATCCACACATGGCGCCCTCCTCTCTTTAGGAGGTGGCTGTGATCCACCTGGTTATGCTGCACGGCTGCAATGTCCACAGCTAGGCTGGGTGGTGGGGATAGGCCTCTGTTTTTCCTTTTAAATCTTTTATTTTTAAGTTTTTTAAAATTATTTTTTAAAAAGAGTTATTTAAAAAAGAGAGAGCCTGACTCCTATGGGTCTCAGTGCTCAGATCTACCCCCAGCCTCAGTTAGCTCCAGATAGTGGGCAAGTATGTGTTTGGTATACTCAAGAATGTCTCTTAACTTGAACTGGGAGCCTTCCCATATGGGATTACCTTGCCGAATGTTACTTTTCACTGCCATGTCATCATTCTGTCCCAATCTTTAAACATTTTTAAAGTTTATTTATTTCTTCCATGAACAAGGGAGATGGAGTCAGGGAGGGCAGAAAGAAAGAGAGAAAATACACTCTCAACAGAGTCTTGATGCTGCCATCCACCCCTGGCCTCCGTTAGCTCCAAATCCTGCCTGTTGTACTTAGTGAGGTCTTTGGACATGAACTCAGAACCTTCCAATGTGGGTTAGCCTCACAGAGTTTCATGTTTAACTGCTGGGCCATTGTTAAGTTTCTGGGCCTCTGTTCTTAAGTAGGAAGAGGAGACAGGAAGGCTTGCTTCTTTTTTTTTCCAAGGCCTATGTCTTTGAGATTGTTCCTATATACTTTCTCTGCTTCGGTCTTTTCTTTTTAAAGTGGACAGTCCGTCCCATGAAGCAGTCATTTATTTCCTAGGAGCAGTTCTGTGGGAAAAATTAAGAGGAAATTAAAGCAAGATTTGTAAGGATGACTTTGTTTTGTAAGAGGCATATCAAAGTTTATTATAGCAAGAAAGCAAATGAAAGTTCAGGGCCCTGATCTCTCAGATACAGAAAAGCCGGGCAGTTCATGCTTCCAGAATAAGAGAAAAGTGTTTAAGTGGTATCAAGTATGTCTCCTTCAACAGAAATGGGGAGCAGCTTGAAAGACAGGGAGCCAGGGCTGTGAAAATGCCCTGAAAACAACCTCTGAGGAAGCCAAATATAAAGACCAATCTTCAGGAAATAGAAAAGAAAAGAAAAGAAAAGAAAAGAAAAGAAAAGAAAGAAAAAAAATTGGATGAGCAGAAATAGTAAGTCTTTCTGGTAAGTAATTTGGACATGGGGCTCTGAATTTCATTAATTCTTTTGCCCAAGAGAATTATGTTGCTTCTAAAAAGAAAGAGAAAACTTGTTAAGATGTGTGTTTCTTTCCTATTAATTATGCTATTTTAGTCCATTTTTTTCTGTGGCTAATAACAGAATATCACAGGCTGGGTAATTTATAAAGAATAATGGTTTATCTAGCTCGTGATTCTGGGGCCACCTGTATTGAGGGTCTTCTTGTTGGTGGGAACTCTGCAGTGTCCCAGGGCATTGCAGGGCAATTCATGGTGAGAAGGCAAGACCTTGTCTGTGTGGTCCTGCTCTCTCTCGCTCTCTCTAACGAGGCTCCCAGAATTCAATTATGATGATTCCATTCTGATGACATTATTTAATCTTAATCACCTTCTGAAGGTCTTACCTCTTACTACTGTAGTTGAATTAAGTTTCTATCTTCATTTTACCACTGCAACGGTAGTTAAGTTTCTAACACGTGAACTTTGAGGATGCATTAAAACTATAGCACTTGCTTTTCTAGAAACTAAAGCTTCATAACTTTGCCTTCATCCCTTCCTATCTTCTGCCCTCTCTTCCCATCCCCTCCCTCCAGAAAACTCACAGATTGGGGCTGGACTACTTTTCTTTTTCTTTATAATTGTCAGAGGGTGCATGTGCTTGTCAGAGAGAGAGAGAGAGAGAGAGAGAGAGAGAGAGAGAGAGAGGGGGGGGGGAGAGAGACAAAGAGAGAGAGAGAAAAAAAGAGAGAGACAGAAAGAAAAAGTACCCCTTAATGAGGTATGGTCATGCCACAATCCTTCCTCCCCTATTTCTCCATTCTTTTGGGGTTTTTGGACACACACATGTTTTTCCAAGCTGCTGGGGCTAGGCTTTGAACCATGGTCAGCCATGAAGGATCTGGCTTTCTTAACCACTGAGCTACAGGGCTGGTCTGGGACTGAACTACTTTTATCAGTGACCAGCCTTCAAACAGGGACAGCTGGGTGATCTGGAGTCATCTGCAGCTGTGGTGTTTTATGAGGATTAGAGAAAATGAATACTGTCTGTCTTAGTCTGTTTTCTGCTGCTATAATTGGAAGCCATACTGGTAATTTATATAAAAATTTCTTACAGTTCCGGCAGCTTGGAAGTCCAAGAGCATAATGTTGGTACCTGGCAGGGATCTCCTTCCTGTCTCATAACGTGGCAGAGGGCATCACATGGTGAGAGAATGGAAGGCAGACCAGTGCAGGAGACAGACGGAGACTCAAATTCCACATTTCCCCTTTTTAAAACTAACCCACTCTAGGATAACTAATCCACATCTGAGGTAACTAACTCAATCCCGTGATAACAGCCTTACTCAGATCATGAAGGTGGTGTCTTTAGAACTGTTACAGTGGGGACTGCATTTTGCCCTGAATTTAGGAGGAGACAAGCATTCAAACCATAAAAAATTGGTCCTAAGGATTGCTTTCTTCTCAAAACTGCTGGAAAAAATTCAGTGATGCTGCGTGAAAGAAAAAGAATTAATAAAACTCTTCCTACCCTTTCCTTTATTTTTATATCCAGGAGTCAGTGGAAAAGTCAGACCTTTTCAAGATCGCAGACCCCTGGGCAGTTTGGGCGTGCTCTTGCCTGTGTATAGAAACATGTCAAGACCGATTAAATTATCTAATTAAAATAAGGACCACAAAGAGCCTGTTTATTTTGGCCTGAGGAAGGTCAGCTCAGTGGGCCCCTCCTCTGTCCTGTTGAGAGTCTGTTTCCCACCACAACACACGCAAAACCCATGGCCCTGACCCCTAGTAACCTGCTCCCAGAAATGTTGAGGGTGGGGAGACTCAGGCTCACAAGGGACAGACTTAGTCCAGCTGGGACAAGAAATCATCTTTATAACTCTTTAGACACTTGCCTCATCCGTATCTATTCACTTACAGACACTTGAAACTGAAAAATGCAGGTAGTAATTATTTTTAGCTTATATAAAAATGGACCGAATGTTTTACTAATTGAACTGATCGTAACCTTGGCCGGGTGTTTTCTGCATCTTGTAACCCAAGATCCCCTGAGCAGGTTGACTATTAACAAGTGAAATGAAGCTGGCAAAACATCTTTTGTGGTGGTGGTTTATGCACTAGTAGATAACTGTTTGGGCTAATTTGTCACGAAGTTGTTTGGCTGTCCTGACTGTTGCGTGGGCACAACCCAAGGAGAGGCCCTGCTTGGAGAGTTGTGGTCATTCCTCGGGTCCCCAGGGCACTGCTGAGAACACAGGGCATTAATGATGGCTCTATTGGAGCCATATTAGGTTTCTTTGACCTGAGGCAAAATCTGGGGCACAAAATGTAAATATGTAAATATGATCGCTGGGATGTAATGGAAATGGCGCTAGGAGGAAGCACACTGAGTCCGTATGGTCTATAGGCCTAAGCACAGGGTATAAAATTTTTTCTGTTAGTCTTAGAAACTTTCCACCAGTCTTGCAACTATTTAGTAAAGTACTCTCTTTTGCAGGCACTGGTTCAATTTTCTGTAAGTCCTTAGAAGAGAAGCTACAACCTTTGAAATTTAGTGGGCTGTTCCATTTTTGTTCCATTGCTAATAGCACGAAATGCCTGAGTCTGGGTGATTTATAAAAACAGAGGTTTGTTCAGCTCATGGTTTGGAGGTTCAAGGGCTAGAAGCCACATCTGGTGGGGATCTTGGAGGGCCCAAGGCATCACGTCACGAGGGCAAGAGTAGAACAGAGCATCTGTGACCATGAGTCTCTGTGGTCTCATTCTTTCTCTTTATAAACCCACTGGAGTCAGTCGTGGAGTCCTAATGACCTTAACCTTAGTCCTTTTTCCAAGGTCCCACCTTTCAACACCATAGTCTGGTTAAGTTTTTACCCTTTTAATCCCATTGCAACCAAGTCCCAAACCATGAATTTTTTGGGGACACCCAAACTATTGCATATACCATTCTTATTTTTTTCTACCATATCAGGAGGTGTATGCTCTCGGATGAGCACTTTCCAGAAGGGAAGCCAGGCCATCTGCTAATCCCGAAGGAGATAATGGTCCTTGTACCTGAAGGGGGAATGTTACAACAGCAAGCGATAAAAAAAAAAATTGCCTTCAATGCTGCCTTGGTGTCCTCCCTCTCTCCTTTCCTTCCTCCCTTCCTTCTCCTTCTCTTTCACCTTTCTTTAACATTTAATGAATAGCTACTATAAGCTATCTTTTGATATTCAGTGGTATTAATATTGATTAATATTTTCATGAGATGAGTTCTGTGTGCAGCCACCCTATTTTGAGTAAGCAAAGAAGAGAGGGAGAAAACAATGAAGCATTTTTTTTCTCATTTTATGAGAAAAGAAGAGAGGGAGGAGAGTGTCAGCTTCTGCTGGGAAAGTTTTTACAAAGTGTTATCGTGATCGTCTTTCCAGTTTTGGATGATCTTTATTACTTTGTGTAGATCAAGACTTCCATCTGGTATCATTTTTTTTTCTGCCTAAAGAATTTCCTTTAATATTCTTGTAGTGAAGGTCTGCTGGACATGAATTCTTTCATGATTTTGTTTTTAAACGTTATTTGTTTATTGATGAATAGATAGAGAGGGTGAGAGACAGGCATGGCAACAGAGTCTACACACCATGACCCACTCCGGCCTCCATCAGCTACAGTCATGGGAATATGCTCATGCCCAGTGTGGAAACCCAGGACCTTCCCATGTGGCCTCGGCATCAGAGTTGTGTTACTGCTATGCCACGGTAGCTGGCCAACTTCCAGTTTTTTGTGCCTGACAAAAATCTACTTGCCCCCATTTATTTTGTTTGTTTACATTGTAAAAGGTGCATGCTATTCCTAAAATGCTTCATTGTTTTTTTGTGGGAGTGTACCCTACATTCATTTTTTTCTTCTATTCTAATGTTTTTAATGAATTTATTTCTCCTGAGAGAGAGAGAGAAAAACAAAACAAAACAAGTAACACACACACACAGAGAGAGAGAGAGAGAGAGAGAGAGAGAGAGAGAAAGGCAAT
>NW_006203430.1:4804585-4822036 GCF_000334495.1 Tupaia belangeri chinensis
AGAGAGAGAGAGAGAGAGAGAGAGAGAGAGAGAGAGAAAGGCAATTCCCAGGAGGGTCCTTGTGCCGTGATCCATTTCCAGCCTCACTCAGTCTGGATCACAGGCATGGGGATGCATGTCCAACATGTACCAGGGGCCCTTGGGACACAAAATGGGAACCTTTCCATGTGGGTCCAGTAGGGTTACTGCTGCACCACCATTTGGCCTCCTCTATTCTAAATGTTTTAGTTTATCTCCCACTTCGCCTTTCCGTCTTACCCACTCACCTCTTCCACTGTGTGATCTGCCATGTGGAAACTTCTACAGTATGTTTTATGTTGAGTGAATGATGATGATAAGAAAAGCAAAGCATTTTTCCCAGCAGTCTTTGCTCAATACCACATCCTCAGAATATAAGGCAAACTGTTGGGGCCAAAGACCCCTGCTGGAAAGTTTCACTGGCTTCTGCAAGGCCAAATCCTGAGCCGCCTGCTATCATTTTTATTTTCCACATTCTATGGCAGTTTTCCAAAGTATGAGTCACTTCTTGAAGTCCTGGCATTAAGGTGCTCAGCAGTTCTCAATTAAGCCCTGGGTTGGTCTTTGCAGGGTATCTTGTCCTAAGAAAGACATGCAGTGGGCAGCCAGGGAGACTGATTGTAAAAATAAAAAGAAAATGGTCTACTAAAGAGCCATCCTGCCTATACTGGCAGGCTTTGCAACGAGTCTATCACTTTACATGCAAATGGGAACAAAATCAACAGTACAAATGGAAAAATTGTGTTCATTGTGTTCGTAGGAGTTTCTGACACTTCAGATGTCCAAATGTGTGCCAGAATGAGTCTGTGACAAACTGATTTCAGAACTCAGGGTGAGGCAGAGTCACTCTGACCTCTTGCCTCAGATTCCTGTGTGGCTGGTAAAACTGGCTAGAGGGGTCCAGCAGGTGGTATGGTGGTTAAGGGTGCTGGACTCCCACATGGCTGACTGTGGTTCAAGTCCCGAACCTGGTGACTTGCTTTTTCACTTTCTTTCTCTCTCTCTCACTCTGTTCCTCTCTGTCAAATTTAAATAAATAAATAAATAAATAAATAAATAAAAAGTTAGTTCAATAAAATAGTTATTTAAAAAAAAATAAATAAAACTTGCTAGAGGGCAAACCCTGAGGGCAGGGGTTGCATCTTGTATACCCATGGGCATTACTACCTAGTCCTACACTGTGCTGGATATGAGGTCGATACAAGGGACTTGAGGAATTAATCCACATAGCTGCTGTGTAACCCAGTCTCAGATGGGCATAGGTGCTTGATGGAATGCCTACTGGTGGGTAATCAGACACCAAGCTAGCTTATTGGCCTTGTCAGTTTTTAAGAAAATGCTTGGAGTTTGTGCGTGCAACACACACACACACACACACACACACACACACACACTCATGCTCATTTACAGCCATCCTTGCCTAAAAGCATGTGTGAACAAATAAGCTTTCTTTTAATTTCTTAACCTCCACAACCAATGTTAAATCTATGGTTCTTTTTTTTTTTTTTTTGAGAGGTTTTTGCTATAGGGTGTGTGCACCCGCCAGACAGACAGAGAGAGACAGAGAGACAGAAAGCGAGAAATCACCCCCCAGGGGGGATGGTCACGCCGCAATCCCTTCTCCTCCATTCTCCTCTCGGGATCTTGGGCACGCACGCACACGCGCCCGGCGTGAGTTTTAAGCCACCGGGTCCGGGACACGAACTGCAGTCGACTACGTGGGAGTCCAGCGACATAGCCATTACGCTAACTGCTGGTCCCCCACTTCTCTGTTTTGAAAAGGAAAGATGACTTTTTTTCTGTGCACGGAGCATTTACTTTTTGATTTAACTACAGGCATTGTGACCACACTGTTTAATTAGAGATGGCAGATTGTCAGGATTAGTGACTGGAGTGAAGGGACAGAGGGAGAGAGTAGAAGAAGAAGGAAGAGAGAATGGCTGAATGACTATGCCACAGTAGCTTTAGGACATCTGTGTAACCAAAGTCAATTTTTCCCTTGGCATAAGAATGATTGGTTTGGATAATGTGAATCTCTTTTCTCAGCCAATTGTGTAGCTAAATGAGATTTAACTCAATTTAGCTCAAGATTCTTGTCACTGATACGGGAGGGACAGGAGTTGACCAGGTATTACATGGCAAGCAATGCCTTTGGTTTTACCCGGTATTTTCTGAGTTTATTTTTCTGTAGAACTTTTTTTTCATATATATATATATATGTGTGTGTGTGTGTGTGTATATATATATGTGTGTGTGTGTGTATACACACATATACATATATACATATATATATTTGTACACACACATTTTATATATATATATATAAAATACTTTATATATCTATAGCTATATAAGTTTACCTATCTCATTCCTCCATGCATGAGAGACCATGAGAGACAAAGAGACAGAGGTTTTGATACCATGATGTGCCCCCAGCTTCAGCCAGCTCTGGATCAGGGGTACATGTGTGCCCAGTGTGCTCAAGGAGGTCTTTAGAACCTTCCAATGTGGGTCAGCCTTGCAGGGTGTCATATTTTGCTTCTGTGCCACTGTCCATCCTCCCTCTTATCCCTTTTAATAATAATATATATTGACATTCCATGGAACTCTGTCTCCAGAGCCAGGTTGTTAAGGAAAGATTCCTATGGCCCCTAAAGACACCAGAAATACTTCACAGAATGGAAGCTTTATTGGGCATACTTTGGAAAACCTAGTCTTACATAACAGATGCTCAGGGAAGGTCACTTGTTAGGTGGTGACTTCTTCCTATTTTCCACACCTCTGAGTAGTTTGATAAGGTAAAGACATGATCACAAATTTCAGTCAAGTGGGCTCAGAGTTGAGTATCTGGTTGCGTGGATTCAATCAACCACAGGTGAGAACGTTCCATGGTTGCTGATGTGGCCTGTGTAGTTAAGCCTACAATGGTTACATCTGTACTGGACATGTAGAGACCATTTTTTTTTCTTGTTATAATCTAAATAATACAGTATAGCAACTATTTGCATAATATTTCTGTCATATTAAATATTTTAAGTAATCTAGAGATGATTTAAAGTGTATGTGACGGTGTGCATAGGTTATAAGCAGACACTACACCATTAAGTTAAAGGACTTGAATGTTTCTGGATTTTGGTATCCTTGGGGCTCTTGGAACCAATCTCCTGCAGATTCCGAAGGAGGATGTATATAGAGTTAGGCATAAACATACATTAAAATGTTTGATTTTACTTTTGGTTACCAATAAAATGTTCCATAACTCATGCTTATTTTAGAAATTAAATCTGAAGCTAATTTCACTTTGAAATTATTTGAGGTGGTTCTACATAACATCCCCTAAAAAGTTAGGATTAGAATGGTTTTAAAAGAAAAAGCAGAACTGGAAATACTTTACTCACTTTCTTGCTTTCTCACTCACTTACTCAAGTTTGTCTGAATGGACTTGCAGATAATTGAAACGACTAGAGTCATCCATATAGTCTAAAATCACACAGACATTCATATTTTTAAGGATCAGGAAATACAAATCCATTCACAGTACAAATTCCATAGAGGTTAAACCTCACCTCATAAATTGATGTCTGCTTTAAAACCGACAATTGGACATTCCAGCTGTGTGCTGATAAGACTTGTTCTGTGCTAGTTTGTCTTAGATTCCACTTAGTAGTCTTTTTAAAAAAATCCTGCCTTCCTGAGCTATTGACTTAAAAATCCATATTACCAAATGGAATGGGGCAACCTCTGCGGCTCTGGGACCCAGTCCATGAATCTCCCTGCTATCCTCTTCCCTGAGAGTGTGCATATGTGGGGGTACATGCCTGTGCTACCCACCTGCCGGGGTTCCCAGAGGAAGGAGGTATAGGAAAACCTGCAGCACAGGCACACCCCCTTCAGTGCCTGGAAGTCCTCAGAGGGACACAGGGTATTCCTGGGAGGCATAACCTTGTGGGTGTCAGCACAGCAGGGAGAGCTTTAGGTGAGGGATGAGAGCAGACTCTTGTTTTTGACTTGTACCTGATGCTGCACTGTGGAATCAACCAAACAGACAGTGTCGTGGCCCCTCCTTTCCTTTGAACTCCCTATATACCTCCTCTGGGGGCTCCAGGCTGAGGCCCGCCTCCCTGGCCCAGCTCTCTCTCCTTCTCTAACTGTGAAGGCAGTGCTGCTTGGTACACAGCAGGGAGCCCTGCCACAGAAACAGATGTCCCCTGGCCATGTGCAGGAGGCTAAGAGAGGAGAGTGGAGAGGAGGGTGAGCCAGGACGCGTGGGCAGGGAGAATGATGGGGATACAGAGGGAAACCTGTGAGCCCTGGAGCTGGACCAGGCAAAGCACTGGCTTTCAGTAATGGTTGAAGATACCGTGTGCCTCTTTGGACCGGGAGTCTGAGTCTGGGTTCCAGCTCTGTCCACCTAGTCCAAGGGTGATCTCAAGTTAATCCTGTCCTTTAGGCACCAGGCTCTTTCAGTAACATGATAGGCCAAGGCCAGATAGCCTGCAAGTCAGAGCACCCATTCCTACCCAGGCTCTCCTAGAGGAGGTGTCCTTTCTTGGCTTCCTGCATAATGTGACCTGCAAGTCAGACCTGTACTGATGCTTCTTGCTGAATGGTCACGATCACATGGCGAGACCTTGATTCTGGAGGGAGTTAGGAGGTGACAACTGACACAGGTGCCTGTACCCCCAGTGATTCCACACAGAAGGCACAGGGATGCCATGAAGATTTTCCATTTCTAAACTCAGGCTCTGTTCCCATTCCCTACTAATCTTTACATTCTGACTCACTGGGGCTGAGCACCTTTCTTCTTTTGATGGGGAATTTCCATTTGTTGAATACACTTAAATCATTTTTTGAGGGGTTGTCTTTCTAAATATTTTGGTTCTTAACTTTTGAGAGGTTCACTGCTTTTAGTAAGGTGGTTTCTTTTTTTATGTGCTTAATTCTTTTACTGGGAGAGATCAGAGTAACCACCTGTGCTGTGGAATGTCAAGTCTACCACTGATGATAAAAGCCACAATAGCAGCTGGAAAAAAGTGAGTAGAAAGTCCTGTCTGTCCCCTTTCCTCACCCTGTTTTTATAAACAGAGGACAAATATGAAAGTAGAAACCATAATATTGCCCTCAAGCAATGAAAGAATTGTGAACTTGGCTCTTTTTTTGGACCACATTTATTATTGTCTTAAGATTTAATGTACCTAGTTTTTGTCAAGCCAATGATGGTGAGATTGTGAGTAAGATAACAAGTGAGGAGGTAGAGTTCTTAGGATCTTTCTTCCTTCTCTAAACTGCTCTGAACTTATTAACCCTCACTCAGCACAGCTCAGGCCAACGAGAACTTTGTTATCTTCCTCCGTTAGCTCAGTAGTTGGGTGGGAGCCCCATAGGCTGCATGGGGACCATCATCAGCTGCAGTTCTTTTACTTGAGCTCTGCAGATCCTGCTCTGGTGGCCCTCCTGGCACAACATAAATTAAATCAGGATTTTTCAGCCCAAGCCTTTCCCTATTTCTATCATGAACATGGCATGTGGTTAGCCCCATGAGGCTGTCTGCATTTAGTCATAGATATTGGAGATAAGAAGGATTTTAAACTTCAGTGAGTCCAGTGCTCATTTTATATGTGAGGGAAAAGGTATCCAGAGAAGCTGAACAACTTGTGGAAGGTAACACAATTTGCTGCTTTAGAACTGAGCTAGAGTCTTGTTCTCCTGGCTCTCGGCCAGTGTTCCCCCTCCGTTAGTGCTTCACATAAAGTGATGAGCGTGCTGAGTATAACTTGGCACACCCTCCCCACCCATGTGCACATGTGGAACCTTCATTCTTACTGCCTTGTAAGCACCGTGGTAGGAGGCAGGTGGATCCACGGACAGAGGGCAACGATTGGAGGTACTACTTCTGATTGTACCAGCTAGCAATGCTCCTGGGCAAGACACTTTGCCTCTTTGGACCTTGTTTTTCTTGCTTTAAGGTAAAATGTTTAGGTTTCAAGGCCCTTTCCAGCATTAAAAATCCAAATTCATTACTAGATGGAACGACATTTAAAGAAAGCTTGCTCTTTGAAGGTGTTTTGCAATGATTGCCTGCTCTTTCTGAAAAGTGAATACTCCTTAAGTTGTTGCGGGACTTGTTTCAGATTTTCCCATGTGAGTTCTTCTGGAGTAGAGCTGATGGTTTGAAGGTACTGCCCAGCTCTGACTACAGAAGCAAAGGGCTCTGGCAGACTAAGAACTGGATAGGCCACTGTCTTTGTCTCCAAGCAGAACATCCTTGGTGGTCTCCCTGAGCGGACCTTGTCACAAGTTCTACTAGACCAGTCTCCCTGCCCCCCCTCCATCCCCTAATCTTTGTGTGCAGATGTCAGTCATCTGCAATTCTGACTTTCATCCACCTGTGGAGCAAGAGATGTCACTTTGCCACCAGCCCCAGGCCTGCTCTTGTGGGATTTTCAGGGTACACAGGCCATGCGAAGCTGACCCATGCAAAGGCCTAAATGTAGTCGGTTTAGTTATTCTTATGAAGTGGGGGAGCTGGCTTATAAATAATTCAAAGTTCCTGCAAATCCACAAATCTTTTTCACATTGCTCCCTTGCAATAGGCTCTCCATGAGTGTTTACCGAATAACTGAATACATTAACATATAAATGAAGGTTTTGTGGCACATTTTTGGTATGCACATTTGCACATCTGTCTGTTGAATGTCCTGAGGATTCGCTGAGATCCACACGAAATGGTGAAGGCACGCCACTGAAAATAAGCCCTGAAGCCCTGAGAAAAGTAGGGCGTGCCCAGATGGTAGGCATGTTGGCAGACTTGTAGCCAAACAGCCCAGGTGCAGATTCTGTCTCTGCACCCTCCTTGCTGTGTGGCATCAGGCAAGCCACTTAATCTTTCCATGCCTGTCTCCTCATCTGTAAGGGCTGCTATGAAGATGAAAGGAATTTAAATGAGAAAACACATAAAGCATTCAAAACTTTGGCATAATGCAAACACATTATATCAAATATTAGCTATTGTCATGAAGTCCTAACATGGTCTTTGTACTGAGTAGACATTGCTGATTGGATTCCCTTGAGCCACTTGGCAGGTGAATTTGGGGTTAACTTTCTCACCTGGGGTCTCCTTGTGTGTACCTGGTGCTGTGGTCCAGTCCCTCCCCCAGCCTTTCTCTTTCTTGCAAAATCTGGAACTGTCTGGCTGTGGAACTCTCCAAACCAGGTGAAGTTACTGTCTCTTTCTCGTGTACCAGAATGGCATGGCTATTCCAGATGGATATATGGAGATATATATATAAATGTATATATATATATATATATATATATATCTGTTTTAGAAAAATTATGTCAATAGCATTATTGGCTCTCGATTAGTAAAAGAGAAAAGGGCACAAAAATCTCTGCCTTTCAGCAGAGCAATCAAAAATGCTGAACATGTCTTCCCCCAAAGACTTATTTATGGCTTTCTTTTCAGAATTCTTTCCTTTGGTGGTTAGGACATGCACAGTGTCTTTGAAGTGGGCTAGACATGTTTTCTGCATGTGTGAGCAGCTGTTCCCTTCTCTGTAGGGCTGTTTTGAATAAACCATTTTTCCTTTCGACAAATGATCATCAATAGAGGGATCTGCCACAGGACTCTGCCTGAGATTTGGTCTTGGTGGACAAGTATGAGGATTTCGAGGTGGCTCTTCATCCCCACTGTGAAGCAGCTGATCACTGTCTTCAAGGCTTTGTAATTCCCTGGGGGGCTGCTACACTGGATTCCTCTCTCCTTCCCATTGATTTCTCCATGGCTCCTGTGTCAGAAGCTGCATTACATCAGCTGTGCATTCAATAAAGCAAAAGCAAGGTCCATGGTGCAAATAGCACGCAAACATAACAGAACACGTTTCCTGTTAGTTTCAAGTTCCAAATGCCAGCACAGTCCTCAGGGATTATGCTCTGATTGTGATAATGAGTCAGTTCCAATTGTGACTTAACAGTGATCATTCCAGCCTCTGCCTTTCTTCTAAAATAAAATCTGTGCTTCCATAGTTACACATTGATTAAATGAGATAGTACATCAAGTAAATACAGTCGCATCTTGGTATCCACAACGGGTTGATTTCTAGAGTACTTGAGGATACCATAATCTGCCAATACTCAAGACCCTCATATAAAACAATGGTATTTGCCTGTAACCTACAAATAAGCTCCCATGTACTTTAAATCATCTCTAGGTTATTTATTATTACTTACAATGTAAGTGCTATGTATAATAGTTGCTATCCTTTATTTTTTAAAAGAATAGATATATTTTTAAAGGGGTTTTTGCCTTAGGCTGCATGCGCTAGCCAGAGAGACAGAGAGGCAGAGACAGTGAGAGAGAAAGTGAGAAATCATCCCCTGAGGGGATGACCATGCTGCAATCCCTTCTCCTCCATTCTCCCCCTGGCATCTCGGGCATGTGTACACATGTGCCCGGCATGAGTTTTTTTTTTTTTGGAGAGGTTTTCGCTATAGGGCGCGTGGGCTTGCCAGACAGACAGACAGAGACATAGAGACAGAAAGCGAGAAATCACTGCCCGGGGGGATGGTCGCGCCGCAATCCCTTCTCCTCCATTCTCCTCTCGGGATCTTGGGCACGCACGCACACGTGCCCAGCGTGAGTTTTAAGCCACCGGGTCCGGGACGTGAACCGCGGTCGACTACGTGGGAGTCCAGTGACATAGCCATTACGCTAACTGCTGGTTCCCCCCGGCATGAGTTTTAAGCCACTGGGTCCAAGACTCGAACCACTGTTGGCCATGTGGGGTCCAGCAACATAACTGCTATACTATCTACTGCCCCCCCCCCAATTCATATCATTTTAAGTGTTGCATTGCTATATTTTACTCTTTGTTTAGAACATTTTCTATCTGCAGTTGGTTAGCACCACAGATACAGATCTTGTGGCTGCATAACGGGGGCTGATATATAATTGACACATCATAAACACTCAATAAACTTCATTGCTATGACTATCATCACATGTTGCTTTAAGAAGAAATTTTATTTTTTGAATTAATAAATCAATGCATTTCCTCAATTTATTAGACTGTCAGCTGGCAGGAAATTCTGTCAAATAATATGCATGGTATTAAGGAGAAAAGTAGAGAGGCAACACATTTATGGGACACAGAAATGGATTATTATCTGTTGATGATAATGTATATAGTATCTCCAACTGGACTGGTGAGAAATATATTCATGTTGGAAAATTCGCTTTACAAGCTAAGTGATGTATAGTGATTGAATGTATAAAAGAAATGAAATGAAAATAAAATATATTAAAAAATAAGCAAGTGGTAAGAAGACAAATTTATAGTTAAAATTTATTTAAAATAATCTTGTGAAGGAATAGTCTAATCCATCCAATGATTGATAACTCCCTTCTGTTTTTATGGTAGTGGAAATAAATTTTATATACAGAATGTGAATTTGAAGTCTTTCAAGATCCCTATCAATAATAAAAGCTTAAAGAATTAATTCATTACTACTTATTACTTAATATATGCTAGTCTTGGTGCTATAGAGTAAATAAAAAAAGTGGACCAAAAGATTTTAGTGAGATTTTGAAAAATGGCAATGGAATTGTTCCAGTGAATATTGAACTTATGCAAAAGCCCAGTTAAGCAGACAGGAATTTTGTAGGCATTTCCTGGGGTGAGGCGACATAGTTTCACCTCTCATGGTGAAGCTTCAGCCCCATTAATCATGACTGCCTGGGCATGTCAATAATAACCACTACACCCTCAGTGACCTATTGATTTCTAGGTGCCATTGTTATTCATAACAGAGATCAGAAAGTTTTCACCAGTCCACAAAGATTTCATTCATCTGTGAGTTGTGTGTGTGTCACATGTGTGTACAGAACACTTGACGAAGTCTTTAAAGGGCATGTGAGATTCTTGTTTTCTTTATTAGGAGAAGCCCCTGGTGTTTGCTGCCTTTGATCTGGGCATGAGAAGCCCTGGGTCAGAGTGGAGTGGTGGAGAGTGACCATTCAGATTCCATGGATGAATTCACTGAGATTGTGGAATGATCAGGAAGTAGTTTGGCTGAAGGATATTAAAGGTCATTTGCTTTGAAAACCTGTCCACAATTTGTTAGATCTGTGACAAGGTAGGAATTGTAGTTTGTCAATATTATCAGTATATTTTGGGGCAAGATTTGTTGATGGGTCAAAAAGTAAGGGCTATTTTATTTATGTACACATGTCTCTAAAAAATTCCACAAAATTCAGTATGAAATAGGATGCACTAGAAAATGTTAAGCACGTGTTTTTGTTTTTAAAATTTTTTCCATAGGGCAGATTTACTTGCCAGAGAGAGAGAGAAAGAGATAGTAAGAGGGAATGTGGTAAATCATTCCCCACCCCTGGGGGGGATGGCCATGAGGTAATCCCTTCTCCATTCTCTTCCTGAGATTTTGGGCACACACACACACACACACACACACACACACTTGCCCAACATGATTTTCAAGCTTCCAGGTCCAGGACTCAAACAATAGTCAGCCATGTAGACGTCCAGCACTTTAACCAACATGCCACCTGCTAGCCCCTGAGAAAGTATTTTTGAGATAGGCTTTAATATACAGTCTGGACCTTAAGTCAACCCTGGTGTCCATCCTACTTCTATTGTGTTTTTCCTGTCAGAGGTTACAACTAATAACCAATTTATAAGTTGGAGTGAAGTGAACGTGTCTACTCCCACACAAACAAGAGTACTTCAAAAAATTTATGGAAATTACATATTATGGAAAAATATGGTGGATTTCAAATATTTTTCACAAAAGGAAATTTTACTTTAATTCCCTTATTCCATGAAGTCTTTGAAATCTCCATGCACACACACACACGCACACACATCTTTTTTTTTGAGACAGGAGATGGTGGATCTTATCGACAACTTTGTGTGTGTGGTTTTTATTTATTTATTTATTTTTAAGTTAGGGACTTGTTATTTTGCAACCTTCCCGTCTCAGCCTTTTGAGTAGCTGGAACTATAGACATGCACCACCGTGACCAGCTTTTAATTAATTAATTAATTGCATGTGTGCTCTCCAAAGAGAAACAGAGATAGAGAGAGGAGAAAGAACTCCCCCTCCTTCCCAATGCGGTGAGTTCATACAGCAGGTCCTTACTCCTCCATCTCTTCATTTTGTGAGGATTTAGGGCATGTGCACATACACACCCAAGTGTTTTTCCAAGCCACTGGGGCTGGGATTTGAACTGTAACTGGTCATGTGGGATCCAGTTCCCTTAACCATTAGGTCATGGCTGGTCCACACCCAGGTTTTTAATGTGGGCTGGAGTTCAAACCCTAGCTTCCCAAGTACTCTTGGCTTGCCAAGCAGCAACATCCAGCCCATGCTGACAAACTTTGATCTAAATTCTGGCCTCAGGTAAACATCCTGAGGAGGCTCATGGCCAGGCTGGTAAGCCCTGACGCTAGGTTTTATAGATAGTATGACAGAAGTCTTTATGTGGTTCAGCTAAGTTGGATAAACTTAGGTAACTTGAATCTTTTCCAGCTTAGGAGTCTTTTCCAGGTCAAGGTTTACCACAGGAGTCTTGGAAGGACAGAGTGAGGTGGTGTCCATTTTTCTATTCAGTGGGTCAATAAGGCAGGCTAGTGGCAGTTAAGGCACCAGGTTTCTGGCCTGCTGGCTGACCACGTTGCCTGCAGCAGCTCCAGGGTCCAGTGCATCTCCTTTAGCTTCATTTAGTCCTGCAAACTAGACTATCTTCATGGCTGGGGGCAGTGGAGATAGGTGCTTTCTCCTGGTTTTCGTCCCTCCACTCCACAGCCATCTTCCTCTCCAGAGGGTTGGCCCTGCTGAATTCCATGGAAGCACTGGGTTAGTGGTACCAGACACACAAACACCCTTTCTAACTCCTATGGGAGAAGAGACCCCATATTCCACATCCCTCAGAGTTCTGCAGTTCCAGCTGAGCCCTGACTGAAAGATACCTTTTGCGTTTGAGAAGGAAGCAGTCTGAAGTGAAAGATGACCTGCTGTTCTCTCTCCAGGACCATATAACAGGAGGCCAGAGTGTCACCTTCAGGATAATGGTGACATAAGACCTGCTGCGATGAGTACTGAACTTTGGGCTGCAGAACCTGGTGAACTGTGGGTGGCTGGCTCCTTTGTAAAATTCTAGCAACAAGAAGGTTCTCCTACCTCTTTGCCTTCTTCCCACGCATTCTTCCATTTATTTATTTAAAAAAGCTACTCTTTTATTTATTTTCTTTTTAAATTTTTAAAATTTCTTTACATTCAATCACTGTGTATCATTACAGAATTCCAAATAAATATTCCCATCTTGAATACACTGTATATTGGTTCAGTCAAAGATGTTATCAGATACATTATCAACAGATAATTTTCTATTTTTATGTCCCTTAAATGTTTTGCTTTTTTCTATTTCCCCTTTATTCTCTCCCTATCACCCTCCCCCATTTCCCACCCTTCTTTCTGACTGACTTAAGTACCCACAGTTGTTCTCCATGCCTTTATACCTTCCAATCTTTCAGTTCCTGCCTTGAAGTATAGACGGTCAGTATATATTGAGTGGGGTAATACAGCACCTCTCTTTCATAGTTTAGCTTGTTTTGCTTAGTAGTAAATCTTCCATATTTGTCCACTTTTTATAAAATGCCAGGGTCTTTTTTATGGCTGAGTAGTATGCCATAGTATATATATGTTCCACACTTTTTCAATCTATTCATCTGTTCATGGACATTTGGGTTTATCCCATGTCTTAGCAATTGCAAGTAATGCTGCAATAAACATGGATGTGTAAGTATTTTTTTCAAGTAAGTGAATTTCCATCCTTTGGGTAGATACCCATGAACGGAATTGCTGGATCATATGGCAATTTTAGTTGTAGGTCTTTGAGGAATCTCCATATTGTTCTCTACAGTGGCTATCTTAATTTTACATTCCCGCCAACAGTGTAGAAGAGTTTCCCTTTCTCCATAGCCTTGCCAGAGCTTATCATTCTTTATTTTTTAAATCTTAGCCATTCAGATTGGGATTAGATGGTATCTCATGATAGTTTTGATTTATATCTTCCTTATGATAAGTGATGTTGAGCATTTTTCATATGCTGTTTGACTGTATGTCTTCCTTAGAGAGTTGCCTGTTCAGTTCATTTCCCTTTATTTCTTCAGAGACAGAGAGAGAACCCCATCAATAGAGTCTCATGCCAGCCAGGATCATGGTCACATGCCTGGTGTTTACAGGTTGACTGGGTAACTTAACCCATGAGCTTCCATATGGATCCAGTATCCCTTAAATAGCCCATTACTGCTGTGCCACCAAGATGGCCCAATTCTCCTCTTTCTGCAAAGGCCTCACTGTGGTAGGGACTTCTCCAGAACTCTTAGTGAGAGAGCGAGTGAGCTGTGGCCGAAGAATAATGTGATGAATGAGACAGAAGACCCTTGTTTAAGCCCTGCCCTGCCCTGCCAAGCACTTATAAGCACTTTGACTTTTGTCAGCTAGCTTTGCCCCTTCACTGTGTAAAGGATCAAAACATTGGGAAAATAGCAATTTCATGTTGCTTGGCTGTTTGAATGATTAAGCAACATGGTTTTTGTTTAAATGTCATGTAATCCACAAAGTGTTTCACAGATGTTATTTTCATTAATGTGACCATTAAAATGTTAGATTTACACTTATTTCCCTAACCACACTATGCAGGGGATGAAATTGATGAGTTGAAATTCAAACTGCTCTTAAACCATCTCCAGAAAACAATGACTTTTTCAGCAAATGTTTTACCTCTAGAACTTTGCAATAGGTATTGCATACATGATTCTGTCCCTTTCCCAGTCAAGCCAGACCCTGGATGAAACTACAGCAACAGAAGTCTATAGAAATCTGTAGGCAGGGAAAACAAAATAAATCTTCGCATAGATAGGAGATACCTCCTCTACCTTAGAGTCAAAGAAAGTACTTTCTAAGTCTGTCTTTAGTGCCACAGAAAGAAGAATGGTACTTATTATTTTAAAATATCTTAGAAGATTAAAAAACTGGGACCAGCAGGTGGCATGGTGGTTAAGGCGCAGGACACTCCCACATGGCCCACTGTGGTTCGAGTCCTGGACCTGGTGGCTTGCTTTCTCACTTTTCCTCTCTCTCTCTTTCTCTGTATCTCTCTCTGGTCAAATTAAAATAAATTAATGAATAAATAAAGTTAAATAAATAGTTCTTAAAGAAAGATTAAAAAATCAAAAGTAGGATACTGCATGAAAGCTTCTACTAGGATATTTTGGATCATCGGGCAAGTCACGACACATTTTTGCATAGAAAAACACAGGACAATACATCATGACTTTCCTGAAGACCTAATATTTTCTAAAGATTCAATCTCATTGCATTACCACTTCAGAAGAGCTATATTCATAAACTTGTATGTGCAGTTTTGAACTCTTCTCATTTCAGAAGTGTTCTGGGAGAAGTTTGACATTTTACAGGGTGAGCTGTGATTTGAAGTCTATAGGTCAATACCCTGGAGTGTGGAATATTTTTGGTGACTGTATTTGCAGACAGGTCCAGTAAAAATCACTCATACTCTGAAAGTCCCTCTGTCTTTTAGGATAGGCACAATGATGTCTCAGCTGGCATGACTGTCAGGAAGAGCCTGTTTGCAAAATGCAGAGAGCAGGGGAGAGAGATTGAGGGCAGAGAACAGTATGAGGGTGATGACTTCAATGGCTTAGTATAGAATGGGAACCAGGTGTCAGGCCCTGATGAGATGCTCCCTAGAGGGATGAAGTCACGAGGCAAAGGAAGCTGCTAGCTTGGACCTATCCCATGGGTTCAAGTTGGCATCTACTCTTGGACACACTGGTGCCCAGATGTGGCTGTAGATATTTCTCCCATCCAGGGTGGGGGCAGAAGCTCTGACTGATGTGGAACCTGGTGGAGGGTCAGGCAGGTGGACTGATGCTCACTAGAATGAGGGAGGAATGTGGCCCCAGAGGAAGCATCATTTTCCTTTTTAGTTTAGAGCTGCCCCACTGAGGAGTCCTTCAGGAACGTGGAAGTCTAGGTAAGCTTGGAGGTAAGAATCTAAAGACTCCTATGCTTTACTTGTAATAGGATTTTAGTAAATATTTACCAATCTAGTTTGTTTATTTTGATGTAAGGGAAATCATATTTTATCCCATGGCATTCTAGTTTATTTTTGAAACCAAAATGCAGGTGGTCACTAGGTCCCAACTTTTTTGTCACTCAAGATACATTTTATTTTACTTTTTCTTAAAAAAGTTTTTTTTTTTTTTGAGAAAGAGAGAGAGAAGAGAGAGGAGAGAGGAGAGAGAATTTGTAATCCAGCCTGGATACCATGATCCATTCCTAGCTTCAGCCAGCTCAGGATCTTGGGCACACGTGTGTCTGGCATACTAGTGTCTCGCATACTCAGGAAAGTCTCTGGATGTGACCCTGACCCTTCCCACGTGGGTCAGCCTCACAGCCTATTGCACTTTTCTGCTGTTCTACCATCTGAAAACCCCTCCCCCCCTTTTAAAACTGGACTTCATTATTAAGAGTAGTTTTAGGTCACAGAAAAATTGAAAGGAAGGTACAGAGATTTCCTATACATCCTATGCCCCTGCACATGCACAGCCTCCTGTATGGTGAACAGCCCCCATCAGAGCACTACATTTGTTACAACTAAGGAACCTGCACTGACTTACTGTTATCAGCAAACATGCACAGTTTACATCAGGATTCATTCTTGCTGTTGTACATTTTTTTTTTTTTTGAGAGGTTTTCGCTATAGGGCGTGTGTGCTCCCCAGAAAGACAGAGAGAGACAGAGAGATAGAAAGCAAGAAATCACCCCCTAGGGGGGATGGCCATGCCACAATCCCTTCTCCTCCATTCTCCTCTTGGGATCTTGGGAATGCATGCACACACGCCCGGCCTGAGTTTAAGCCGCCGGGTCCAGGATTTGAACTGCTGTAGACTACTTGGGAGTCCAGCAACATAGCCATTACGCTAACTGCTGATCCCGCTGTTGTACATTTTATGAGTTTGGAAAATACTTAAAAACATGTATCCACCATTGTTGTATCATACAAAATAATTTCAATGCTCTATAAATCATCTGTATTTTGCTTATTCATCCCTCCCTCTTCCCAACCCCTGGGAAACAAAACTGTCTTCATAGTTTTGTCTTTTTCAGAATGTCATAGAGTCAGAAATGGACAGCATACAGCTTTTTCACAGTGACTTTTTTCACTTAGTAATACGCATTTAAGTTTACTCCATGTCTTTTGATGGCTTTTTTTGTGTGTGTGTGTGATCCATAACAAACAAATATTTAATTAATAACTGCCAAAGAATTTACAGGAAATGTATGATGTATTAAAGAGAAAATGCTTACATTATCAAAAGTTTCTCTTAAAATGAGGTTGTGATTTATCAGATTTAAACCAGAAAAAAAACCTCATATCCAAACCATCAAAATACCACCTAAACGATTCTCATTATTAAACAAGAAGAATGCAAAAGTGAAAAAAAAAATTCTACATTTCTCAAAGTGAAGAGTAAAGAATTGTTATATTTCAAAGTTATATGCTCAGAAAAAAGAATCTTTCTTTTTCTAATTCTTAAATGTTGCAGGTTTTTTTTTTTTTACTTTGTGTTTTCTTTTTTTTAATTTTAAATTTATTCATTCTCTACATTAATTCACTATACACCATCACAACACACAAATGAATTTTCCATCCAAAATACACTGTGCATTGGCTCAAATTAAGCACATCAACATACGTGTTCTCAGCAAATAATTTTCCAATTCGTATGTCCTGCATACCTTGCCTTTTGTTTTGCCATCCCTGATTCCCCATCCCCCACTCTTTGCCATGTCCCATCCTCCTCCTACATTGTCCCTGGCATCCACGGTTGCCCTCCATGCCTTCCCCACACCCCATTCAATTGATCTGCCAATGAACTTAATTAGTCTAAATATATCCAATAGCTAGCACAGCTGACACATACCTATACATGAACCCAAGTCTGACTTTAGGCATAAACCCCAGTGAGTAGAATGAACATATTATAAAGTAGTACCCAGCTGTGCCCATACAACTCGCTGCAGTCATCAAATATGCATTTTTTTAAACAAAATGATACGAACAGTTTTACCGTTTTTTTTTTAATTTTAATTTTTTATATTACCTAACATTCATTCCCTGAGCATCATCATAACATACTAAATGTGGTTTCCCATCTAGGATAAACTGCATAGTGGCTTAATCAAGCATGTTATCATCAATAATATTCCATTTCTACTTTCATACATATGTATACGTATATATATGTTTTTTATCCTATGTTTGACCCTCTGCCCTTTCCCACTCTCCCATTACACTATCTCTGCTATATACAGTTGTCTTCCAGA
>NW_006203430.1:4822536-4835936 GCF_000334495.1 Tupaia belangeri chinensis
CGCGCGGGCCTGGCGCCCCCCCGCAGGCCGGCCACACGCAGGTGCAGGCAAGGCGGCCATGCGCAGGCCCAGGGACCACGCGCAGGCCTGGCGGCCACGCGCTGGCCCTGCAACCACGCTCAGGCCGGGCGACCACACGCCAGCCCCAAGCGAGCGATTGTGCGCGGGACCCAGCGCCACCTCCCATTCACCCGCCCGGCCAGAGAAAGGAAGGAGGGCGACTTCGGCTGGTCTGCTGCGCCGCTGGCCCGCGTTGGCGCCTAGCGCAGGACACACCCAGCTCCGGAGAGGCAGCGGGGGCCAGGCGGCCCAGGCCGCACAACGCGGAACAGAGCCCTGGCTGCCCAGGCCCAGGCCCGCCGCCGCGCAGGCCCCTCTTTTCATGGCTTTTGAGAGCTCATTTCACTTCAGTGCTGATAAAATAGATTGTCTGGATGTATCAAAGTTTGTATAGTCTTTTTCTTTTTTTTGTTAAATTTCATTTTTATTATCATCATAATCTTCTTTATATTACATTGGATTACATATAACTTTAAAGTGTATTACATTGTTTTTTCAAAAGGGAATGCCATGCATGTCAGTCAGTACAGAGACATTAATTTCCCCGCTTCAACATTCAATATCTTTTCTATGTTTTTCCCAATTATTATTATTATTATTCTAATTATTTTTTAAAACAGTCAATCACTATTTCTCATTTTGCTTGTAAAAAGACTTTACCCATCTTGAAATACTTCTCAGACCCATCTAGTTGAGAATACTATACATGTCATCATCAACAGGTAATAAGCCATTATAGTCACTTTCTAAAGGGCATCTTGATTACTTCCAAGTTTTGTCAATTATGAAGAAAGCTACTATAAACATTGGTGTGCAGGTTTCTGTGTGGAAATGTTTTCAACTCTTTTGGGTAAATACCAAGGGGCACAATTGCTGGATTGTATGGTATGAGTTGTGTAGCTTCATAAAAAATGACCATACCATTTGCATTTCCACCAGACATAGGTGAGAGTTCCTGTTGCTCCACATCCTTGTTAGCATTTTATGTTGTTAGTGTTCTAGATTTTAGTCAATTTAGTAAGTGCGCCAATGGTTGTTTTAACCTGATGACACAGGATATGGAACATCTTTTCATATGGCTACTTGCCATCTGTATATTTTCTTTGGTGAGTTGTCTTTTCCTGAATCTTTTTAATGCTGAAAAAAATGTTTAGTACACCGTGAAATTCTTTTTATTTCCAAAAATTAAAGCAATCAAAATCAGCAAACAGGCAGATCAAAACATGATACTCCTGGGGACCATCAGTTAGCGTAATGGCTATGTCACTGGACTCCCATGTAGTTGACTGTGGTTCAAGTCCTGGACCTGGTAGTTTAAACTCATGCTGGGCACGTGTGCGTGCGTGCCCAAGATCCCGAGAGGAGAAGGGAGGAGAAGGGATTGTGGCGTGACCATCCTCCCTGGGGGGGTGATTTCTTGCTTTCTGTCGCTATGTCTCTCTCTGTCTGTCTGGCAAGCACGCGCGCCCTATAGCGAAAACCTCTCCCCCCCCCCCAAAAAAAAACACACACACACACAAACAAACAAACAAAAACATGATACTCCTTTAGCTAAGCTCATTATACCTTCTTCCAAATACAAAACTGAGTTGTCCACTAATGGGGAAGGATGGATACGAAGACAACATTGTTGAGACAGGGTGGTAGTGTTGTTATATTTTGATCAACTTGACCGGAGAGAAATGTTCATATATTGAAATGATCACCTTTTAAGCTAAATAATGTGATTGGATGTATTAAAAAATGTAAATAAAAATAAATAAAAAATAAATAAAAAAAAAGAGAGAGGCACCAGGTGCTTGAGGAGGAACTTCTCCCCTTTCCTTTGCAACTAAAGCTATCCCAGAGCCCATATGGTAGCTGGGAGAGGAAGGAAAGTTCTGATCCTGTCTCTTTGCATAGGAATTGGGTATTCTCCCAAGGGCTGACTTCCTTCTGAGCCTCTCTCTCTCCTTCCCTTTGTGCTCCTTTTTCCCCTTTCCTTTCCTTTTCTCTTTTCTTTTTCTTTTCTTTCCGTCCCTCCCTTCCTTCCTTTCTTCCATTCTTCCTTCCTCTTTTCTATTTCCTTATTTTCTTCTTTTTTTACTTATCTATTTCCAAGAAGAGAGAGAGAGAATATGAGATACAGCCTCTCACAGAATCTTCATGTCACAATCTACCCCTGACCTCAGCCAGCCTAAATCATGGGCACACACTCAATGCTCAGAGTATACAAGGATGATCTGGATGTGAAACCAGGACCTTTCCATGTGTGTCCAGTTGTGCTACTACTGTACCACTATCTGACCCCAGAGGCTGCTTCTTAGAGGTGAATTTGGTTCTAGGACTAGTGGCCACTAGAAACAGGATAAGCGACTAAAGACCACTAGAAACAGGTAATAAGAACACTGACGCCTCTTTGGAAATACAGTGCTCAGATGTAGATTAGCTCCCAGGCATTGGGCCGTCACCATGTGCTCAGTGGCAGAAAGTACTCCTCATATTTTATCTCATTGACTTTTTATTGCACCCCATAAAGTAGGCAGTTGTGGCTCCCTTTCTTGTCATGTTGTCTGGCCTGTGTTGAGTCAAGATGGAGCCAAGCCTTGTATTCTTCCTGACCTAGACCTTCCTGGTTACTGACTGGGACATACGACTAGACAGATGTTTGTTTGGAAGGCAGGGCTTTAAGACTGTTCCAGGCAGGTAGCTCTTGAAGTATATGAAATGAAATACTGAGATAGTATCATAAAGAAAAACAGCTACTACAAAGCTGAGCAGATTTTATGTTTGATGGGACCCTTGAGGACAGCCCACCACCATATTAATGCATCCAATAACTGAGCAGCACTTGCAGAGTAGGTGGCTTCCTCTGAACTGGAGTTGCCATCAGATTCCTTAGGAGGGTAAAGTAATATCAGAAGATGAATAAGTATTCCTCCACTCCTCTGGAAAAACAGAAATCATGAGCTTTTAAATCTCTCCTTATGCCTCTTTTCCAGGCTAGGGGAGAAGGTGGGAGCTTTCTTTAGTCTTACTATGTGATGTGATCTTCTGTGACAGCTGACAGTTTCCACAGTAAAAGAAACAGCTGGGAACAGTCATGTCATGTTTTCTGCACAATAGAATGCAGTCTAGAAATCTGTGTCCATCAACCATCAGTCACCTCCTCTAAGACACTGCACATGGAACTAATTAGTTAGACTAAGGAGTCTCCAAAGGCCCAGATTCTGAAATCAAACTCTGGTTCATTACATGGGCCATATTCCTGGTTGCTGGACTTCATTAACCTCCTCAGTGTTCAGTTATTAAGGCCTCTGATAAAGCCAAGATATATTGCTGCCTAGTTGATGCTGATTTTATGCAAGATTTTTATTACTTTACAACGTCAATTCTTATCTGACGGGGTGATGAGAAACCAACAAGACCGTTTTAGTAGGAATGGCCCAGAACCACTAGTGTTGTTTTCTTTTCTACTCAAACCTATGTGCTATATAAAAACCACTGGGTATTTATTGTATTGAACTTTGATACTAAGTCTTCTTTGCTCAGAGAACTTGACTTCATGAGGGAAGAATGTGGACAAGTAAAAGAGATGGAAGAGATACATAGATTAGGTTCAGTGTTGGTGAGGAAGGTGATACTATAGTTGTTGTGAGACTGTTGGGGAAGGTCTTGGGGCCTGGAGATGGTGAGAAGGCTCAGGACAAATGATAAAAAGTCCAACTGACCTTTGCCTCACCTTTATACTCCTTTTCTCCCAGCCTTTTCTCCTTGTCTCTCGCTTCTGTGTTTCTTTTTTCTTCCTCCTCTTTTCTACTTTTTCTTCAGCATTCTTGGAATGTAATTTCTGTGTGATGCTACCCTCTGGGACAGATAGGCTATGTCAAAATGGCTCTTGTCCCCACACTGTCAATTACCATTCCCAACCTGTGGACAGGTCATTCGATAACAGAGAGGTTGTTCTGAGAACCTGTCTCTTCTTTGTAATTCATGATCACAGGTTCTGTGAGAATTAGGCAGACACTAAGCTTATTCAATACTAATTAATCCCTTGTTTTCCTAATGTTGGAAGAATATTTTTGTTTCTTTGTCTGTCTAGATTGTTCATTGATTTTAAATTGTTGCAGAGACTCTGGTAGTGAAGGTTAAGCTTTATTCATGACTCAACGGTACCCTGTGTCTTAGTCCTGATGGACTGATGTGGGAAGTTGCTTTGTTATTTCCAATTTTCCACCCTTTCTACATCCATATCTTTAGCCATGTGAGTCTCTCATTCCTCCCACTGAAATAGAAATATGTGGAGACTTCAATAAGTTCATGTAAAAATAGAATAAAAGTATGAGTTTATTTTGGCACAAGAAAGGTTGGAACCCATGCATAGTTTTTAACAATAACGTTAATTTTCCATGAACATTTTGAAGTCCTCTCATATATTCCTCATTCTCTGATAATGTCGACAATCTTTGGCCAGTGGTTTGTTGGAGGAGGAGGCAGCATGACAATTTTTGACTTGAAATGTTAAGAGGCCTGGCATGTTTCTGTTTTCTCCTCTGGGAGCTTCCAACTTCTACATGTAAACAAAACACAAACAAATCCCCAAATGCTGGCAAGTAACTACTGTCTTTTTAATTTGGGCCCCAGAATGAACACATGGAAAACAGAGGCTTTCCTGTGGGCCTGTAGATCTTTGAGCCTGATAATAAACATGTATTATCACTTATATTGGGTTGGTTTACTACGCAGAGATAGCTGACCAATACAGTTGATTGGGGAAGGTTTTGTAGGCCTATGCAGTCAAGATTTAGTGTTCTGGAGGCTAGGCTATTTTTGCCAGAAAGTCAGGCTAGCAGCTTGGGGTCAAGGTCAATGATTTCTCTGGAGCTGCTCCTGACCTCTCTGCCCCATTCTCTATATATTGCTTACTCAGAATCCAAGGGAAATTTGATTAGCTGTACCATAGATCCCAGAAGCCACATTATCTCTCATCTGAATTATTTTCTTTTTATATTTTGTAAGAGTTTATTTTATACATTCAATCACTATACATTACTTCAGTTTGTAACATGAATTTACCCAACATGAATATATTTCACACCAGTTCAGTTGAAGATATCATACGTTATCATCAATAGATAATCATCCGTTTCTGTGTCCCATAAATGTCTTGCCTCTCTATTCATGTCCTTGATTCTTTTTCTCTCACTCTCCCCCCTCTCCCCTGCTTCTCATACTGTCTCCTGTTATCTGTAACCATTTTCCATGCTTCTATGTCCTCTAATCTTTCAGTTTCTTCCATAGAGTGTGGACATTCAGTTTAAATTAAGCGGATACACAAAATGTCTCTCTTTCATAGCCTGGCTTGCTTCACTCAGCAGTAAGTCTTCCATATTCATCCACTTTCTATCAAATGCCAGGGTCTTGTAGTGTTTTATGGCTGAGTAGTATTCCATAGAGGATATGTGCCACACTTTTTCAATGCATTTATATGTTCATGGACATTTGGGTTGGGTCTATGATTAGCAATTGTGAATAATGCTGCAATAATCATAGATATGCAAGCACTTTTCCAATTGAACATTCTCCTATCATTCGGTTAGATACCCAGGAGTGGAATTGCTGTATCATATGGTAGTTCTAGTCTGGTTATCAGTCCCTTTTCTTAGACATGGTTTACAAAAATATTCTCCCATTCTGAGGCTATTGATTCATACTAATTACCGTGTCTTTTGGTGTGCAGAAATTTCTTAATCTGATGTAATCCCACTTGTCTATTTTTGGAATTATTGCCTGTACTTTGGGGATCTTATTTAGGAAGTCTTCACCTATTTCAATGTCTCTCAGAGTTTTCCCAGGGTTTTTCATCAATAGTCTTATAGTTTAAGGTCTTAGGTTTAGATCGTTGGCCCACTTTGAGTTGATTTTTGTTAATGGATGAGAGATAAGGGTCCAGATTCTTCTTTCTACCCAGTTTTTCAGCATCATTTACTAAAGAGGTTTTCTTTTTTCCACTGGATTGACTGGTGCCCTTTGTCAAAAATCAGTTGGCTATAGATTTTCAGGATTATTTCTGGAGTCTCTATTCTGTTCCATTGTTTGACCTGCCTGTTTTTCATGCCAATACCATGCTGCTTTGATTATCACAGCTTTGTAACATATTTTGGGGATCAAGGAGTGAGATGCCTCCTACTCCTTGTGCAGGATCACTTTGGCAATAGGGGGTCTTTTATGATTCCAGACAAATTCTATCATTGTCCTTTTTAGATCTGTGCAGAATGTCTCTGCTAATTTGATTTGGATTGTGTTAAATATGTAGATTAATCTGGGTAGAATTGCCATTTCTATTATATTAATTATTCTAATCCAGGAGTATGAGATGTCCTTCCACTTTTTTTGTGTCATTTTTCAATTTCTTTTTATAGATTTTCATACTTTTTTTTCCCCTAGAGGTCTTTGACTTCTTTGGTTAGATTTATTCCTAAGTATCTTATAATTTTTGTGGTCATGGTAAATGGGACTACTTTCTTCAGTTCTACCTCTGTCTGCTTGTTGTTCATATATAAAATGCTATAGGTTTTTGTATATTGATTTTGTGTACTGCCATATTACTGTATTCAATTATCACTTCCAGGAGTTCTTTTGTGGATACTTTTGGATCTTCTCTGTACACAGTCATGTTATCTGCAAATAGAGATAATTTCACCTCTTCTTTCATTATTTGAATGTCTTTAATTTTATTTTATTCTTTATTTTATTTTCTGATTGCATTGTCAAGGACTACCAGAACTATATTAAAAAGGAGTGGATAAAGTGGGTAGTCTTGTCTTATACCAGTTTCTAGTGGAAAAGCTTTCAACTTTTCCCCATTATGATGTTAGCTATGGGTTTTTCAAGATGGCTTTTCATTGTGTTAAAAATGTCTGTTGTATGCCAATTTTTCTGAGAGTCTTAACCATGAAGGAATGTTATATCCTATCAAATGCTTTCCCTTCATCAATTGATATGATCATATGGTTTTTATCTTTCTTTCTTTTAATATGGTGTATCATAGTTATGGTTTTGCATATTTTGCATATATTGAACCCTTGCATCCCTGGAATCAAGCCTACCTGGTTGTGATGTATAATCTTTTTTTAAAAGAATTACTTAATTAAATTAATTAATTAGTTAATTTTTAATTTGACGAGAGGGAGAGAGAGAGAGAGAGAGAGAGAGAGAGAGAGAGAGAGAGAGAGAGGAGACAGAGAGAGTGAGAGAGAGAAGGGAACTGGAAAGTGGGAAGCAAGTAATCAGGTCCAGGACTTGAACCATGAAAGTATGGTTCAAATATGGTTCCATGGAACCATGGAAGTAACCACCACACCACTTGTTGGCCTCAATGTATAATCTTTTTTATATATTGTTGGATACAATTTGCTTGTATCTTGTTGAGAATTTTTGCATTTAGAGTTATCAGAAATATTGGATTGTAGTTTTCCTTTTTTGTCATGTCATGTTTAGGGAATGAGAATGATGGAGGCTTCATAAAATGAATTTGGGAGGATTTCTTCCTTTTGGATTTTTAGAAATATTTTGAGTAAAATAGGGGTTAACTCTTCTTTAAAAGTTTTGTAGAATTCAGAAGTGAAGCCATCAGGACCTGGGCTTTTCTGTGTTTGGAGATTTTATTTTTTTATTTTTTTATTACAGATTCAATCTCATTTCTTGTATGATTCTATTCTGGCTTCCTATGCCTTCCTGATTCAATCTTGGTAGGATTGTATGTATCCAGGAGTTTGTCCATCTCATTCAGGTTTTCTTGTTTGTGGCATATAGTCACTCATAGTATTCTCTATTGATGTTTTGCATTTCTATTATGTCTGTTGTAATGTTGCTTGTTTCATTGTGAATTTGATTTATCTGATTCCTTTCTCTATTCTTTTTATTAGTCTAGCTAATGGTTTGTCAATTTTGTTAATCTTTTCAAAAAACTAATTTGGAGTTTAATTTCTGTATAGTTCATTTTATTTTCTATTTCACTTATTTCTGCTTTAATCTTCATTATTTCTTTTCTCCTGGCTTAAAAAAAATTTTTTTGTTGTTGTTTTTCCAGTTCCCTGAGGCATAAAGTTAAATTATCCATTTGCCACCTTTCCATCTCTTTCTTATACACAGTAATTGCTGTGAACTTCCCTCTGATGACTGCTTTTGCTGTGTCCCATAGATTATGGAAACTCATGAACTCATTATCATTGGTTTCCATGAATCTTTTAATTTCAGTCTTAATTTCTTCAGTAGTTGTGCAGTAGGAGTAGGTTGTTTAGTTTTCATGTTTGTGTATTTTCTAGTTTTTTTTCCCCCAGAGATTAATATCAAGTTTAATTCCATAAAGATTACAGAAGATGCTGGATATAGTTTCTATGCCTTTGAATCTGTAAAGTCTTGTTTTGTGCCCTATTATGTGTCAATCTTCAAAAAGTTTCCATGTGGTGGTGAGAAAAATGTGTATTTTGTGGTTTTTGGGTGGAAACATTTATAGATGTCTATCAAGTCCATTTGTTTCATGTTATCATTTAGACCCATATCTCTGTTGTTTTGTTTTGTCTAGATGATTTGTCTAAAGGAGATAGTGGGGTGTTCAGATCCCCAGCATATAGAGTTCTGCAGTCTATCTCTCCTTTTGGGTCTAGCAGTCTTTCTTCATGTATTTGGGTACTCCTGAGTTTGAGGCACAGATATTTTTAAGCATGTTTCTTCTTTATGAATTAGATCTTTTACTACTATATAATGCCCTTCTTTATCTCTTCTTACAGATTTTGTCTTAAAACCTATTTTGTCTGAAATCAATATTGTGACTCCAGTCCTGTTTTGTTTTGTTTTCTGTCTGCATGAAATATCTTTGTCCAACCCTTCACTTTTAGTCTATGTATGTTTTTATCCATGAGGTGCATTTCTTGTAGGCAACAGATAGAGGGTTTCTTTTTTTTTTTTTTCCTTTCATTCAGCCAATCTCTTGATTGAGAAATTTTATCCTTTAACATTCAACATTATTATTGATATTTCTGGACTTGTTCCTACCATTATAATAGCATATTCTTGGTTGTTTTTTGTTCTATTATTTCTGTCTGTCTTTACTTAGTTTTCCTGGTATAGCATTTCCTTCAGAACTTCTTGGAGAGCTGGTCTGGTATTGGTAAATTCTTTTAGGTTTTGTTTATCTGAGAATGTTTTTATCTTTTCTTTCCATTTGAAGGGTAATGTTGCCAGGTATAATAATCTTGGTTGAAAATGTTTTTCTTTTAACACTGACTGTATCTTCCCACTCTTTAAACTCTTTCCTTGCTTGCATTGTTTCTGGTCTAGTGTTAGCTTGATGTGATAACCTTGTAAGTAATTTGATGTTTCTCTCTTGCCATTTTTTAGTATCTTGTCTTTATCTGTGATTTTGGCCAACCTGGATATGAGTGCCACGAAGAGGATCTTCTTAGGTTGATTCTACTTGGAGTCATGTATTTCTTGGGTCTGGATGCTTGAATGCTTTGCTAGATTTGGAAAGTTTTCTTCAAGTATTTCATTAAATAGATTATCAATGTCCTTATTAGGTTTCTTCTTCGATACCAATTATTCAGATGTTTGGGCATTTAATGTTACCTAGTATTTCCTGTATATTAGTCTCAGATTTTTTGGTTATTTTTTCACTCTTTTCAGCGATTTTTTTCCTAGGTCAGAGGTTTTGTCTTCTAGATCTGAGATTTAATCTTCTGCATGATCTAATCTGCTTTTAATACTTTCAAGAGTGGTCTTGATTTCTTGTATTACAGCCTTTAACTCTAATAGTTCTGTCTGATTCTTTTTTATGGTGTCTATTTCTTTTTTTCAAATCATGGAAGGACTTCCTCGTCTCCTGGAGCTCATCATCTCTTTTTTCTTGCATCTCATTTAGTTTTTATCACTATGAATATTCTGAATTGTTTATCTGTTATTTCCATGTGTTCTATTGTACTATTATGATTGATGAGTAGTTGTTCTTTTTCCTTGGGGAAGAGATATTTTCTTGGTATCTCATATATCTTGTGCCTCTGTGATGGTTTCTGATCATCTGATGGAATATATGTTTCTTCCTACTTTTTTGGAGTTAATTCTGAGAGTTTGAAAGCGTGTGGGAGGAGGTGAGCCATGGTCTCTCTGCATCTTTTTCTCCCTGATGCTCACCTTGCAACCTGTACCATTATCGCTGAAACTGGCTATTCTAATGGTCTCCCAGTTTCTTGAGAAAAGAGACACCTGGGGTTGAGCTGCAGGGTTTCAAGTAGGGGAGAGAGTAGGGGTTGTGTACCTGTGCTTTAGAAAACAAGGAAGTCTGATTGCAATTTCTTCTGATTTTTTGGCACTTGATGGGAGGAATGTAAAAGAAGTGAGTGGTGGTTTCCAATGCTCTATTTCTGTTAGAGAACAGGTCATGTGCTCCTCACTTCACAGTGCTACAGAAAACCATCTTCCAACCCTGCCAGGCTTCCCTTCCATGCTGCACACATGGAAGAAATACAAAAATTTCAATAATAGCCTGGGGGGAAACATTTAGGCAAGGTTTCTTTGTGGGCTTTTGGGGGAATTTGATGATCTCCCTTTGCTTTATGTATAGTTTTCCAGGAAGAGGCAGATGTGTCTCTCACCATGAAGATATTCATACCCCAAGAAAAGCCTTAAGGAAAACAAAACCCAGGGATTTAGCCATTAAATGGCAAGGACATGGATTGGAAAAGGGGAGAGAAAAGAGAGAGGAGAGAGGAGAGAGGAGAGAGAGAGAGAGAGAGAGAGAGAGAGAGATATTGAATTGTATTTAGATGAAGGGCAGCATAAAAGGAGAATATTCCAGAATTTCTTGTTGACAATCTAAGGCTCAATGTGAACTGAATTTTCTATGGCCCACCAGGTGATCTGAAATATAACTTTCTTGTATTAGCCGGTAATTCTAGGAACTGTGTTACGAATAATTAGTAATTGTCTATCGTGGGAAACAAGTTGGCCCCATCTCCCTGCAGTAATTTGCCACCATGACAGCTAGAAAAGACATCATAATAAACCTCCACAGTCATTCTAGACGCTGTGCAGTCCTTCATAGCAAGGTGCTATTGTAGGAAAACAGTTTGGGGGCAATTCCACAATGGAAAATTCCTGGCTCTGTGAACATTCAGGATTAAAAAAACTGTATATTTAATAGAGGAAGCTTAATTAAAAAGTTTTTTAAAAAAATTCTCTTTTCCATGGAAACTTAACTAATATGGAGAAAAGGGGAATTCTCTTTATAAAAATTTTAATTTATTTAAAGTAGTTAATTAATTTTCATTTATTTATTTAATTTGCTAGAGAGCATGTGCACTCACCTAGAATGATAGAGAGAGAAAGTGAGTGTGAGAGAGAGAGAGAGAGAGAGAGAGAAAATGAGAAAGCACCCCTCCACTGGAGATGGTCATGCTGCAATCCCTTCTCCTTTTAGGAATTTGGGCACACATTCAAATGCTCCTGGTGTCTGGGACTTGAATTACACAGCTGGCCATGTGGGATCCAACTGCTTGAACCACTATGCCACTGGATGACCTTAATTTATTTTTAAAATTCATTCTTCAAAGACAGAGAAAGGGAGAGAGGGAGAAAGAAAGAGAGAGATAAGTGAGAAAGACAGAGAGAGAGCAGCACCCCAATTGTAGTGTGGATTGTCTTCATGCTGCAGTTTACTCCTGATATCATCCAGCAAGGATCACATGGGCACATGCACACATGCCCTGTGTGTACAGGGAAACCCTGAATGCAAACACAGGACCTTCCCATGTGGCTTCAGCATTACATAGGGCCATGTTACCACTGCACCACTGTGGCTGGCCTTACCTTTTTTCTTAAAGCTAGTAAGGAAAACCACCACTGTTTCAAGTTTTAAAGCTCATCTTTTATTTTATCCCAAACGAAATCTGTTAAGCCAGGATGTGAGTTTATCCTAAATGGAAGCCTATTAAGCCCATAGTAGTAGACACATAATCTATTTTGGGGTTTAAGCTCGTTAAGTTGGGTTCAGGGTGATGTATAAACATTGGAGAGGCAGGAAAATGGGGCCACTGTGGAGGGAAATGCCAAAGGAAGTTTAGGTACATGAGTGAAAGTTGTGAGAAAGAAGAAGGTAGGTCTTGGGTTAGAGAGGGGGATGTCAAAGAATGTAAAAGGGGCCTTTTTCACCCTCCAGGCACATCCAAATATTATTCTGGGGAACATTAGAGTTATAGGGGCCCAGGAAGTAGGGGGCTACTCATAATACTGGAGTTGCATGGAAGTCTCAAGTTTGGATCTTAGACCAATCTAAACGGACCAGGTGTAGAGGAATGTCCCTGTAACCCTAGTTAATTGAGAGACTGGGAAAAGTAGATTACAGATGGCAAGATCTTGTGGAAATACTAATCTTTCACTATTTCTCTTTCTCACTAAAAAAGAAAAAGAAGAGTTAGTGGGCATATTTTTAGAGGTTACTGTCTACCTTGGGTGTGCTGGCAGATGAGGTGGCAAAGATTGAGACATGTTAGCCAACCCTAAAAGTTCAGTAACCTCCTAGCATTATGGTCCCTGGAATATTTTAGCAACAATATAGAATAGATAGATTCCCAAGGTAAAAACAATGCTAGAATGGCACAGATCCAAAGTAAGACTAGAAGTCTTACTGTCTATAGGACCTAACTCTGACCATGTGGTTACAATTTCCCACATTTTTATTATGGAAGAAAGTTTGGGTGGTGACTGTATATCTTGCAAAAATCCCTGTCGATTAGACAGGTTAACGTCAGCTTTGAGATGAAAGGGGCAGAGAACTCAGCTCTCCTCAGATCAAGGCTGGGTGTGAAGTATAATATACCATACACACTACTGATCTACAGCCAGTCAATATCACCTACATAGCTTTAAAAAGTACTACTTGGATTCCATCCCAGCAGGGATACATCAGAATCTCAGGAGGAGGCAGTGGAACCCAAACATCATGGACCTAAAGGGAGCCACCAAGTGGTTAAAAGGCAATGAGTGTTAAGAAATACTGTTAAAGGGGAATCGATGGTGTCCCTTCCCTAAATTCCTGTTCACCCAGAACCCAAAGATATTACCTCATTTGGACATAGGGTCCTTGAAGATGTAATTAGTTAAGATGAGTTCAATGGGAATAGGGTGGGTGCTGAATTCAATGACTGGCATCTTTTTAAGAAGAGGAAAGGACATGAAGTGATACACACAGAAAAGCGGGCCATGTGAAGATGGAGGGAGAAATTGGTACCATGTGTCCACTAGTCAAAATGTACCTGGAGTGACCATAGGCTTGAAAAGGCAAGGAAGAAGTCTTCTCTAGAAAG
>NW_006203430.1:4835967-4878243 GCF_000334495.1 Tupaia belangeri chinensis
AGCAGGGCCCTGCTGACATCATGATGTTGAACTTCTACTCTTCAGGATTGTGAGAGAATAAATTTCTGTTGTTCTAAGCCAACCAGGTTTTGGTAATTTGTTATAGTGGCCCTAGGGAACTCAGATAGTGAGGATTTACAAAATCCTTAAAAAAAGTTTTTTTATTATATTCATTCAGTGTATATCATTACAGCATACAAATTGAATTTTCCCATTATTCAGAATACAGTGTATATTGACTCAATCAAAGATATTACCATACATATCTTCAACAGATAATGTTCTATTTTGTGTTTCTTAAATGTTTTGCGTCTTTCTTTTTTTCCCCTTCATTTTATCCTCTGCCATTTCCAACCCTACTCCCACATCTTCTCTGGTATCCACAGTTGCTCTCCATGCCTTTATACCACTCAATATTTCAGTTTCTGCCACAGAGTGCAGACATTTGATATATTTTAAGTAGGGACACAAAATGCCTCTCTTTCATAGTCTGGCTTGTTTCACTTAGCAATAAATCTTCCATATTTGTCCACTCTTTATCATATACTAGGGTCCTTGACAACGCCATAAGAGAAGAGAATAAAATAAAAAGCATTCAAATAGGTAAAGAAGAAGCGAAATTATTTCTAATTGTAGATGACATGATTATGTACATAGAAAACCCAAAAGAATCCAGAAAAAAACCAAAAGCCTTTTTATAAGGTGCAAACATATTTATATCCAAAGGTCCTCATTAGGGTCTTACATTTGCATAAGAGAAGAGCACTGTTGAGGCATCCCTTTTCTTTCTGGACAACTACAGAAACTTAAATTCTCTAAATAAGGGGACACTTCAGAGTTTGTAAGTTACATAGATAACTAATGTAAAATGCCCATTGGTTAGGTAGAGAATCTTAGAATTTAGCAGTGTGAAGTGTGGCTAATATTGACCTCTCAGAGCAAATGCAGGCACAATTGTAACTACTCATGGGCAGTGAGGCTGACCCTGCAGCATGGCTACAAGTTTATGCTGTGAGGCACCCCCTTATCCTTCTCTAATGGATGGGTCATCATTTTTCAGGTGAGTGTGCACTGAGGAATGAAAAATAACGAGACCTCTAAGGGTTTATTGGGCCTCAAATGCTACCATAATCTGTTAGATACAGAGTAAAGGATTCTTGGGATCAGATGATTCATGGAGTTTTGATTCAGGTTCATTCCATAGTGGGCTAAGTGTGAACCCATTCTATGCTTACATTCTCAGTTTTGGAATAAATAATTGGAATATACTCATCAGTTAATAATCAGAAATAATTGGAAAAACTCACCAGTTGGCAGAATCCCCATATTGTTCCTTTTACCCATGGAATGACTCAACAGCTATTATGGTGGGAAAAGCCAAGTGGAAGATTCTGTAACTGCTTCTACCTCTCAAAATAGTAAGCCAAAAGCATGATAACATTTCTGGGGCGAGTGCAGAGATTAGTACCACTATTGAGAACTTGAAAATCACTTGTTGAAGGCTATATTTCCATTTAATTTGCCTATTTGGCCTGTGCAGAAGACAGATTTTAGAAACTAACAGTGGATTAAGTAAACTTAATCAGGTAGTGATTTCAACTCTAGTTGCTATTCTAGATGTGTATTGTTTTTGCACATCATCCAGTATGTAGTATGCAGCTATTAAGGTTGCAGATGTTTTTTCCCCTTCTCTAACTGCTATAGTTTGAATATATTCATCCTTTAAATTCATGTGTAGAGCCATCATAATGGGATTAAGAGGCTGAAAAAAAATCTAATCATGATGTCAAAAGGTGGGTATTTTGGGAAGAGATTAGTACTAACACCATCTGTGAAGGGCTCCAGTGGATTGACTCCTAGTGGGTTTATAAATAAAAAGAATGTGAAAGACTCACATGGAATGCAGACATTCTCTGTCATTCAATGCATGGCTCTGTGCCATGTTGAGAAGCATCCAGAGAACTCTACTGAAGAAGCCCCTGCACTTTGAATCTCCAAACTGTGAGCTGAATAAACTTCTATTTTTATAAATCACCCACTTTCAGGTATTTTCTGTTATTAGCCACAAAGTGGACTAGAATACTACCTATTAGTAAAGATCACCAGGAGTAGTTTGCTTTCAGCTGGTGAGACCAGCAGTATACCTTCCCTGAGCTAACTCAGGGTTATATTAAGTCTCTAGTCTTGCGCCATAATCTAATCCACAAGAATCTTGATCATTTTTCCATTCTAAAGAACATCATATTGGGCTATGGCATTAAGGATAATCCATGAAATCATGCTCATTAGACCTAGTGAGCAGAAAGTGACCCTTTGATAAGATATATGTGCAACAGAGGGTAGAAGTTCAGGTACCTTTCATTTAAGTGAAAATTTCTAAGGACTTAGCATAGTAAAACATTTTAAAATGGCCTTTGTAGGTGAAGGGTAAGTTTCTGCACCTAGCACCTCCTTTTTTTTTTTTTGAGAGATTTTTGCTATAGGGCCCGGGCGCTCGCCAGACAGACAGAGAGAGACATAGAGACAGAAAGCGAGAAATCACCCCCCAGGGGGGATGGTCATGCCGCAATCCCTTCTCCTCCATTCTCCTCTCGGGATCCTGGGCACGCACGCACACGCGCCCGGTGTGAGTTTTAAGCCACGGGGTCCGGGACGCGAACCGCAGTCGACTACATGGGAGTCCAGTGACATAGCCATTATGCTAACTGCTGGTTCCCAGCACCTCCTTTATTAAGAAAGTAGAACAAAATCTAGCAGGTCTTTTTAGATTCTGAAGGGAACATATACTTCATTTGGTCACGTCATTCAGACATTTGTCAAGCAGTTCAAAAGGCTTTCAGCTGAAAAAAAAGTTTCCAGCTTTGACTGGATCTTATAACAAAGAAAGAAAGAAAAGGTTTTGCAGTAGACTACTATGCCAGCTACTCTGCCACTTTGGCAAATAGCATAGTAGATTCAATGACACTTGATGTGTCACTCACAGGCATCTATAAATGAATCATAAGGCAAGTCTTTAATATTTTGGGGCATAGGTATGCCACTCTCTGCAGGTAACTATTGTCATGTTGAAAAATAGCTTCTAGTTATGGAACCCTAGAAGACACTGAATATTTGGCCACTGTGTGGTCCTAACTGCCTATCCTAAACTAGGTGTTTTCTGATCAATGGAGTCATAAAGTTAGGCTGCACAGTAGCACTCCATCATCAGGTGGAAATAATATATACAATACTGAGTTTGAGTAGGCCCTGAAAACATGTAAATTATACAAGCAAGTGGCCCAGATTCTTATGGCTCCTAGTTCTGCTCCATTGCCTTCTCCTTGTTTTAATTTAATTTAAATTTCCTTTAAACATTCAATCAGTATACGTCACTTAGCTTGTAAAGTGAATTTTTCCCCACTTCACACCAGTCCAGTTGAGGATACTACACACATTATCATCAATAGACAATAATCCATTTCTGTGTCCATAAATGTCTTGTCTCTCTATTTTTCTCCATAATGTCTTTCCTCACACTCTCCCCCTTCTTCTGCCCTCTTCCCACACTGTATCCAATATGTATTGCCTTCTCATTCCACTTCCACTCATGGCTTGACTGAGAATTGTCTTTAACCAAATGACTGAGAAGGAAAAACTTAGTTTACAAATTATTTTGCATTACATAGTCATCCAAAGATATATGAAGTAATGCATGAGATTTTTGTATCTTATTTTGGGGAGAGATGTAGGGTGTCTTTAGTTGTGTGAAAGTTGTGAGCCACATTAGGTAAAAACATAATTTTACTATTACCCTTATTTGGAATAAAAAATAGTTAGAAGAGGTATATGTGTATGGTTTTTTCCTAAAAAAAATTCTTCACTTATTTCTTCTTCTGAGAGAGACAAAGAGAGAGAAAGAGCATTCCAATGGATTCTTCATACTGTGATAAACATCCAGTGTCAGTCAACCTGGATCACAAACATATACATAAGTGTGTATCCAGTGTGCTCAGGGAGGTTCTTGAATGTGAATCCAGGGCCTTTCCCATATGGGTCCACTGCATTGCTGTGACACCACCACCTATCCCTGTAGATTGTTTTGTACTGTGTCAACTTAGCTAAGCTGGACCTGTGTTTCCTAGAATCATTGAATGGATATGTACTAGAGGTGACCAAAGAAGAATGGTGCATAACATTTGAAAAGGGAAGAAAAGGAGTGGCCATTACTTTCTTTTATTTTTTAAATGTTTTCGTAAAATTTAATAATTAATCTTTTGATGACTGCAGACATGTAAGACCAGCTATATTCAGAAACATCAGTCATGATGATTTTTCAAAATTGGTGTATCATCTTCAAAGATTACAAAGAGTTATTTGTATGCAACCGTTATCAAACCAGTAAGACAGCATTTATGCATCCATCATTTTCAGGATTGTTGGTAACTTGAGCATATTTCCCCCAAATAACTTTGCCTCCTTGTGTCACAAGGCCCAACTTGCACATGTTCAGCTCAATGACAATACCTTTGGTGATAACACCCAAAGTTGTGCATAGTGGGGATGAGGGATTCTTCTTTACACCAAGTATTGGCAGGCAAAAGGTGGCTTTCAGTTCAGGATGTGTTACACGGGCCTTCTTGAAATGTAAGTCCATTGGCCTAATGAATCTTTCATACTTAGGTGGTTTTCTAGTAAAGCCATCTCCAACAAAGCAGACTTTTGTAACCATCCTCTTCTATGCCTTCTTCTTTATCTTTCCTGTTCGAAAAACTTTTAATACTTCTGTTTCTCCCTGGGCTTGAACTTCAGGTAGAGGAACTTTCCATCTTCCTGCTTTCTCTTTCTGTTTTTGTTTAATTATATTGGAAAGTACTTTAGCTCAGGACTGTCCTTCTCTGTTCAACAGATAGGCAGATACTGTTCCTTGTGGAGTCTTTTCATCATTCTTTTGTTTGGTATTACTCTTTTCATGCATCTTGATAGTCTTTTTCATTTGTACTTTCTCAGCATGGTGCTGTTTATGATAGAGCTTGGCCTTCAGACCAATCATCTTTTTTGCCTTCTTTGAAGGTTCATGAGCCTTCCAACCTTCTTTCTCTTTTTCTCATGGTAATCCAAACGATATCCATAGCATTTATGATGTCATTCAATATATTCATTTTGTGGCATGATGACAGCTGCAGAGTGGTCGGGAGCAACCTACAGGATGCAAAGAAGTTGTCAACTTTCAGGTCTCAGAGAGCAGTGGCCATTACTTTCTGAAGATGGTTGTGGTTAGATGTGGTTAGGTGTGTTCTAGCCACATCTAACTGAAGATACACTAGTAGCTTCTAAATTGTTCTCCCTGTTCTTCATGAGAGATGGTCACAGAGAACTGCTGGTGGGAGCCACCTGGTCTTTGCTCTATCCGGTTCTGTGTCCAGCTAATCTTCCTGGCTGCTGGTACTGCTTGTCAACAGTAACCCAGACTGCTGTTCTAGTCTGTTCCATTGCCAGTAACAGAAAGTGCCTGAAACTTGGAGATTTATCAAAATAGAAGCTTACTCAGCTCATGGTTTGGGGGTCCAAAGTCCAGAGGCTACATCTGGTGAGGGTCTTTTGGCTGAACAGTATGGTGGAGAGCAGGAGCAAGTGCATATGTGCCCATGTGTTTCCATTTTGGTTTCATTCCCTCTTTTTATAAACCCACCAGAACTTAATCTTGGGGACCCTGTCCTCATGACCTTAATCCTAACCTCTTAAAAACTCCATCTTTTAACACTCTAGTTGGATTAAATGTTCATCCCCTTAATCCCATCACAACTGAACACATGAATGTTTGGGGGACATTCAAGCTTGAGCACCCACTTTCCATAACCTTCTCTCACTGTCCTTTGCTGTCCTACATTGGCAGATGGAGGTGCCTGGTTTTTTGGCCACTCTGGCAAGCTCTGACTCACTCTTTAGTACCATGGATTAGAATGTCCAACTGCAACTCTGTCATCCAAACCCTGGTTTCCTGGGCTTTCCCAATATAGTGTAAGGGTTTATTTCTATAATAAATATAAATTGTTGGCACCCTGAGACTGAGAGAAAAAGAGAAACTCACGAAATCCCTGAAGAAAGGACAGCAAATGTGGCCATTCTAGCAGGAGCACAGCACGAAGGAGTGACTGAGCTTTGGCCTTTTCCATGTTTGCTCTCTGTCGGCACACACTGTTACCTCAGGAGGAGCCTTAATTACAGAATTTTAGGATCAGTGATCTGAGCCTTCAAGGTTCACTTTTAGGTGAAAGGCAAACCATAAATCTCAACAGATTTGCCAGGCAGTTTAAGCCCTACTCACCAGTTATGGCGATCAAAATTTAAGGTTAGTTACATGGTAAAATCAACATAAAATCTTGGGTGTGGGGTGGAGAGAGGAAGCTTCTAGAATATGTCAGTGGGTGGATTGTTGAGGTCTAGATCTCAAATAGCCCATATTAACTGAAAATTTAGCAATATACAACATATGAGTCAGGAAGCCTCAGGGAAAACTGTTGAGACACATGTCTGGTGTCTCCAACTGCCATGAGGTAACTATTTTTGACTTTTTACCCCATAACTGTATGTTGGTGGAGCTGGGATAGTAAAAGAAAACTTCTAAGATTAATTTGGAAATATTTCTTATCTGGACTGAAAAATAGAGAACAAAAACCAAAAATAAAAAACCCAGGACCCCATAAAGATGCATTATAGCTTTCCAACAGGTCTTAGTTTCAGAAATCCTTAAACCTGTAACTTTTAGAAAATTAATTCATCACCATTAAGTTTGGCTGTCTTTGTAAGGAAAAGGGCTCTTTAATGTTTAAATTCTGGACAGAGCTTTATTACTAAACCAGAGCATGGTGCTTTTAGAACGCTGACAAGAAGGTGATATGTACAGTAATATCTTTGACTTGCATGATATACAGTGCATGTGTGCTTTGTAAAACCATACTGTATGCTGTAAAAGCATACAATCATTAGATGTAAATAGAAATATATATATATAATACAAAATAATGCTGACAAAATCTGACTGACTACCTTTGAATTTGGGTGTTCCTAGGAGAGTCACTTATTCTCTTTAGTCAAAGTATCCTTATATCTAAAACAAATTTTCAGAATATATCAGAGGTTAGATTAATCTCCCAATTCAGATCTCATCAACTAGAGTCTTCCAGGGCTCGGGAAAAGAGTGCTGGGAAGAGACTAACAGGAGCTTGTCATTGAAGAAAACAATTCTTCAGGATATTGAATGTTCAATTTTGCCACTTACCAAGTTTGTGATGGACCTTCAAGTTCCTCAACTGTAAATTGGAAATATTGTAGCACCTACATGATATGGCGCTTATAGGAGCTAAATCAGATGTCTGTCGAACATTTAGACCAGGGCTGGTAGAAATTCAGTGAGAGTGAACCACTGGTATTGCATATTCCTTACTTTGTGGTTTCCCAAATGCCATTCTGTGCTCTGATGGCAGAAGGGGTATGTTTTAGAAATACTGAATTCCTGGATTCCCCAAGTGGAAATTTTAACTCCATAGGCCCAGTTTGGGAACAGAAATCTGTATTATCATTAGACAATAATGATGTATGGCCTTGTTTTGAAATCCCTACTATAGACAAAACACACACACACACACACACACACACGCACACGCCATGTGTCTACTTTCACACACATTCACCTACTTAATTAAGTCTACTAAATAAAATAAAATTACACTTTGAAAGTGTTAGTCTCATAATAAAATTAATTTACTTATTTATACCCCTACTTCTTCTAAAGGATTTCAAGTGGCAGAAAGTGCTCTGTACCATATTGAGTAAGCCTCAATCACAAGTTCTTCATCTTTCAAAAATACCCCAGGCAAGTCTCACTAGGAGGAATGCAGTGGGGACATCTGGCATCTGGACATTCTTTCCATGTGATGGCACACATCTGGCTCTTTGGGATGAGCAGAACATTTCCCTTCCAGTTTCCCGCCAGATGTTTGAGAATGTGGAGATGCAGCCTAAGGGGTGAGCAATTTATCAAACTTCATTGACTTTTCAGTGGAGTCCTTGCTGGATTCATTATATTTGCCCTCTGAAATGCCAAGGTCTTTTCACACAGATACACCCTCCATAGTAAGCCTTCAGTTGAACAGAGTTTCGGCAAATAGACGTGAACTTTTTCATGCCTTCCACTTGCACGTCCATACCTCAGAGGCCCAAACAGAGTGAATGGTGTGCACACGCAAATGGACATCCTAGAGCACACAGATGGGTGGACAGTTATCTGGCTTCTGTAGAATCCCAACTAAGTTAAACCATTCACATTCTTTCCCAGCCAATGCTATGCCTTATGCCTTCTCAAGGTTGCTGAAAATGGATTCAAAAGCCAAAAACATATGCCGGCCAGGCTCAGAGAGCAACTGCCAATTGCAAACACATGACTTAGCAATGCATACGATACTATGGGGTGACATTTGGCGTTGTTGATTAAGTGGGATAATCAGAAGAAATATTATTCAAATCCTTTGCCCTTGTACTCAGCACACACAAAAACAACCACTAATCTTTTTTATTTTTTTTAAACAAAACACTAAGCAAAAGAAAAAAGCAAAAATACTCTGACGAAAATGCTTAATGGTCCTGAAGAGGGAAACTTCAGGACCATTTGATTTTTACAGACATTAATGGAAAATGCCACATAAAACAATGCTCTAAAGTTAGAATTTCTTGCATCTTTTGGTGAAATTTCTGAAACAAGGAAGATTAAGAGTCATGGCTATAAGGAGTTTAGTATAGAGATATCTTTAGATCACAAAGCCTTTTTTTTTTTTTTTCATGCAGGAGACATGTCTGTTCTATCAGTCAAGGATGCCTGTGGGTACCAGGTTAGGCCCCCAAACCAAATGCTTTGCACTCAGAAAATAGCCACTGGGCTTAGGAAGGGAAAAAAGAGAGATGGTGGTCAAAGATAGCTGACATGCCTCTTCCCAAATTCCATGTTGGAAATACTTTGTTACTGGCAAGAGTTCAGGTTCTTTAGCTTTGCCAAGTGACTCACTGATAGCAGGGCTAGTCTTTGCAGCATAGGTTAGGCTTGTGTAGGTGACATTTGAACAGAGAAGGTGGTCTTGCGCTTGGAGGAACTGAAAAAGTGCTGCACAGGAATCCTACAAAAGCTGCTGGCCATGAGACAGCTTCATTATTCTGCAGTTTTAATTTTGGTATCTGCCATTAAAATAACCACTGGGTCTAAGAGCCAGGTGTGTCAGCAGAGAGTGCCTTGACTCAGCTTGCAGGCAATGACCTTGGCCTTGCTGTGGCTTTCCAAGGAGACCATGGTGATTCACTCTGTCTCCTGGGTCTCCATTTCTCCTCCTCTCCTTTGGCAGCTTCCTTTTACAAGAAGGATTCTTTGAAGAGCTCCATGTTCTTGCCTCTGCTTCATTCCTTCTGTAACCACTGTTTCTGCTGAGTAAATAGCCTTGCATTTACTCACTGGCACTTTTCTGCCGGCACCTGCTCAACGTCTAAAGGTCCATGTTTTCTCAGATCGGCGGTTCTCCACACTTGTCCAAATCTCTTCAAAATATCGTGTAATAGGAAGGATTCACCTTTTGAGGAGGGAGCAAATGTGTCACACTGCATATGTAGGTTGTGACATGCAGGAAAACACACAGACTATTTTTCATTTCCACCTTCCATTGTGTAGCTTTTTCTAGGGTTCAGCCTGGGTGGGGCAGAGTTGAAGATCAGAACATTCTGAATTTAGAAAGAAATGAAGTAAACCCCACCAAGAATTTATGCTGCTGCTAGCATGTTTTGAACACTGGGCTAGGCCTGGTTCTGATTGCTTGGTGACCATTGTTTGAACAGTATTAGTCAAAGTGTGCCTTGATCCCAGGAGATGCTCTAAGATAAAATGCTACAGGGTGTCACAAAAAAGCCTGGGGTCACTTCTTGAGTAGCTACCATGCCCACTGGTGGGCTTAAGACTGGGGTATCGGGTGGCAAAAAGCATAGCTTGACTGAATTTCACCAGGTATTTCTCAAACTTATTTATTGTCCCCAATTCTTTACTTTTTGGAACACTCCCTTAAGTGTATGTGAAGAATGTATTTGGAAACTCTGGCAAGTCTTCAGGAGTGCAGGTTAGCAGTGAACACTGAGCAGCTTCAGGGAAGGAGTGTGTGTGTGTGTGTATTTATGTGTATGGGCATGTGTACGTCTGTGTGGGTGGGGTGGAAGCTGGTAGCATTTCAATTTTGGGTAGATTCTCACTCATACTTGTTCATAGTCTTTTATTTATTATCATCTCTCAGAATAAAAATGAAATTCAATTGAGGTTTTCATTAATGAGAGAAAAGAAATACTAAGAAATGTAATTTTATTGAGTAGCGTTGATCTTTGGAGGGCCCAAACCATTACAGTATCTAAATGTTTTTGTCCTTTGAGAATCAATTTTGCTCCCTTGAGAATGTATGCTTTAGAGGTTGGAGTGAACTTTGAAATGATTTGCTTGGTTTAGAGAGACATCGCTGGCTGTTTGGAGTCAATGTTCTGCCCTCTTCCTTTTGCCATGAAGAATGGAAGAGTGGGGATGTTGGAGGGGCGGGAAAAGGAAGAATCTGATTATTTTCCCATGGATTCTAAGCAAATTATGAGTAAATTTCTCAGTTTTGGATACAAAAACGGATACAAGAATTATTAAGGTATGAAGGCGACAAAGAATAGATTTCAAGGGAAAGAGTTTAAATCCTAGCTCTGCCAGTTGGCTGGGTAACCTTATCTGGGCTTCACTTATTGAATATGTAAATTGGGGATGTTATCTCATTGAGTTTTGTGACTATTTAATGGTTGTGACTACTTAATGATATGAAAAGATGCTGGCATCTATTTAGCTTTCATTTGAATTTCCATACCTTCATTTTTCTATAACATTACTAATCTGATGACATAATTTCAAGAATGTCAGAGATTAATGTATCAATACTTCCTATGTAGTACTTTCATATTTTTATTGGGGGATACTGTGGTGGTGATGGTGTCAATTTTTCTTTTAAAAATTGATTAATGGCAAAAATTCTTGACTCTCTGGTTGGTAACCAGAGAAGCAAGATTTAGGCTAGCATTTTTCTGTAGCCTTCAAATTAAGTCATTTAGTTAGTCATGAACTTTTTAAGAGCCCATGTTTTAACTCTTGCCTTTATTGCTTAAAAGCTGTATGAGCTAGAGAAAATTGCTAGACATTACTGTATCTCAGTTTCTTCTTCAGTAAAATTGGAACAATCATGTGTTGTGATTCAGTGGGTAATTCATGAAATATTGTTAATTCTGGGAGCAGTGGACAGGCTAGTTTGGTTGAAGCATTCATGTAAGAAAGTCAAGAATCTATAGAACCCCATCAGCCAAAAGAGTTGAAAAAATTTTAAAAATGTTAGTATTTTTTTAATTGCCAGAGGGACAGGGAGAGATGAGAGAGAGAGAGAGAGAGAGAGAATTCTTCAGTGGGGTGTGGTCAAGCTATAATCTCCTTTCCTCAATTTCTCCATTCCATCAGGATTTGGGACCTGCATACACACAACACACATGCCAGTGTATTGGTTTTTGTTTTTATTTTTTGTTATTGGGCACATATACTCACTGGAGAGAGAGAGAGAAATCAATTCCCTGGGTCAGGGGATGAGCACGCCACAATCCCCTCTCCTTTACTCTCCTCTCAGGATTTTGGGCATGCATATGTTTCTAGCAAGTTTTTCAAATGGGTCTGGGACTGCAATTGCAGAGTTGACTATGTGGTATCCAGTTGCCTTAACTGCTATAGTAACAGCTGCCTCCCCCCACTCCCAGTGTGTTTTTCAAGTCGCAAGGGCTGGAATTGAACCATGGCTGGCCATGTGGGATCTTGCTCCCTGTGCATAGGTTTAACTGCTGTACCACAGGGTTGACCCAAGAGTTAGAAATAGTAAAAAAAAAAAAGTAGAAATTCATTGAGTGTTTTTTAGTTATAGAGTGTTGGGATGAAAATGATGTTTTAGGAAAAGTAAATTGACAGAATTATAGAACAAAGGCACCAGTTTGGAGGTTCTATTACATAATTCCTTCATCCTTTGAAATGACAAAGACTTGTAGAACCACGTAAGTCCTGCTGGTTCAGTCTGTACCAGCTTTAACTCCATGTTTCCAGAAATACTTCCAGGTGATATCAGAAGAGCCATTCTTTGAACTATGGGGAGATAGAAGAATGAGGATTTGTATCTTGTTATATAGAAAATTTTATTTTATTTCATTTTTTCCACCTCAAGGACATGGAGTTGAGTTTCTTACAATCTTTAGCTCAGAGGGAGGAGAAGGATTCTTAATTTAACATTCTATAATAAATCAGCCCATGATGCAGACGGGTATCCTAGTTTATTTCTTATCATCATTGTCTTATGTTTATTATCCATAATCTCAAATACTTAAGTCAATCTAATAGTATGTAAACTACTGGATTTATCTTTAGTTAGGCAAGAAAAAGAACTTCCTCCCAAGTCAGATCAAGTTCAACTTTTCCAGAGTATCAAGTTCTCAGAGCCTAAGTAACTTACAATTACCTTCTGTAGTATTTAATGATCTGATTTATTGTACTCATTACCAACACAGGCAACTCTACAGTTACATCATTAAGTAATGTTCACTCAGTGTAAAATAACTCAGGCCCAGCTGGTAGTATACTAGACAGTAGAGTTGGAAGCCACATGTCAACATCAGTTTGAGTACCTGACCTGGTTGGCTTGTAAACACACTGGATGTGGGTATCTTTCCCTTTGCTCTTCTGAGATTGCTCTTGGTTCTCACAAATGTCAGACTCAATGGAATCCTTAACTTGGGCCATGGTTTGGTGGTATCACATGCTGCCGATAAACCTCTCTTTGAAACACTTTTCTTGAGTACTACGAGAGAGTTATTCTAACTCTTATACTTATCTCTTCAGTGTTTGAGCTCTTTAGATTTCTGGTCTTGATCCTCTGTTATTTTGAAGCTAAGGCCTACCTGGGCAGTCTCATATGTTGATGACTCCTACATCTTTCTCTCAAGCCTGACTTTTCTCAGGAGACTACTTTTTCCATCCTACTCCTGGGGGCTATCTCTCAATCTCTGTATGAAATGAAATCATCATCTTCTCTAAATCCACTCCTCTTCTCATATTTTCTGTCCTGAACAATGGTAATTGTCACCAAAATCAGCTGGTTTTGGTTCATCATGGGGTTCATCTGTGAGAAAGAAGTTGCAGAAAAGTTTCTCATCTTCCTTCCCACTTCTAGCTATTTGTGTCACTGTTGACTGGAAGGTGGGTAACAGTGGTGTTAAAATAAAAATGTAGGCCCAGTTGTGCTGGTGCAGCAGTTATGTAATGCTCTGCAATGCTGGAAGCCACATGGAGGATTGGGATTTGATTCCTGTGTTGAGCTGTGTATGTTGGGTGCACACATAGCCATGATCCTGGATAGCTGGGAAAGCAGGGGGTTGGGAGACTGTGATGAGAGACCTTGTTGAGGATGCTTATCTTCCTTCCTTTCTCTCTCTCTCTCTTTCCCGCAAAAATAAATAAACTAAAATAGAAACAAGCACAAAACACAGTAAACATCCAACCCTTAAAGGTTGATCTTTTCTTATACATGAGAATGATTTTCCCTGGAAAACATAAACCTCCTTAGCTCAACATCTTCTTCTAATTTAAAAACAAAAAACAAAAAACCAACAGAAGCAGAGTTAGACCACTTTATAGGTAGGCCATGGAAATATTTACTTCCTTGAATCACCTCTGTCCTGGGTGTTGAACAGAGGAAAGGTGAGGAACCAGTTACATTTTGGCCTATACTAGGGAGTTTGTCAGGCTTGTATAAAGCATTCTGAAGATGGAGATGGGGTCAGCCTTGTAACATAGTGGTTAAGGGAGCTGGGTCACACGCACACACATGTACACACACACACACATACACATACACATCCGAGAGAAGGAGGGAGGCAGAAAGACAGAAAGGCACTTCAATAGGGTTTTGATGTGTCCACACTCAATGGTAGGGACTAAAATATTGGAGACATGAAAGCAGTGATGGACTCTGGAGACAGTGTGGAAGGAGGATGGGAGAAGGGAAGAGTATAGGGAAGGAAATAAGGGAGAAAAAAATAGTTGAGACATTTGTGGGATGCAGAAATGGTTTATTACGTGTTGATAATGTGTATAGTGTTCTCAACTGGACTGGTCTGAGATGTATTTCATGTTGGGTAAAGTCTCTTTACAAGCCAAATGATGTATAGCAATAAAATGTTTAATAATAATAATAATAATAATAATGATAAAAAAAGGCTAATATCTTGGGATCAAACAGTGTAATGGTTACATCGCTAGACTCCCATGTAATTGACTGCAGTTCGAATCCTGGACCCAGCAATTTAAAACTCATGCTGGGTGCATGTGCGAGTGTGCCCAAAATCCTGAGAAGGGATTGAAGTGTGGCCATCCCCCTTGGGTTGTGATTTCTCTCTTTCTGTCTCTCTCTGTCTTTCTGGTGAGCATATGCACCCTATAGAAAAAAATCTCTCCCCCCCAAAAACACCTAAAATAATAATAATGATACAACCCCACAGAACCCATTGGAGCTGTTCCTATAACCTGATAGTTAAGAGAGCCAGATCCCATATAGTCAACTACAGTTCAATTCCCAGTTCCAGTGGTTTGAAAAGCACTCCTGGTGTGTGTTCATGCATGCCCCAAATCTTGACAGGATGGAGAAATGGAGAAGGGATTGAGGCATGGTCATATCTCATGGGGGAGTACTTTCCACTCTCTCTCTCTCTCTCTCTCTCACACACACACACAAGCAAAAATGTTCTCTGGCAATTAAACATGCTACACACACACACACACACACACACACACACACACACACACACTATTAGTACTTAGGTTTGCTTGTAATCCATTGTCGAAAGTACCAAAAAGATAATGAGGATGTAGAGAATACAGGATGTGAACTTTCTCTAATTCAAGCCTCCATCCCTAACTCTACTCTTCTTGTTCTGGGATTACTTGACCACCATTCATAGGTTTTCACTTCTGTACTCTTTTCTCCAAAGCCAATCTTGTCCCTATGTGGGGTAGACATAAAGAGTACATGTTCTGTACAGAAGCTTGTTTGCTTGATGCAATTCCACTTGTCTAATTTTGCTGTAGAGATGTAAATGTGATTGAATGTGAATAAGAAATCATAAAATAAAATTTAAAAAGAGTAAAAAAAGAAACCAAGGTTTTGATGTCATAAACCACCTCCAGTCTTAGCCATCTCTGGATTATGGGCATGTATGTGGATATGAGGGATTCAGAGAGACCAAACAGAAGACCTCAGAACCTGAGAGAGTATGTTAGCCTTGCAGAGTGTTGTGTTTTACCCCTGTACCACTGCCCAATCCCATTATTGAATATAATCAATGGTATTGACTCAGAAGACCACCTCTAGGTATATACTCAAAATAATTAAATGCAAGGTCTTGAAACAAATGCATGAATATTGATGTTCATGGCAGCATTATTTATGATGCTACCAAAAGATAAAAGCAACAAAGTGTTCATCAACAGATGAATGGATGAACAAGATGTAGTATGTACCTAAAATGAGATATTATTCAGCCATGAAAAGAAGTAGAAGCTTGATATGTGATGCATGATTGAACCTTGAAAAAATATGTTAAGTAAAATAAGCCAGACAGAAGGACAAATATTATATGAGCATTTACATGAAATATTTAGACTACGCAAATATATAGAGTCAAAAAGTAGATTAAAGGTTACTACTTCTGGGGAGAAAGTAGGGTGAGGAGTTATTGCTTAATGGTTACAGAGTTTCTGTTTGGAGTGATGAAAAGTTTTGGAAATGGATAATGGTGACGGTTGCACAACCTTGTGAATGGAACTAAGGCTATTAAATTATGCACTTAAAAGTGGTTAAAATGGCAAATTTCACGTAATATATATTTTATCACGATAAAGATGGAGAGATAAGTTATGATGATGGTACTTAGTGTATTTGGAGACCTATGTGAGTGGAGTTCTTGGGCCAGGTGCTATGCCTGATTTAACTGTGTGTTGTTTACTGTTTTTTATTTACTTGTTTATGTAGTTCTTCCATGAGTGATCAAGTGTGTATGAGAGAGACAGTACCCAACAGGTTCCTGACTCTGAAATTCACTGGCAGCTCAGTTAGTATCAGATTGTGAACCTGTGCATGCTTCACATGCTCAGGGAGGTCTTTGGTTGTGGACCCATAACCTTCCCATGTAGCCTTACAGAGTGTCTGATTTTACTGCTATGCCACTGTCTGCCCCATTCCCTGACTATCTTAAAGTCTAGCACAGTGGAAAGGCAAATAAGACAAAGTTTGGAGTTGGATCTTGAAGAACCAAGTGATGAGAGGCATTGGCATCTTATTCCTTAAGAAACGTTTTTTAGTTTTAGTATGCTGGAATTCAGGTACCAAGTTGATTAGGTACTGTTTTGCAATAAAAATCTGAGATTGTGTCACCTTCTGGGGGGTTTGGGAGAAGTGGCACACAGAGAATTGGTCTTGAGCTGAGTAAAGTGTTTTCTGGAGATATGCCTTTCGCAAGCCTGGATGCGGGGCAGAGTTTGTGGAGGACACAAGTGGAAGCTGGATTTAGAAAAATAAATTAGGCTAGGGAGGACTACTCAATTCTCAGCTCAGTAATTTGAGGTACAGAGGCTGAATGGTCCCCCGCACCTCTTTTTAAGTTTACTTATTAATTTCTTCTGTGAGAGACAAAGATGTAGAGAGACAGTCACCCCCAACAAAACACTCACACCATGATCTAGCCTGAGGTCCAGTCACCATGAATCACTAGCATGCTTATGTGCTCAGCGCGCTCAGGGAGTTCTCAGGATATGAACCCAGGACTTTTTCATGTGGGTCCAGTTGAGCTACCACCTAGCCCTATGGCTTAAGGTTTTTGAGCAGGGGTGGTGATGGCAGGAGGAGAGTTTGATTGAGGGAAATGGACCTGAACCCTTCTGCACCTTCCCTGGGGCCCTCCCAGAAAGCCTGACTTGTTCTTCCTGTGCAGACTAACTCTTCCCAGGCATCCCCAGGAGGCACAACCAGCCTGTAGAGGCCCTGACCTTGTGACTTCAGTGTACGGCCAGGCACGCTGCCCACCAACAGGTTGTGATTATGTAGATCAAACTGTCTCCTCCCCAGTGGAAGAATGGCTCTTCTTTTTCTTCTTAATTTTTTCCTTAAAAGAAATTAAAAAAAAAAAAAAAAGAAAAAAAAGAAAAAACCTAAAGAGTACTCCTCCCTAGTTCCTTCAAAGCTCTGTGGCATCTTCAGATCTGGGTACTTGAAAGCTAAAGCTGATCATAATTTCCGATGGACATAATGTGCGTTTGAAATTCTTTTCCACATCAAATTAAATCTGTCTTGGACTGATTTCCTGGAAGTGTTTTTCATTAGAATAATAGTCCTCAGCTGAGAGATCAGAGACTCAGATACCACAGAAGGGGAAATAGAAACATGGGATCATCAATCTCATCCTGTAGGGAGATGGGAGACACTCAGTGATTGCTTTTGGGGGGTTTTGTTAATGAAAAATTGTCCCTTCTCTAGGCTTGTCTCCAGGGAAGAAGCGTTGGGTTTGGAGGGCCATCAGTTACTTTAGTGGTAAAATATTTAATATTTTTATTTGTAGGGAAACTGTCAAGAAGAAAAGCGATGGGTTCAGCTAACCAACTAACCAACCAACCAACCAACCAACCAAGTTCATGGTGTACCACTGACTTCCAGTCTTTCCATGGTGCCAGGAATATGATGGTTAATAAGATGAAGTCTTCAAAAGGGAATAAAGTTCATAGAAGACTCCAGAGACTGGGGTAGAGCTCCAACAGAACATAATAATTTTTGCTGGTTTCAAATATGCCCTTCTGTGTAGTTCATATATATACACTTTCATACCTACTAAGGGTTCCAGAATGATGGTGGAAATCCTTCTGAGTTTCTTTTCTCTCCCTCCTTTCTGATACATGACTTGTTTACTGCAGGCTGTTAACAGCCTTGAGAGTGTCTTTAATCCTTAGCCAGGGTCTTTAAATATAATACATCAATAACAGGTAATTATTCACTTTGAACTCTTTGCTCTTTTCCCTCTACCCTGCGGGGTGAGGCTTGGAACTTTTAAGCACTGTAACAGATTCTTCCTATCAAAGTGTCAAAACTCATAAGGCATATGTCAAGGAATTCGTTTACTTACTTTAATCTGTCTCCCCTCCTCCCTCCTTTTACTTCTCTCACCACCAGCTTTGTGAATTATTGCATCAGGGGCTAGTTATTAATCTTTCTTTCTTCTTCTTTTTTTTTTTTAATGCCAGCACCACCTGGGACCCTGGAGAACTTGCCCCCTGCATAGGACTTTGTAGCCCTGAAGAGCTGCATGCAGTGGAGTTTGTTGCTCCTGGCCTGTCACGTTATTCCTGTTTTGAATGTGGCCAGGAAAATCCTGTCAAATTCAAAACTTCCTTTGCCCCAAACTGATCTTTGATCTGGGAGGCCTGCACACAACCGGCTCTGAGCAGCTTGCTGTGTGTGCATTGGTGCCCTGCCCCAGAGCTCTTTTTGCAAGCATCATGGAGCAACAGGGATCTGTTTGTTCTGTCGGGCAGGACTGGTGATGGATGGCTCCATCTTTGGCTCTGTGAACTCTTGGTCCAGCCCTCTTCGGAAGGCAGCTTTGTCCTCAGGGAGCCCTCCCCATGTTCTTGGGCACAGTCTGTCTCCTCCAAGGAAGCCACAGGCACATCTTCCACGTGTCTCTCTTTCTAACAAGCTGGAAAAGCCAAATGATTGCTCTAACTTATTGCTAAATCATTGCAAAAGTGATGCAAGTTTCCTATTCACATGAAATCTTTATTGCCCATCCAAAGGCTCCCTTGTATGTTTGAAGGGGTTTTCAGGACATCCGCTAAAGTATTCACAATGAAAACACTGTTCACTCAGAAAGAAAAGGCTGAGGTGCGCAGAACAGATGGTTAAGAACTTCTGTCGGTATTGCCTACCTCAGGCTCTCTTAAGGCAATAAAAATCAATGGTGAACCAGGAATTCATTTAGATTTAAGGAGTTAGCCAGATATAACTGAAGGGAAACATTGAAGGTGGCACTTGACATTGAAAAAGATACCCACAGTTTTATGCTCAAGTAATCAAATTACATAATTTAATTCTGCGACGTTACTCAAATGATTTTCCTAATTGCCCAAGATAGAAATTCACTTTAAAAGTGGACGTAACGAAATCTAACAGGATGTTCTGGAGTCTCACTGGGGAATAATGACTAATGAAGTTGAAACTTACACTGCTAAATTTGATTTTATCCTTGGCCTTTGGCTTCTTGCCTACCCTTTCAATATCTATTTCCCATGATTGTGGTGGTTATACAGTATTTGAGTGAACTCTATATGTCATCAAGAACTTAGATGATGAGCAATACGTTTTTACTGAAGTACCTTGAAAAATTTAGACTCTGTTGATGCAGGATGCCAACATGTCCTTTCTTTTAATCAATATGTTTTTTAAGAAATCAGTATTTGGATAAGAAGATCAATGAACCAGTGGGCTGACCATATTTTTCTTAAATCTAACAGTTACTTTGGCAAGTGAAGATAGAGTTGCATGCTCTATGCACATAATTAACAATGGTTTCAAGAACAAGGGTAACATTGGGCTACTAATCTTCGGGGAGGGTCCTTCTGCTTGCCCATGAATATAGCTCAGCAGGGAGGTACGCTGAGCTCTGTGACAAAAGAAGTCTGATTGAAAGTTCGTTCTGGGTTTGAGACTTCCACATGCAGAGGGCCATCTGGTAGAGAAGATATTCACAGTTCCTGTTCCTCGGTTTTCTCGTGCTTTCCATCATTCCTACAGTAGCCTGATTATAGGTTAGGCTTCCACAGGCTGCCCTGGCCAGCCAAGAACTGGAAGATGTGAAGGTACAAGTGAATTGGTTGATCACTTTAATTACAGGTCCAGGGGGATTTGGGGATCTTTCTTTCCTTGGGTTAATCTTCAGCTTTGTTAATAGCTTAGGGAATCATAGTATTCTTGTCAGCACCACACTGGCTTTGCAACCTGCTAGCTTTCTAGCTGAAGAACTGTCAGAAATACAGAATTCATCAGCATAAATTCCTAAATGGGTTTGAAGAGCAGCCTTAAATGTCGACCGATTGTTAATTTACAGTGTCAAAATGAATTCTTTATCACATACTTAAGTAACCTGACTATGGGTATTAAACTTATAGTTTAACATAGATGAAATTACTACAGATTGATTGTTAGCATAAACATAATTTATGAATATAAACAAGATGGTAGGATTATTTTTAAAAAATGGAATGAGAATTACTGACTGCTTTAGAAATAGAAGTTTTATTGAATCTAATTAGAAATAAGTAGGAATACATGTTAAAAAGAGTCTACACAGTTTACATACATTAAAGCATTCTATGTAGTTAGTACACATAAAAAGCTGAAAGGACTGGTGCCGGTTTCACTTAAACAAAGGAATTGATCAAATTACTAATCCCCAAATTATAAACATGGTGTTTATTGACCTCCTACACATTTTTAGGACTCATAACATGGGAACGACATTCATTGATGGGGAGGAATTGTTTTCAATTGTAGGTTATTTAATTTTTTTTAAAGTTGCCCAGGGGGCATGTATGCTTTCTGGAAAGAGAGAGAGAGAGAGAGGGAGGGAGGGGGAGAGAGAGAGAGAGAGAGAGAGAGAGAGAGAGAGAGAGAGAGAGAGAGAGAAAAGACACTTTCCTCAACCATGGGGGATGACCATGTTGCAATCCCTTCTCTTCCATTTTTTTCTCTTTTCTGGATTTTGGGTATACATGTACATTCTCCTACTGTGTTTTTTAAGCCACTGGGTCTGAGTTTAGAACCATGTATTTGGCCTTGTGGCATCCAGCTGCCATAATCACCACACCACCAGCTGGCCTGGTACTTCATTTTTTTTTAAAAGCCAATTGTATTTATTTAATTTCTACTACATGCATCACAACTGACATTTTGTTCATTTTTTCAAAGAGAATTTATTTTATTTTATTTTTTTCCACATTTTATTAATTCACAAAATACCTTAAACTAAAAATATGGACAAAGCTAGAATCTAGTTACAAATGCACTGTTATTTTCTTCTAAAACATTTTTAAAAAATTAATTAATTTATATTTATTCCCTGAGCATTGTCAGAGCACACAAAATGTGATTTTCCATCCAGAATATACTGCATAGTGGCTTTATTGTACATGTCATTGTCAATAATTTTCCATTTCTAGTTTCATATATGTATGTGTGTATGTGTGTGTGTGTGTGTGTATTTTTTTAACTCCTATTTCTGACCTTCTGCCATTTCCTACCCTCCTCCCACACTATCTCAGGTGTCTGTAGTTGTTTTTCATTCCTTTTCTCCTCACATCTTATTGATTCACAAAATTTCATAAGTAATCTAACTACTTTCAGCTGGTATGTACATATCTGTGAATACATGTCCACATTATAGCCAGATTGACCAAAATTACAGACAAAGACAAGATACTAAGACTGGCAAGAGAGAAACAGCAAGTTACCCATAAAGGATATCCCATCAGGCCAACAGCGGACCTCTCATGGAAAACAATGTGAGCGAGGAAAGAATGGGAAAATACATTCAAAGTGTTAAAGGAAAAGCAATTCCAACCAAGAATACCATACCCGGCAAGATTTTCCTTCATATGGGAAGAAAGGACAAGAACATTCTCAGGTACCTAATTTTGAAGAGAATTTATAAGCTCAAGAACACTAAGAGGCAAGATAGGGCCAGGTGGTGGTGCAGTGGTAACACAACTTGACTCACATGAGGAAGGTAAGCCGTTCTGACTGAGGTTAGTTGGTACTTCTTTGTGGTTTTGATTTACATCTCCCTTATGGTAAGTGATGTTGAGAATTTTTTCATGTGCTTTTTGGCTGTTTGTATGTCTTCCTTAGAGAGTTGTCTATTCAGCTCATTGCTCATCTTTTAATTGGATTATTTCATTTTTATTTTTTTGCTTAGTTGCTTGAGTTCCCTGTATATTTTGTTCGTCAATCCCTTATCTAAGGTGAATTTTCAAATATATTCTCCCATTCTGAGGATTGTCTCTTCAGTCTAGTTATTGTTTTTTTTTTTGCTGTGCAGAAGCTTTTTAACCTGATGTAATCCTACTTGTCTATTTTTGGGATAATTGCCTGTGCTTTGAGGGTCTTACTTAAGAAGTCTTTGCCTACTCTGATGTCTCTAAGAGTCTCCCCTGTGTTTTCCACCAGCAGTTTTATAGTTGAGGTTTTAAGTTTAGATCTTTGACCCATTTTGAGTTGATTTATGTTAATGGAGAGAAGAGAGTGCTTTCCTTCTCTCCGTCTCTCTTTCCATCTCTCTCTGGTGAACACATATGCCCCCTGACAATTAAAATAAAGTTTTACTTAACTTCTTAATTGATGAGACATTCACTAGATCAATCTCTCATTAATTGACCTCATTCAAAAGAGAACTCAAGTAATACATTTATGGTCAGAAGATGAATGATAAAATGAATTTATAATGAATGCAAAGTTGGCAAAACTTTTCAATAAGCATCAGGGAGATAATCAATTGCATTTCACTGGACACAAATTGCAGTTCTATGGAGAGAAATAAGTTGCATTACTCTCAGCTTTCCACAAGTCATTTATTTCCATCTCTACATAGTCATATAGCAAACTAGTCATGAACAAATGGAGAGCATACCTGAGGGGTATCTTTAAAACCTTCTTTTTCTTTTTTCTGGAGAGATTTTTGCTATAGGGTGTGTGTGCTTGCCTGAAAGAGAGAGAGACAGAAAGCAAGAAATCACCCCCCTCCCCCACACACACCCCAGGGGAGACAACCACACCGCAATCCCTTCTTTTCCATTCTCTTCTTGGGATCTTGGGCAGGCACACACGCACATGCGCCTGGTGTGAGTTTAAGCCACCGGGTCCAGGACTCAAACCATTGTTGACTATATGGGAGTCCAGTGACATAGCCATTATGCCAACTGCTGGTCCCAAAATTTTATTGAAAAGACATCAAGTGATCTCTTTTGCCCATTTCAAAATATTCTACAGTTTTTCCCCACATAAATTAACACAGGAAGTTTTTTGTAGAGTGGCTGGCAAGTGGTAAGTGTTTAATAAACATTTTTTTTTTCTTTACTGTTTGTTATTTTTGCCCAAGTTCTTTGGGCAGATGAACCACCTGACAGATGATGTGAGTGACTGTTTGACTAAGGTCTTGATCATCATTTTCCCCTTCCCTTTGGGAATACTGTACATGCATTATCCTACCTACTTTTCCTCATCCTTCATCTCTCACGGTTCAATTCTTTTTATGTTAGAAATTTCTTTCTCTAATATGCATACAAAATCTTCCTTTTCCTTGATCTCTTCCAAGTTTTTTCAGTTACTTACTGTAGGAAAGTTCTCTATGACTCCATTTGTAGTTAAGCTTAAGAAAAATTCTAATGATACCCCTGTTAATGAACAATTGTAAGTTTTAACTAAAGTTACAAATGATAAAGTTTAGATGCAGCCATCTCAGCAAACAAAAAGCAGATACCCTGTTTTGAGTTGCTGAATACTCAAATATGGACACAGGATTTAGATGATATTGTAACTTATATTGTATATGTGTGTATTTGTGTGTGTGTGTGTGTGTATGCATATATATAGTCTTTTGTTATATATGAATTATATAATATTGTATTTTTCATCGTGTGTGTGTGTGTGTGTGTGTGTGTGTATCCATCTGTCTATAGTCATTTGTTACTAATTATGGGAATATATTCTGAGAAATATGTAGTTAGGTGATACTGTCATTGTGCAGATGCCATAGAATGTACTTACATATACCTAGATGGTATAGGTTGTTATACACTGAGGCTATAATATATAGTGTAGCCTATATGATTCTTATGGGATCACTGTGGTATATCAAGTCTGTTGTTGATCAGAACATCATTATGTGGTGCACAACTGTGAATATATGAATTTTTAAGTTTGTATTATATAAATATACATATATACTAAACATTCACATGGTATCTTGGTCCACTTTTTAGGTTGCTAACACAAATATCTGAGACTGGGACCAGCCAGTGGCATAGTGGTTAGGTGGCTTGGTCCCACATGGCCATCTTGATAGTTTGAGTCCTGGGCCCAGTGGCTTGTGACACATACCTGCCTGTGTGTGCCCAGAATCCCAAGAGATAAATATACATATATACTAAACATTCACATGGTATCTTGGTCCACTTTTTAGGTTGCTAACACAAATATCTGAGACTGGGACCAGCCAGTGGCATAGTGGTTAGGTGGCTTGGTCCCACATGGCCATCTTGATAGTTTGAGTCCTGGGCCCAGTGGCTTGTGACACATACCTGCCTGTGTGTGCCCAGAATCCCAAGAGAAGGATGACGGGGGTAAAACATCCCTGCCTGTGTGTGCCCAGAATCCCAAGAGAAGGATGACGGAGAAGGGATTGTGGCATAGCGACTCCTCCTGGGAGTGATTTCTCAATTACCCCCCTCTCTTTTTCTCTGTCTCTCCCTGGTGAGTGCACACACCCTATAGCAATAACTAAAAAGAATGAACAAATAAAACAAACAAACAAACAAAAGAAATACCTGAGACTAGATGGTTTTAATAAAGAAATACAGCTTTATTCAGCTCACAGTTTGGAGGTTCAGGGTCCTCAGTGCAACTTGTAGTGAGGCTACAGCATGGTGGAGGACAGGTTCTTGAGCACAGTGACTGTTCCTGTTTGTCCATATCTCATTTTTGTCTCATTCCCATTATTTATTTACCTACCAGAATGAAATCACAGGGGCCCTACCCTAATCACATGATCATATCCAAAGGCCCCATCCAGGAACACTATAAAAGAATTGAGTTTTCACTTGACACTTTACAGTATAACTAAGTTCCAACACGTGATTTTTGTAAAAGACATGCAATTACTGCCCACTAAGCCAAATTACAAAAAAGAGCCTTTGAGGAACAAACCATTATTCAAACCATACTATATGAGAATGACTTGCAACCCCCACATGAATCCTGTTGTCAACAATTTTGAATTGCTTTTGCATTTGGTACACTATTGTTGTAACCACAGCTCATAAACAAACTATATCCAATTTTTCTCAGAAATTCAGACCCAGGTCAGTGGAAGGCAGCAGTAGAAAGTAGTAGAGAATGGTTGAATGTGCACAGAAACCATTGTCACTGAAAGGTTGTTAGGGAAAAATTTGGACAATATTTCATATGGTATAGTATCATCAAGAAAGAAACTACAGTTGACCATGAAGGAAATACCACACTACTAAAAGTAAAAGTTTTGTCTAGAGAGTGAAACAAAGCATGACTTGGGCATGGGTTCTGCAGGTGGTGGGGCAGACATGAGACCCCTGACTTGCACCAGAGTGCTCAAGTTTTCATCTGATATATTGATGAAAGAGTCTGCTTTGCATTTCTGAAAAACAATGGGACTAAAACTCACATTTAATTTTTGTAGCCTTTCTCTCTCTCTCTCTTTCTTTCTCTCTCTCTCTCTCTCTCCTCTCTTTCTTTCTCTCTTTCTTTCTTTCTTTCTTTCTTTCTTTCTTTCTTTCTTTCTTTCTTTCTTTCTTTCTTTCTGCTTTTGGTAGTTTTTTCCAATACTGACAATTATACATACCTTTCACCTGCCCATGAAGTTGGAGGGAAGCTCATCCCTGATCCCCTCAGGTCCATCTCACTAGGTTTATGGCCGGTCTCACTGTGTGTTCAGGCAGAACCAGAATCCCTTCCCTAGTGACTTCAGGGGTGTATTGAAAAAACCCTAGAAATACCTGTAGCAATCCTAATAATTATCTATTTAAAATGCAAGATGAAGCCTATTCTTTCTATACTTAATTTGTTGAGTGTTTTTTATTGGGAAAGAATGTTGAATTTTTCGAATAATTTTTCTGCACCTATTGAGATGATCATATTGTTTCAGTTCTTTATATTGTTAATATGGTTATCACATTTATCAATTTGCATTTGTTGAACCATACTCGCATTCCAGGGATAGTTCCTCTTGATCATGGTGAATGACCCTTTTAATGTGCGGTTGAGTTCATTTTGCTAGTACAACTTGAGTATTCTTTACCTGAAATTATTGGGGCCAGAACTGTTTTGGAGATTTTTTTTTTCAGATTTTGAAACCTTTGCATATCCATAATGAGATATTTTTGGAATTGGACTCAAGCTTAATTATGAAATTCATTCTTGTTTTGCACATACTTGTAGTCTGAAGGTAATTTTATACAATACATTCGTAGTATAGTGTTTTCACTATGACACATCACATAAGGTGCTGTGTAGAGTTTTCCCCTTGTGGTATCACACTGGCTCTAAAAAAGTTTTGGATTTTGGTGCATGTTTGATTTGGGATTTTTTAGATTAAAGTTACTCAATTTGAATTTGGTTGAGGATTTTTACTTCTGTATTAATCAAGCATATTGGCCTGTAAAGAAAATTTACTTGTAGAGTCCTTGTCTTGCTTTGGTATCAGGGTAATGATGGCCTTGTAAGATGAGGTTGCAAGTGTTCCTTCCTCTTCTTGTCCTTTGGAAGAGTTTGACAGTAATGGTATTGGTTTGTCTTTATTTTTATTTTTTAAAAAATTAAAAAAAATTATTTTCTTTTATACATTTAATCACGTTATTTAGCTTACAAAGTGAGTATTCCAACATGTGAACTTTTCTCCCTAGTCCAGTTGATAAAACTATAAAATTATCTTCAACAGATAATACCACATTTTTTTTGTCCCATTAATGCTTTGCCTCTCTATTTTTCTTCTAAATGTCCTTCCTCAGACTCTACTATTTCACACACACTACATCTGGTATTCACACCCATTTACTGTGTTTCTATATCCTTTAGTCAATCAGTTTCAGTCATAGAGTGTGGACACTTGGTATATATTAAGTGGGGACATACAATGTCTCTCCTTCACAAATGTTTGGTAGAATTCAGCCATAACGTCAAATGATCCTGGGATATTCTTTGATAGAGGCTTTTTATTACTGATTCAAGCTCTTTATTCATTATTGGCCTGTTTAGACTTTCTATTTCTTCTTGATTAATTCTATTGGGTCATCAGAAAAGTCATGACACATTTTTCTATGTTTCTTTGTGCAAAATGCATCATGACTTTTCTGATAACCCAATATTATAGTTACGTGTCTAAATTCTCTTATGGTGCTATAACAAGATATGTGAGAATGAGTGATTTATAAAGAAATAAATTTTATTTGACTCATGATTCTGTAGACTGGAATGTGCAAGAACATGGGTGTGGCATCTGCTCAGCTGTGGTGAGGGTACATGCTACATCATGACATAGTGAAGAAGCAGGTGGAGGGACCAGCAGTTAGTGTAGTGGTTACGTCGCTGGACTCCCATGTGGTCGACTGTGGTTCGAGTTCTGGTCCCGGTGGCTTAAACTCATGCCGGGTGCGTGTGCTTGTGTGCCCAAGATCCTAAGAGGAGAATGGAGGAGAAGAGATTGTGGTGTGGCCATTCCCCCTGGGAGATGATTTCTTGCTGTCTCTCTGTGTCTGTCTTTCTGGTGAGCACATGCACCCTATAGCAAAAACCTATCAAAAAAAAAAAAAAAAAGAAGAAGCAGGTGGAGAATAAGAGATGTGCAAAAAAAGGAACACATGTGACAAAGAGCAAGGGGAAGTGCCGGGCTTGCTTTATAACTCATTTTCGTGAGACCTAATTTATTCCCATGAGAAAAACAGTAATCCCTCTTAATGATCTAATCACTTCTTAAAGGCGTCAATTCAGGACATAGACTTATTAGAATTCGAATTTTATCATGAGTTTCAAAAAGGACAATTTGTATCTAAAGTATAGTGGTAGGTTATACAGTTGTAGGAATATATCCGTTTCTTCTACATTTTCAATTTGTAGGCATATAATTGTTCACAGTAATCTCTTATGCACCTTTGTGTTTATGTGTTATCAGTTGAAACATATCTTTTCTCATTTCTAATTTTATTTATTTGAATTTCAGCAGAGGCAGAAAAAAGCATTTGACAAAATTTGACAACCTTTCATGATAAAAACTCAACATATTTTGTATGGAAGAAATGTTTCTCAACACAACAAAGGCCTTATATGACAAACTGCAGCTAATATCATACTCATTGGTAAAAATAAACAATTGCAAATGTTTCCTCTAAATTAGAAGAAAGACAAGGATACCCATTCTCACCACTTCTATTCAACACAGTACTGGAAGTATAATCCTAGTAATTAAGCAAAGAAAAAAAAGGACATACATATAGGAAAGAAAGAAGTTAAAGTTCTCTGCAAATGACATGATTCTAAATGTAGATCCTATTAAAACTGATAAACAAATTCAGAAAGATGCAAGATAAAAACCAACATACAAAAATCAGAAGAATTTTTATAAAATAATAAGCAACTATTTAAAAAAGAAATGAACAAATTTATGATAGCATCAAAAAATAAATACTTAGGAGTAAATTTAACCAAGAAGGTTAAAGAGTACACTGAAAACTATGTAAGACTGACAAAAGAAATTAAAGAAAACACAAGTAAGTGGACAAAAAAAATCCCATCTTTAATGAGAAAATTAATATTGTTAAAATGACCTACTAATTCCAATACCATTCTTCACATAAATAGAAAAAATTTTTAAAAATTTATATGGAACTATAAAAGATGCTGAGTAGACAAAGAAATCTGAAGAAAAAAGAACAAAGATGTAAGAATCACAGTACTTTATTTTAAAATATATTATGAAACTATAGTAATCGAGAAACATGGTACTGGCATGAAAACAGACACACTGACCAATGAAATATATTAGAAAATGCAGAAATAAACCCATTCACGTATGGTCAATTGGTTTTCAACAAAGTTGCTGAGAACACACAATGGGGAAAGGACAATTTCTTCAATAAATGATGTTGAAAAAACTGGATATACACATATAGAAGAATAAAACTTTACACCATCTCTTGCTATATGAAACAATCAATTCAAAATGGATAGAGGAGTTGAATGTAAGACCTGAAACTATGAAACTATCAGATAAAAACATAGAAGAGCTCCATGACACTTTCTTGGACCCAGCTGTTGTGGTGCAGTGATAATCCAAGTACCCTGCAAGGTTGTAGATCACATGCTGACTGATGATTTTGTTCTCTGGGAGGTCCTGTAAACACATGTGTGGTTTGTTCATGATCCTGTAGATTGAAATGCTAGGAAAGGGGATTGTGGCATGTTGAAACCCTGTTGACAGTACTTCCCCCCACTTCTCTCTTTCATGCACACTGTCATCGAAAAAATAATATCTTGGATGTTATGTTAAAGCACAGGCAATAAAGCAAAAATACATAAATGTATTTGATTCCACCAACCTTACAAACTTCTGAATAGCAAGGGAACCAGAGTGAGGAGACATTCCATGAATTGAGAAAAAATATTTGCAAACTATACATCTGATAAGAGGCTAATATCCAAAATATATAAGGAACTCAAATAACTCATTTGTAAGAAAATAAATAACTCAATTTAAAAAACAGCAGAGGGCTCGAGCAAACATTTCTCAAATGAAGACATAAATGGCCAACAGGTGCATGAATAAAAGTTCAACATTACTAATTATCAGGGAAATTGAAATCAAAACCACAATGAGATTTCACCTCACACCAGTTAGAATGGCTATTGAGGATATGAACAACAGGGAACTCTGGCACACTCCTGGTGGAAATGTAAATTAATAAAACCATATGGAAAATTGTATGGAGGTCCTAGAAAAGCTAAAAATAGAATTACCATATGATTTAGCAATCACACTTCTGTGTAAATATCTGATGGCATTAAAATCAGTTATCTCAGAGATATCTGCACTCCCATGCCCATCTCAGTGTTACTTATACTATCAAGATATCAAAGCACCCTAAATGTCCATCAGTAAAAGAATGGATAAAGAAAGTGTAGCATAAACACACATTTAATCATAGTCAGCTTTAAAAAAAGAGATTCTTTTATTTGGGACTTGGAAGACATTATGCTAAGTAAATTAAGCCAGGCACAGAAAAATAAATGTGGTCATCCTTCTCTATCTGTGGATTCTATAACCATAAATTCAACTAACTGCAAATGGAAAATATTTAAAAAAATACAGATAAGAAACTAACAGTATACTAATTATATCACATATACATTGTTTTTTTTGTATAAAAAGTAATCTAGAGATAATTTAAAGTATATAAGGTTGGTGGAAGTACATAGGTTATATGCAAATACTACACCACTTTATATAGGGATTTGACATCTGCAGAGGATCTTGGAACCAATCCCCAAAGATACTGAGGGATAACTCCACTGCATGATCTCATTTATATGTGGAAGAGTCACCTCATATAAGAGGTCCTCAAAAAGTTTATGTATATTATGAAAATCTATGCATGGATTTCAAAATTTTTTTTGCACCAAAATTAATTGATACTTCAATCCCATTTTTCCATAACTTTCTTCAAGTCCCTCCTGTAAGTACAGAGTAGAAAGGTGGTTACCAGGGGTTAGGGAGTGGGAGCGGGCAGTGGATGGGGAAAAGGGAGATGTTAGTCAAAGCGTACAAGGTTTTAGGATGAGGTTTTCATTGGGGGAAAACGTTTTAGTGAGCTGTTGAACTGCATGATGACTATAGTGCATAACAATGTATTGTATGTTTTGAAATTGCTAAAAGAGTAGATCTTAATGTTCTTACTGCAAAGAAATGATAAGTATGTGAGGTCATGGATGTATTAAACTGAAAACATTCTATAATGTATACATAGAAGGGGACTTTAAATAGTACGTGGAAAAACAGAACGAGTGGATGAGTTATTTTGGTGAGGAAGTTTTGAAATCCATGCAGTTTTTATTATTTTTTTTATGAAACATTTCCCACAAACCTTTTGAAGTACCCTCATATATCAAAACATCACACAGTACCCTCACAAGTACATATAATTATTATTTGTCCATTAAAATAAAATAAAATAAATGAAAACAAAATTTGTAAAACAAAAAAAGCAAAGTACAAGATGATTAACTTCGTAATATACTTTCGGTTTATGATGTATTTATCATTGGAGACTAGGCTAGTCATATTTTCTGTGTTGAAGATTTTAAACATTTTCAATCAAAAACTTGTACATAAAATTTCCTAGGTCCATGTGTAAACATACACTCTTGCTATCTGTGTGTCAAGTAAGGGTCTATTTAAAGCAAGAGTTTGTGTCAGTGTATTTTCAGTAAGCGAGTATGTGTTGGCTTGGGGTTTATTTTCTATTACTCCCTCAGTCCACTCAATTGTATATGAAATGTCACAGGATTAATTTCTGGGTGTGGATGCAGGCCAATTCAAAGGCTGACCTACCTATCAGGGAACTGGAGGACTTTATTAGATTTACCCAAACCTCTCACAGAGACATGATGTGTTCACGCATATGGAGCTGACGCCGAATGCCAAAAATACTTTCAGAAGTGTTTTGTGACTTTGCCATCTCCCAAAGAATATAGACATCTATGTATTCTTTAGTAACCTGCATTTATGTACTGCTCCATGGCAGCAAAATCTGTCAATACCTCTAATAGCCTCAGCACCCTCTGTCCTGTGAACCTTTTGTGTCACCCTGGCTGTGGTCAGCAAAGCCAGGCCCTCAGTATTTGGATCATAGACCTGTTTCTGGAGCCAAAGCACGTTTTCTTTTAGACTGCTCTTAACTGTGCAGTAAAGAAGGGAGACTAGCTGCTGAAAGTGTCCTGGGTCCTTCAAGGTTTACTCGGATTTCACAGTCCCTGTAATTTGAGCTCCCTAAAATGAGTGGTTTAGCGGTTATGGTCAGATGACTGTTTTATCCTAACCTGTCAGCTGAACAACCATGTTTGGGTGTGTGTGTTTGAACAGCACTGTAATTGCCATGGGGGAGCTCAGAAAAGCCTTGGACAGTGCCTCAACCTCAGCACAGGCAGCTGGAATCTCTACCTGCCGCATGGTCAGCTCCACACTTGGCCTCAAGGACTGCTGATAACTCCTGATCCCTCAGTCTGAGACCCATCCCCTCAGTTTGCCCATAGGCAGAAACTGACAGCTACAAATTATGTGAGATGCTGCCACCGCCTTGTCCAAAATAGCCATGACTGTCACAGAGATCTTGGAAGAAGGGGTGTTCATAACAAATAAAAGCAACTTGGTGGCCTGGAGGAGGCAGAATTGTTTTAAAGTTTGTGGTCTCAGAGCTATCTTTTAACCCTTAGGCCATGGGCTAGGTAGGGATCAGGGAATGGTATTTGTAAGGCCTCAGATACCTTTTATTTAAGTAATGTGTGCATGCACATTTTAGGTATAGCTATTTATAAGCACACTTATGTCTCAGTCGCCATGCTTATTAAAGACATAAATATTTTACCTCTTACCAAAGATGAAAATAGTTTTCACAGATTTCCTGGCAAGCGACAACACAATCTAGCCAACCTCTTTCATCTGCAGATTTCAACCTAATAAAGTATTGATCTAGAGAACAGGACTTGTTTTCATGTTACGCTCCTGAGAAGTATAAAACCAGATTGGCCAAGGGTAATGGGGTTGGCCTCCACCTTAGGATATTTTGAATTTTGTGGATGCTTTGTTGAGTGATGTTGGAATAGAAAGTGGTGGTGGAATAAAAGACATTGAACTCTCTAGGGCTTGAGGATGTTATGTTGAGCAGGAAAACATCTTTCTTGTGAGTTGCCCAATTACTCATCTTAATTAGGTGTTACACTGTATGACAAAGATCTTCTGGTTCCAATGCCCTGTAACTATTTTAGTTTCATGATCTAATCTTAGAGTGAAAGCTCTTCATATTGCAGAGGCCTTAGATAACAATGGGAATCTGGCTGGGTCTGAATGTAGAATATAGAAATTGAAGCAGGGCTCTGCTGAAGGAACAAGGATGGGCACAGAGTTCAGAAGAGGGAACCCAAGCTATGGGCACATTAATAAAGAAGGTTGCTTGGCCATTGGGGGCTTAATTAAAAAGAAAGAAGAGAAAAAAGGCCATTTTGAAGAGTCCTTTTCTTGAGTCACTGGCCTGAGCCACTGTGCTAGAACATTTTTAAAAATTTTAATTATTATTATTATTTATACATTTAATTGCTATATTCATTTATATTGTAAAGAGACTTTACCCAGCATGATATACACCTCATTCCAGCCCAGTTGAGACTACTATACATCTCATCATCAACAGGTAATAAACCATATCTGTGTTCCACAAATGTCTTACCTCTCTATTTTTTCCCCAAAATTTCCTTTCCTACGCTCTATGCCTTTATGTCCTCCAGTATTTCAGTCTCTACCATAGAGTGTGGACAGTCGGTATATGTTAAGTGGAAACATACAATATCTGTTTCATAGCCTAACTGCTTCACTCAGCAATAAATCTTCCCTATTCATCCACTTTCTACCAAATGTCAGGGACTTGATTTTTATGGCTGAGTAGTATTCCGTAGAGTATATGTGCCACACTTCTTCAATCCATTAATCTGTTTGTGGACATTTGGGTTGGTTCCAATGTCTTAGCAATTGTGAATAATGCTGCAATAAATATAGACATGCAAGGGCTTTTCCAACTAAGCGTTCTCCTGTCCTTTGGGTAGATACCCAGGAATGGAACTGCTGGATCATATGGTAGTTCTATTTGAAGGTCTCTGAGGAACCTCCATATTGTTCTCCACAGTGGTTGGACCAATTTACATTCCCATGAACAATGTAGGAGAGTTCCCCTTTCACCACATCCCCGTCAGCACTTACCATGTACTTTTTTTAATCTTCACCATTCTGACTGGAATTAGGTGGTATATCATTGTAGTTTTCATCTGCATCTCCCTTATAATGAGGATGTTGAACATTTTTTCATATGCTTTTTAGCTGTTCACATTTCTTCCTTAGAGAGTAGTTTATTCAGCTCATTTTCCCATTTTTTAATTGGGTTAATCATTTTCTTTTATGTAAGCTGCTTGAGTTCCCTGTGTGTTCTAGTTATCAGTCCCTTATTTGAGGCATTGTTTACAAAAAATTTCTCCCATTCTTAGGGTTGTCTATTCACACTAATTACTGTGTTCTTTGCTGTGCAGAAACTCCTTAATCTGATGAAATCCAACTTGTATATTTTGGGGATTATTGCCTGTGCTTTGGGGGGTCTTGCTTAAGAAGTCTTTGCCTATCCCAGAGTTTCCCCAGTGTTTTCCACCAGTAAGAACTTTTTGTTTTCTCATTTAATCCTGGCTATAACCCATGCAGAACTTTTTGTTTTCTCATTTTATCCTGGCTATAGCCCAGGCTTTTGACTATGGCCTTGGTGGGTTTAGAGGACTTTAGCTACCTGCTTCCCATGCTCTACTGTGTATTATAAGGCTATTTCTTTATCTTCTCTTTGGTTCAATTCAGACTCTGAACTGTGGCTGCCTTCTTCTCAGACATCATTGACACAGAGTGCTTCGTGAGACATGCTTTTATTACTAGTTTACAGATAATGCAGGAGATGGTGACACTGCAACCTCTTTCAGCACACAACTTAATTAATTAGAATATCCTTGTCCCTTAAAACTTCCCTCTGCTGCTATTGTCAGCCATGGTCTAGCTCCGTGACTTGGCAATGTCTCCTTTTGCCTTTTGCTGTCTCCTAATAGGCTCCTTGTCCTTCAAAAATCACCCCTCTCTTGCTTATGTAGAATAATTCTACCTCTAAAACCAGGGTCCAGGTCTACATTTCTGGGAACCCCTGCATTTCACTGGCCATACCAGGAGCCTTCAGTTTGCTGGTATTTCCTTATCAAGATGAAATCTTGGAGTAACACTTTTCATTGCAAGTTAAAGCTATCAGCAAGTTGTTGAGGAGGAATGTACACACACATGGGCCTAGAATCTCAGTGTCCAAACTGAATAACAGCTAACTTTGTTTTAAGGAATCAGGTTGTCCTCCCATCACCTGCACAATGCCAGGCCTGGTCAGCCAGAAATCCAAACCAATTCTTGTGGAAGCTCAATTTCAGTGACTTGAAATCATTCTCTCTGGTGTTCATTTAAAAGACAAATGCCAGGAAGTGATACAAGGAAAGCGATACTTGCCTTGCCAACAGGTACAACCATTATTGTTATTTTTACTGATCCACACCTGTTGTAATTCAATCAAATTAATTCTTTATTTATTAGAAAATGTGAGTTTGCAATACAAACAGGGTGGAACTACCCAAGAAAGTCCCGGGCCTTTTGCCACTGCCTACTGAACTTTTGCAGCTTGAGACTGATTTGCTGACCCAAGACCCTGCCTTGGCCTGGGCATTGTCCACAAAGAAACTGGCTCATCATTAATCCAAACTTAAAAATAGAGTCTTGGAAGTGCCTGGAAGTGTGGAATTTCTGTATATTTATTGCTCTGGAAAGAAAGTTCAATTCTCGTCATCCTCTTGCTCGGTGAGTTTGAGAAAGATTCACACTTGCAGAGATTCTGCCACTTCCATTGTAATACTAGGCTTATTAACCCCAAACTTTTTGTTTAAATTGAAGAATAACATTCCTACAGAAAATGCATGGATGATATATGTACAGCACAATGACTTTTAAAAGAATTATTTGTTAAATTTTATGCATCATTATTATTTTTAAAATTTCACCAGAGAAAGAGAGAGCGAGAGGAAGTGAGAAAACAAGCCACCAGGTCTGGGACCCAAACCGTGGATGGCATGAGGGAGTCCAGTGCCTTAACCACCATGCCACCTGCCAGCTTTAGCCCAGTGACTTTTTACAAAGTGAATATACCTGTGTAACTAGCTCCCAGATCAAGAAATGGAATATTTCAGAAATCCCTTGCAATTTCTTTTCAGTCCCTACCTCCTCCCCACAGGGTAGCCTCTATTGACTTCTTTGCCTGACCATAGATTATTTTTGTTTATTTTTCAACTTTATATAGATAGGACCTTACAGTATGTGTTTTGCATCTAATTTCTTTTTCTTTATCTTTTTTTTTTTTTTAAGAGTTTTTGTCTTAAGGCACTTATGCTCGCTGGAGAGAAAAAAAAAACCAGAAGCAGTGAGAGGGAAAGTGAGAAATCACCACCCCCCACCCCACCCCACCCCCGCCCAGGGTAAATGTCCACACTGCAACCCCTTGTCCTCCATTCTCTTCCTGGGATATTGGGCATACACACGCATGAGCCTGGCCTGAGTTTTAAGCCATCAGATCCAAGACTCAAATTGTGGTCAGCCATGTGGGAATCCATTGATGTAACCACTATGCATCTGCTGACCCTTGTGTCTGATTTCTTTGTTTAGTATCATGTTTATGTGATTTGCCCATGTTGATGTGCAGCAAAGTTGCTGCCTGTTGTAGAAGTTCATCCATTTTCATTTTATTTCATTTACAAAGAGTTGCACTGTGTGGCTATAATGGACTTTTTAAAAAAAATTCCTATTTGAGAGCATGTGCATGTGCTTGAGCAATGCATGTATGTGAGCACATGTATAAGAGAGAGAGAGAGAGAGAGAGAGAGAGAGAGAGAGAGAGAGAAAGAGGAACGCACCCTCAACAGGGTTTAGCCATGCCCTTCCTCCAGTTTTCTAGCTCCTTAGAATCCTGGGCATCTAGACATCATTTTAATCTATTCTGCAATTAATGGACATTTTGATTGCTTCCTGTTTTGGAGTATTGTTAATAAAATTGCTGTGAGTATGTTTATGGTGCACATGTGTACATATTTTTGTGGGATATATATTCACACATACACATACCTAGGAGGGCAGTGCTTTTGTTGTTTGGTATGTGTACATTCAATTTATGACAGGACATATAACAATATATACTGTCATACAGCTTTCAAAGAGTTTGTACCAATATATGCATTCACTTGACTGGGCTTGTAGCTCCATTTGTGCTACATCCCTGTCAACACTTAGTATTGTCATCCTTTTCAATTTTAGCCATTATGTGGGAAGTATACTGGATCCCATTGTGATTTAATTCAAAATTTCCTTGATGACCAATAAAACAAAGCACTTTTTTACAGGTTTATTGACCACTTGGCTAGATCTTTGTGTGTGTGTGTGTGTGTGTGTGTGTGTGTGTACATTTGAAGTGCCTGTTCAAGATTTTACTCATTTAAAAATATTCTCTTGTCTTTTCTCTTACTTACCTGTAGGAATTCTATCTATAGTCTGGTTTTTGAGAATCCTTTGATAGATGTATGACAGATAGCTTCTCCTACTCTGTGACCTGACCTTTTCTTCACTGAAACGCTGTTAAAGAAGTGGTAAAATTATTTTCTATAAGGCACATCATTATACAGTCTTCTTCTTTATCTCTAGAAATGCTTCTTGCTTTAAAGTATGTGATGTTAATATTACTACATCATCTTTCATTTGGTTATGTCACATGGGTACATTTTTTTCCCATCCTTTCAACAACTTTTCTTTACTCTTACATTTTAAGTATAGCTCTTGTAAGCATCAGGGTTTTTTTTTTTTTTCCATTTACAGTCTGATTGTCTTTTAATTGAAATATACATTTACATTTAATGTAACTACCTATATATTCAGGTTATGTTTATCTTTGTTATTTGTTTTCTGTTTTTAAAATTTTTAGTATAAGGCACATGTGTGTGCTGGAGAGAGAATGAGAAAGTACCCTCTGGGGGCGGGGAGGGGGAGGCACACTGCAATCCCTTCTCTTCCAGTCTTCTCTTAAGATTTTTGAGCACACATGCACTTGTACCAGCATGTTTTTCAAACTGAATCTGGGACTCAAACTGCTTAGTTGACTACATGGGATCCAGCTACCTTAATCACCACATCACTGGCTGGCCCACTATTTGTACTCTAATTATTCCTTTGTATACATTCTTTTTCCTTTCTTTCTTGCTCTTTTTTTAAAATTAATAATCAAAAACATTCTCTTATTCCGTATTAGTTTGTTAGTACATGGTTTACTGTTCTTTTAGTGGTTATCATAAAAGTTACAATATCCTTTCTTAACTCATTAACATCTAATTCAAATGATTCTTTTACCACTTTCTAAATGAAAGGACCTTAGAATGCTAAAACTCCATTTAACTGTCTTCTTTCATTGTGTGATAGAGTTAGTATTCATTTTATTTACCCATGTATGTACTCATTTCTCTTTCTTCCTTCCTGCATCTCTGTGCTCCTATTTGAGTTTTTCTTTCTGTATTAGAGATTTTATTGTACTTCTGGGAGGCTACTGATCATCTTAATCCAGTCAGGACTGAGATGACTCAAGGGCTGAGGCTGGGATTCATTCAGTTCTTGTGAAGAGTGGAGCCTTTAGAATTCTATGGGAGAACCTAGGTTGTTTTCTGGAGCTTTTTTTTTTTTTTTTCCTGAGCCCAGGACTCTAGATTTTGTCTTCCTCTAGTTTTCTGCACTGAGTTTGCAGAAGATGCCACTCAGCTTCTCAGCCACTGGAATTTGGTACTTGTTCTATAGGGAACAGGGATCCTAAATCCCAGGCTCTTCTTTGTTAGCTTCCTTCTTCTTCTGGGTATGCAAATTTTCATTGTTCTAGATCATAATGATAGTGTTCTTCAAGTAGGAGATTATATATATATATATATGTAATACAGAATTTCTGAGGCTGGCTGTGTGGGGTTGAAGGAGGAGGGGACAGACCCTCAGCAGAAAGGGAAACTAAATGTGGAGGCACAGGGGTAGAACTGCAAGCAAAAGGGATTCCTGGTAGTCCCAGGCTGCATGACTTGAACCTTCCTGAAGTCACCACCTCAGGGTGAGGAATCCCACTCTGCAGAGAATTGCCTAGGGAGCAGGTGCCAGATCCTTCCACAGTTAGCTCAGTCTCACAGCATTAGTCAAACTGAAAGCCAGTCACAGACCATTGTGACATTTACTCAAATCACCACAATTCAAACAGTCCAAAGGCTAGTGGAAAAGGATCAGACCATGAGTGACAGTACCAGGTTGGTCGGGTCTGCAGCCGTCCCAGGCAACCAACCTGGGGTCCAAGGAGGAAGAACCGAGGTTTCTTAGATTTCTTAAAAGCGACTTCTGACTCCCAGCGCCAGCTCCTTCTTTGTTTCCACATTGAATCTTCCAAGAGTCTCTTTTTTGGAATCAGTTCAAATCATTATCCACATCTTCAAGACATTGGTACCTACCATGGAAGAGGACCCACGTGCTAAAATGCATATTCTGACATCAGAGTTTTACTCAATTCCTGCCACTTAGTGGCTGTATGAACATGAGTGACTCATCTCAGTTTCATGTTATGTTATGTCTCAGTTTCCTATTATGTTAAATGGGGTCATGATAGAATCTAGTGTTACTGGAATATCTAATGAGATAATTGCAGAAGAATTATCACCATGTCTGGCACAGAGTAAACGGTAAGTAGTAGTTGCTGCTGTTGTTGGTGGAATTATTAGCTTTATCATGGTAAATTAAAATTTTGTTGCCATAGATTTAAACTCAGCTACTACTGTACCCACAGAAATGAATCTTTTCTCTTCACATTCTGCAAGAACATGTAAAGAGGTCTTTTGGATTGGGTGTTCTCCTAGTCTACTCAGGACTTATGAAAACATTCATCTGGGTTGCCTGCAAGTCTCCTCCTCCAGTACCTTTACCAGAAAACTTCTTCACCCTCCCTCTTGGAAACATTCTTGGCAATTCTTTTGAATGCAATCTTACTGAATTTCCATGCTATTGTCAGGGGCTGACACGCTGTCCTGAGTTACTAGTTGGTATATGTGTATGGCTTATCATACAAGGATATTGTAAGCTCATATCCAACAGGTAGGACAATGGAGATACAGTTTTATGTTCCACATCAGGGACTGCAGTAGTATAGAAGCATTATGGGACCAACTCAGAACAGGCACTTTATAGTAAAACATATCTGGAGTCAAATCCTATCTTTATATATACTTATGCCTTGAGAAGGTGAAATAATGTTTCCTACTTCCCAGGGACACTGTGAGGATTAAACAGTTAGCACAATGCTTGGCACAGAGCACATGCCCAATAAATAGTAATTTTGGTTAATAACTATTAATTAATTGCATTAATAAATTGATAGGGACACCTGAGATTTTGGACATCTCCCTTCAAGGTATGTAGCCTAGGTGCCAGCATCACATTTGTAAAACCTGTAAGTGAGCACGCGTTTAGCTGGATGCAGTTCAAGAACTCAACAGATATAGTACTTGCACTGCAGCCCTCCCATTCATTAAGCAAGTGCAAATGAATTAGTGAGACACACTTATTAAAAACAGACCAAGCAAGACAGCCTCTCATGTTTAATATATCGCAGATCCAGTGAATTGTAAAAATAAATTAAAGCCTGCAATGCTGCTATATTTTGAAGGCTTTAAAAAATTCTTTCTCTTTTAACCTCTGGGAGAGGAAGTATGTTTTAGAACTGTGTGATGTATTAAACATGACGGCATCGTCTTAAAGTTCTCTGATGACTCGCACCCATCTTGACAGCATCGCAGGCATGTTTTTTTGTTTTTCCAGCAGGATGGTGACCTAAAGAGAAATCATGAGCAGCCTAAGTAGTGCAGTCTGCACTATATGGACTGCAGTACTGCAAGCCACACGGCTGACCACATTTTCGGATTTCCAGTCTTCCTGAAGATAATACTTGGCACAAGGCATGTGGAAAACCAATATCCTGGGGAGCTGAAGGGCTGGGGAAGAGATAGCAGGGTGGTGAGACCCTATTGAGGGTGCTTTCTCTCTCATGCACTTGAGTGTGCACATACACTCTCAGAAAAAAAGGGAGACACACACACAAAGAAATCATGACAGTAATAATAGTTTTTTTCTTTCCACAAAATCAGTTTTATTTTTATTCTCCTTTTTTATATTTAATTACTGTATATCTTTTTTTTTCTTTTTGAGAGTTTTTTTTTTTTTTTTTGCTATAGGGTGTGTGCACTCACCGGAAAGACAGAGACAGAGAGACAAAAGTGAGAAATCACCCCCCAGGGAGGATGGCCACACCGCCATCCCTTCTCTTCCATTCTCCTCTTGGGATCTTGGGCACACATGCACATGTGCCTGGCATGAGTTTAAGCCACTGGGTCTAGGACTCAAACCGTGGTTGAGTGAGTATATGGGAGTCCAGTGACATAGCCATTACACTGATTGCTGGTCTCATAATTACTGTACATCTTTACAGCATACGAAATGAACTTTCCCAGCATGAATATACTGCTTATTAATCCAGTCAAAGATATTACCATACTTATTATCATCAATAATAGTTTTAATTGTCAAATGCATATTAGATCTTATTTATACTTATAAATGGAACATTCTAGCAGTTGGAATGGAAATCTCTTAAGGGATTTGATGTTGGATATGGGGTTGGAGTTATAGAATGGAGTCAGGCTAAGTGTTTCCAACCCTTTGTAAGCAAGGTCCCTCTGGTAGCTTCTAACCCAGTGGTCTTTGGTAGGCAGGCACTTCACTTCAAGGGACAAGCAGTATGGGATGGCTTGGCACTGTTGAGATGCTCCCAGACTGGTGTTACATTGCCCAAGACTTGATAAGGATGGCTGGCCTTGGCAACACTTCATTTTCCCCCTTTTCCTCTCTGGTTTCCACACTTTCCTCCCTTTCTGAAGTGTCAGACCCAACTATGAGAGTATCCCAGAGACTCAGCAGCATGTGCTTTTTATCACTCTTAGTGGATGTTCTGGCTTCTGGAACTCAGGACTCAGTCCCCACTCACTGAATCTCACATTTCTGGTTCCTGGGGCACTATAGTAGGGTGAGGAGTACCACATACTTACTAAGTCAGGCTGCTTCTGGATTGGCAGAGAACGAAAGACAGAGACAGAGCATGTGAGAGAGAGATAGCACCTCCAACAGGGTCTTGATACTGTCAACTATCTGTAGTCCTAGATCATGGGCACATACCTGGTAGCATAAGGCATACTCAGGAACCTTCCCGTGGGGGTCAGACTTGCAGAGCATCAAACTTTACTACTGCATTGTCTTCTGATCCTCCTGGACTGGCTATTTTAACTTTGACTAATCATAGCCTGCCCATGTCTACCGGCTGCCACAACCCAAAGT
>NW_006203430.1:4878328-4898650 GCF_000334495.1 Tupaia belangeri chinensis
CTTTACTTAATCATACCGTCCCATTTCTTCCCGGCTGCCACAACCAAACGTGTATCGATTAAACCAATGTGAGTTTCAGCCTCATTTACTCATAGCCTGAGTTAGGCTTCTTATCAAATCAGATGAATGCTTTCATGTTTCATGTTTCAGGAACTTCCCTTCTCTTCTCTGTACTTTCTTACTTCTTCTACTCTCGTCCAATTCACAGAGCCCAGGTGACACCGCTATAGCTGACTGACTACAGAAGTATTGTCAGACTCCTCCAGTGAGATGACGGGGAAATTCCGTTTTATCTGGGCAAGCTGTGTTCCTGGCTTGGTGTCATGATAGATGTTTCCTGAGCTGAGTCTCTGCTTATCCTTTTCATTCTTCTTACAGGCCCCTTTGTACCCATGCATTATTGAGGGACCCCCATCTCTATTCTTCCCTGTTTCATTCAGTTCAGCCCAGTCTAATCCAATTAATCCCAAGCCACATGCCGATCAGCACTGGGGACTTCTCTGCCTTGAAGAGCTCAATTAGCTGCTGTAGTAATTTATTATAAACTGAACATGTCCTAATTTCAGAAAACCTGAAAGTTAGAGCTGGCATGTGCTGTGGTGGTTAAAAGCATTGGGTTCCCCACTGGTTTGAGTCCCAGACCTGGCAGCTTGCTTTCTTATTTTCCCTTTCTTTCTCTCTCTGTCTCTGACTGGTCAAACTAAAAAATAATAATAAGAAATGGAATTAAGTAATATAATTTTTTAAAAAAGAAAGAAAACCTGAAAGTTAAAGCACAAAAAATGGAAATTAAAAATCACTTTTAATCACACTCAGAGATTGTACCTTGATGATTTTAAATAGAGATAGGTATGTGTGTGTGGGTGCGTATAAAACATATACCCAGAAATTTGAGTTCTGATGTTTTATTTACATGTTAAGTATAATTTTCTCTTCTTTATTCATGAGGGTTTGATCTGCACTAGGAGTCAGAACACATTCTCAATCCTTCCGAGTCTCAGTTTCCCTGTCTGCAGGTAAGAGGCTGGCAGCTGTAAATAATGAACATTGCTTTCTGTCTCTCATAAGATGATTCTGTAATAGGCATTTAATAAGAAGGTCTGCATTGATAATTCCTATCATTATTTCTTTAAAGTTCATTTATTTATTTTTTCTGAGAGAGAGAGAGAGCGAGAGAGCGAGAGAGAGAGAGAGAGAGAGAGAGAGGAGAGCCTCAGCAGGGTTGAGGCTGTGATCCGCACCCAGCCTTTAGCCAACCATGGACACACACATGCCTGATGTATTCAGGGTGATCTCTGGACTTGAACTGGAAACCTTCCCAAGTGGTATTGCCTTGCTTAGCATCCCATTGCACCACTATGACATCCTCTGGGCATTGGGCTGTTTATATTTCTGTTCCTGGGCATGTTCTCTGTCTGTATTCCTATGAAGAAGACTCACTATCTCGTCTAGCCTGGTTTGTTGCGAGAATCATCCTGGGCTCTGAAGACAAAGGGTTAACCAGAGCAGACATGTGGAAGGCCTTTCAGAAATGCAGCCCCGTTGCAGGGGCCTCAAAGCCTCCTACGGTCAGGAGCGACCTTATCTGTGAGAGCAATCATCAGGAAAAGTCCGTTTTATGTAGTACAAAGGCGCTGCTTTCTTCTCTTGGTTTCTGACTAGAGCCTCCAGATCGAAGAAAACTGTTGGCCACAGTTCTAAAAACTGCAGATAAAGGCTTTGATTTGTTAATTAAATTTTTACTATCTGCATTTGATATCTCAGCCAAATTGTATCCGCTGCAGAACAACAAGAAAGTCTCTCACTTCAAAGGGGCGCCCACTCGGTGACCTGTAATTATGGAATTTACTGCGGGGTGAAGCGCTGTCTGAGGCGCACCTGCTGCCCCAGAGCCCCTCCCCTCACACTGCACCCCAATAACATCCCCTTGTCCCGACAGATTTCAAACAGTTCTGGATCCCTCCACGTGCCAAGGGGCCTGGCTCAGAGGAGGTCAGTTTGGAGCGCACCTGTCCCCCTGTGTCGTGCCTGTCCCCCTGTGTCCGCAGCTGGTGAGGGCGCCCGCACTCCCACAGACCCCCGCACGCTATGCAATGCCTTCCTTGGCAACCTGAAAGAATTGGCCTTCTTGTTCTCTCTTCTGGCTGCCTTGGTGAAAAATGGCTTCTTTAATGAAAAGTTGAAAGGCCGGAGCCACGCTGGGCGAGGTCACCTGCTGGCTCTAGGCAGGGTCTCGCCCTCACTGCGCTGGTTGACCAGGTCTTCTGGCTGCTTGGCAGGGGCCACCCCACCCTCTGGGCCTCTCATTCCCCTCAGGAGCAGACGTTATTAAAGAATGCTTAGAGGTCCCCTGAGGAGGGCTGCTTCCCCCAGTCTGTTCAGGCCCTTTTTTTTTTTTTTTTTTTACATGAACATAGTAAAAACCTAAGCTGTCTCTGGGACTGTCTTTCTACCTTTTGACTTTGCCTTGGTCATAAACAGAGCAGACTTGAATTTTGGGATGCCTCAGACAATGCTAAATGAATTTTAGAAAGCCTAGTTCTAGTGCAACCTTGCTTTTACTAGTTTTTCTTATTTTCTTCCCTCTTTATTTAATTATTTTTTTAGTTGCAAGAGAGCTTGTGCACAGGCACATGTGTGAGAGAGAGTCCCCCAGTGAGATGTGGTCAGCTGGGATCCTTTTCCTATTTTTCCATCATGTGATTTTCAAGCCGCTTGGAGGAGGGGGTTCTTTTTTTTTTTTTTTTTTTTGAGAGGTTTTTGCTTTAGGGCACGTGCGCTCGCCAGACAGACTGAGAGAGAGACAGAGATAGAAAGTGAGAAATCACCCCCCAGAGGGGATGGCCACACCGCAATCCCTTCTCTGGAGGAGGGGTTCTAACTACGAAGTCCATGTGGGATCCAGCTCCGTTAGCTACTAAGCTACACAATCCATCTTTATTTTATATTAATTTTGGTACTATTTTGTTATTGTTTTGTTTTGTTTCTAGTTTGCTATAGGATATATGTGCTGGTTGGGAGGAGTGGATGGAGAGAGAGAGAGAGAGAAAGTGAGAAATCACCCACAGGGAGTATGACCAAGCTATAATCCTCTCTCCTCCATTTTCCTCTTGGGATTTTGGGAATCTATGTACAGGGGCCCAGTGTGATTTTCGAGCCAATGGATCTGGGACTGGAACTGCTAAGCCATGTGGATCCAGCCACCTTAACCTCTATACCACCTACTGGCCCAGGTACTATTGTTTAAATAATAACAACAACAGCAACAAACACCTCCAAACCATTTAGCATCGATTCGTAAAGTATAAACAAATTGATCAAAAAGCACAAAACATGATTAAAAAATAATTTGAGATTTATATAATTTATATAGAGTTGCTTGGAATGGATATTTTTCTCAGAGGAGAGACCAGGTTGTTTCAACTCAGTCATGACTATGGAGCTTGTTAAGATAAGAAAGAATTCCTCCTCAGAGGAGGAAGTGGTAGAAAAACACACTTTCTAGTGAGTCTGTGCTACATTAAGAGGCATGATCTTACAGAAGACAGCTACTCGATAGGCTATTGATCCAAGTTTGAAAATGCAGGTTTGCTATTATCAGATCAGAATCACCCTCCTTACCTTTGTCCCAACTGATGGCTACTTCTATTAATCCTCCTGTCTTGTTGAGCTCTCTTTGATGAAGGAATCTGATGTCATTTGCTCTTATCAGGCTTCTCCTGAAAAGTGGCCTCCAAGTATCACTGAGGCTTTTCACCAGTAAGGATCCTAATGGATGAAGAATGTTCTAATATGGATCTTTTCGCTCAAGATAAAAATCTTTTTAGAAACCACAAATTTAGTTAACTGTTGCCTGGGAGCCTAAAATACATAGCACCAGAGAACCATAGAATTCGCCATGAGCAAGATTAACCAATGGCAAGTGATAGCAGCGGCCTTCGGGAAGTGTGTGTGTGTGTGTGTGTGTGTGTGTGTGTGTGTGTACGTGTGATGTCATTACATCAAATTAAATATAGACCAAAGCTAAATAGATCATTCCAGATTATCCAAGTGAGAGCCAGTACTATAGCTAGCATTTACTAAGACACGTTCCAGACTCCGTACAGAGTAAATTCTTTCACCATAGCCTTCATAGGAAGAAAAGGTATCTCTAGGATGCAATAAAATGTCAGAAGGTAAAATTTAGTTTTGATGACTTTTTTTCCAGTGACAGAATAGAGGAATAACCAAGGCCACATTTGCCTGAGCATTACTTCTGGTGAATTTACCTCCTAATACCAGAAATCTCCTCTTCTCCCCTTATACCCCAAGTGATGATAATACTGTGTATAACTTGGGTGTAATCTATGAGTGATTTATTTTGCCAAGTTTAAGGAATAGTAGGTAACTTCAAATTTTAAATGACAAAGATCAGAGAAAAAGGATTATTTGTAGGAATGAAGAGAAAGGAGTATAACCTCAAATTCAAACACTTGTTAGGATGATAAACATTTTTTTCAAATGTGCATGAATTCAAGAGACCATAAATGAGAGGAATGAAGACATATCATATAAAGAAAAACTATATTTTTACATTTCTGTCACCAGATGTGTGGATTTTTTTCACACCAACAAATCCTCCAAATCTCCAGAGAACAACTAGATGTCCTATAATTTCATTCAATTCTAACACTAATAAACTGGAGTCAGCACAGACCTCACAGATTAATGATTTAATTTCACAAAACTACACACCATTTCAGATATCAGTTGCCAACAGTAGGCTCTAGGTATGGCTTGACTGATGGTTTAACCTCCAAAGTTTCATGTTTTGGAATTTGTCTTAGCGGGGAGTGATCAAATGTCCTCCAGAAATTCATGTGTTGGTACTTGATTATATTACAAAGGTGTTATATGAAAATGTAATCCCTTCCTGGTGTCTCAGGGTGGGGCCTTTGGATGTGATGATGTCATTAGGGCAGGGCCTCTATAATTGTGATTGTGTTCTGTTGTTTTTTCATTTATTTTGGTCAGAGGGAATGAGACCATAAGAGCAAAGAAAGTCACATGGATAAAGACCACACTCTTGTTTTGCTGAGATTTCTTCCTTCTGCCATTTTGTAATGTCTTTGGATTTCCCACTTACTGGAACTGTGAGTCAAAATAAACTCCTATTCTCGGGACCAGCAGTTAGCGTAATGGGTATGTTGCTGGACTCCCATGTAGTGGACCGCGGTTCGAGTCCCGGACCCGGTGGCTTAAACTCACACCGGGCACGTGTGCGTGCGTGCCCAAGATCCCGAGAGGAGAACGGAGGAGAAGGGATTGCGGTGTGGCCATCCCCCCTGGGGGGTGATTTCTCACTTTCTGTCTCTCTGTCTGTCTCTGTCTGTCTGGCGAGCGCACGCGCCCTATAGCAAAAACCTCTCCAAATAAATAAATGAATAAATAAATAAATAAATAAACAAACAAACAAACAAACGCGTATTCTCTTAAATTCACTTGGTCTCAGGTATTCCTGTTAGGAACTCAATAACAAACTAAGACACCAAGATACCCATGCTTCTGTACAACTTGACCTCAAATTGAGGATTCTCTTGACTCTTTCTTCATGTTTGATAATTTGCTATAATGGCTTACAGAACTCAGGAACACATTTTACTTATATCACACATTTATTAGAAAGAATATCATAAAGATGTAGATGAACAACCAACTGAAGGGGTACATGAAGGTATTGGGGGAGGGTGCGTGTGAACCTTACATGTGTTCTCTGAGTGCCCTACTCTTCCAGCACTTTCATGTGTTCATGAACCCAGAAGCTCAACAAATATTGTTCAAGAGTTTTTATAGAGCTTAATGTCCAACTCCCTCTACCCCTTCTGGGAGATCAGTGAATAGTGGCTGAAAGTTTCAACCCTCTAATCACTTAATCTTTCTGGTGTTCAGTCCTAAACTGAGGCTATCTAAGGGCCTCACTCAAAGGAACCTCATTAGCCTAAACTCAAGAATTATCAAAGGGTCTCATTATGAATAAAAAGACACACCTATAACTCAGGAAATTCCAAGGGTTTTAGAAGCTCTGTGCCAGAAACAAAAGACCAGATTTATTTCTTACACCACACCAGAACATTTAGAATCTGTTGGTGATTCCAAAACATTTTCCTTCATTTGTTGGAATGAAGTCAAGATTGATTTAGAAACAAAATATGGTAAAAGATGGATCTGATAGGTTTTGCATAATGAACTTTTTGTGTGGCTCAGACACTAGAGGTGGGTTGAATAACCATACCTATAGTGGTAAACTTTAACAAAAATATCGTAGTTGTGTTTTTCCAGAGCCTGCCAGTATTCTCTTCCACACCATCCTCCATATATAGCAGGAAGGCCTGGCCCACTGACTTGCTTTGTGTATGAAGGTGCTGGCAAGGTCAAGAACGTGGGGACCTTCATGATGAGGCTCTTGTCTCTGAATACCTAAGAAGAGACACTTCCTCCAGAGGATTGTTACAATAACTCCACCCAATGAAACAAAGAGCTCTTTTCCCAATCCTCTTTCCCCTTTGCCTCCAAAGCAAATGTAAGCAAAACAATTCAGAAATGAAAATTGTCATGTCTTCAGGCAGAAGTAGTGGCATATTGAAAACAGTCCAGTCTCCTATATTCTTTTGTGTCTACTCTAAGAGTTATAAGTCACATGTTCATATTATTGACCTAAGAGAAAAACCAATGCAAAGTATGTAAAGCAAAAGAGTTTATTTGGGCCAAAGCTGAGGACAGCAGCCTGGGCTTCATAATGCAAGTTGCCTTGAATATATGCACTGAGATCTTACAGATTTCAGGATGATTTTAAAGGGAAAAAAATCACACATGGGACAGGACATTACATCATTGTTAGTCAAAGCTTTGCATTGGTTCAAAGGCTGCAGCCAGGAGTCTTATACAGCAATGGATGCCTAATTACTACAATAAGGGCAACATGAGCGCTAGCAGTCATCCAGAGTCCACATACTTAAACTGTGGGGACAGTGATTCTGACATAGTTTTACAACTATAAACTTTGAAAATAATAAAAAAAAGTTTCTTCATTTATTTCTTCCTAGTGAGAGTGACATAGAGAAATGGAGAAGAAAGAGAGAGACAGACAAATGGAGAGAAAGCACCCCCAAGAGGATCTTGATGCTGTGATCCACCTCCAGTTTCAATCAGCCCCATGTTGTGGGCACACATGTGTCAGGCATACTCAGGGAGGTCTCTGAATATAAACTCAAAACAATCCCATGTGGGTCAGTGTCACATTTGCCATTGCTCCACCATCCAGCCCTTCTAAATATAAATAATTTGAAGATTACAGACAATATATCTGACCAAAGCCTTATTTGTCATTTCCTTGACTCTGTTAAATTTTAAGTTTATTTATTTCTTTCCATGAGAGAGAGAGAGGAGAGAGAGAGAGCGAGAGCGAGCTATCCCCAAAGTGTCTTCATACCATGATCTAGCCCCAGTCTCAGCTGGCCTGAAGCACAGGCATGCGCGGGGGGGGGGGGGTCCTGGCACACTAATCGAGGACCTTTCCTATGGGAGTATAGTTGCGTCACTGCTGTGCCACTGCCTGGGCCCAAGGGCCTGACAAATTTTGGCATGTCTCACATGAGCTGACTTGCCTTTCTTTCTTAATATTATTTCTTTTTTTCCCTCTTTTTTCTCCTTTATTATTATTATTTATACATTCAGTCACTATACATCATTTAGATTGTAAAGAGACTTTACTCAGCATGATATACACCTCAGTCCAGCCCAGTTGAGACACTAAACCCATCCTCATCAACATTTCTAAATTACGATTTCATGTGACATTGTGGTTCAAGAGGAATAAAAAATAAGAGCTGCTAGTGAACTAAGTATAATTCTGAGAGGCTGTAATTTCCACATTCTATTCCCTGTCACACCTTAGGGGATCAAGGACCTCTCAGCATCACCAGATCATCCACTGCTATGTCAGAGAAAAAATTTGAGGAAAACCTACCTTAGTTGCTGTTGCAACTAAAGCATCATGAGAATTTGGGTGATATTTGATTTGAGTTTGGTTTCTTCTCTATCCAGCTGCTCAGAGACAACATCGAGAAAAAAGGATTAGGATTCTATAGATCCTAGAAAACAGTGTTAAAATTTATTTGTAGCCTTTTTAGTCATCGGCTATATTAAAGGTCAGGATGACATACTAAGATGAATAGGGATGGCCCAGGATCAATGCTGATGGGTCTTATAACTATTGTCCATTCTTCTTCTCCAGGGTCTTTAATGAGGTGAATTAGTGTGCTAATAAAATGTGGACTGGACCTGTTCCAGACACCACTCTTACCAGTTAAAGGGAAGTGGGAAGTTCTATCCTGCATAGGTTAGAAGTCCTGTCAGAGAAGAACTTTCTGACTCCCTTCCATTCTAGAAAGTGAGTTACAAAAACCATGTGCTTGTCAGGTCCTTTAAATCGTGTAAGTTTGGTCAAAGTGGACTAGAAATGGTGCAAAGCTCCTTGGACAGAACTGGGACAAATTCCCCTCTTAGGAAGTCACAGTGAACTGCTTTGACAGGAAATCTCTGGAAATGTGGTCTGAATAGGTCTAGTGCAAATGATTAGGTAACACAAACTGGGCTGCCTTTATTACAAAAGAAACCTGTTGCCTCTGGAGGTGAACCTGTAGCAAAGCCAGGGCACATCAGGCTAGGGAAGGTCAACGCAACTCTGAACTTGAGAGGGGAAAGAGAATAGAGAATGGGTATCAGGAAGCACAGGAGGTGAGCTAGTAAGGGCACACTTACTAAGAGAAATCTTTGCTGCGTATTTGTCACGTAAGTGTTAGTTATTATCATTAGAGGGAGACTGAACTTTTCTCTCCTGAGCATCAAATATCTTTTTGCCATGCTCTTTTGTTAATCTGAGAGTTAATGGGGGGAACAAACAGTCTTTTGCTGCAATTGGCCAAATAACACAATTGTCCCTTCTGGATTTGAAGCCAGTGACACATGAATTGGAGAGGCACTCACTCCTACTGCCAGTAGACAGATGCATTCCATGTTGGGCAAATATAGAATACAGAGTACCTTATCCAGAGTGTCTTATGAATGTTGAGAAGCCATCAGAACACAGCCCCTGACTTTTTCTGGAGCCATAAGGGCAAAGAGCTTGAGTTCACGTCTCAGCTCTGCTACTAGCTGGACCAAATCACTTCACCAATTATGCTCAGTTTTCTTATCAGGAAAATAGAAATAATAGTGCTTCCTTCTCAGGGCTGTTAGGACAATTAAATAAGTTAGTACATATAAAAGTACTTAGGCTAGTACCTGCACATAGAAGCACTATGTACATGTTAGCTATCTCTATGACTAATTACATTGATAGCCCATAGGGACCCAGGCTCTTGAGGAGACAGCCTCTGAATGCCAACTGGAAGAGTTACTATTCATTTATTAATTCACCAATAAACATTCTAAAGTACTTTGTAAGACACACACTGTTAGACTATAGTGGACACAGAGTTACATAGGACTCAGAGTTAAATAGGACTTCAAATACAACAGAAAAAGGGGATAGAACTGGCTTTACTGAAGGGACTTTGAAGTGGTGCCACTATAGCATGCAGGTGTTAGTCATGCAGGTAAAGCTGAAGGAACATACGTGTATGTGATGAAGAGTGTTTCCCTGTGCACTGGGGTTTGGTATGGCTGACTCAAGAAGTAGGTGGGCAGTCTTGTGTGATCTGGTACTAATTACAGAAATACCTGCATCTAGGTTATCTAAAAGAATAGAAGTTCCTTTAGCTCACAGTTTTGGAGGCTGAGATGTCTAAGAGCATAGTGCTGCATCTGTTAAGGGTCATCCTGCTGCATTGTGACATGGTGGAGTGTAGGAGCACATATGTTCGTGTCCATGTGTGAGAGATCAAGTAGTCAGACTCCTTTCAGGAGAGGATCATTCTCTTTTTAGAAGAAGGAGGGAGAGCAAAGATTCCACTATGAACTCAGAGCTGACGATAGTTTGTTTGATTAGTTTTCCCTCCGGGTAGAACCAATACGTTTAAAGATCAATGAGATTTCATAAGAGTTTGTCTTGTAAAGTTATAGTGTATTAAAAATCCTTGGAAACTGAAGTTATTTTCCCTAGGAATAGCAGTCAGGTGGTATAAAAATCTGGAAAGTAACAGATTCTCAATAAATCTGTTTTTCCTTTCTTTTTAAAGTTTCATAGCTAATGACTCTTTGTTCTGACCTAAGAGAACTGCTTCTTTTCTTTGCTGCTCAGACATACATGGTGCTGATTCATACAGTCGATATTTACTTGTACATACCCACATGTTTACTACAGCATTTGCTATTATTGGTCTTCCATCACATTGTATTTCCTTCTGCCTAAAGAAAGTCTCTTAGTATTTCATTTAGAATGGGTCTGTTTGCAATATGTATACTTCAGTTTTGCTGGTATAAATTTTTTTCCCTTCACTTTCACTCTTGAAGAATATTTTTACCATGGGACCAGCAGATGGCGTAATGGTTACGTTACTGGATTCCCATGTAGTTAACTAAGGTTCCAGTCCCCAACTTGAAGGCTTAAAACTCACACTGGGAGCATGTGCGTGTGTGTCCAAAATCCTGAGAGGAGAATGGAGGAAAAGAGATTGCGGCATGGCCATCCCCCCAGGAGTGGGTGTAATTTATCACTTTCTGTCTCTCTGGCGAGTACATGTGCCCAAATAACAAAATCTCTCTCTCTCTCTTTCAAAAAAGAATATTTTTTACATGTACAGTATACTAATAAGTTGAAGCTAATTTCTTCTGTCATTTGTGAGTGCCTTTGTATTGTTCTCTGCCTTCCATTGTTTTTCTACTGAAAATCAGCTGTCAGTCTAATAATTAGTCATTTGAAGGTACTTTGCCTTTTTTTCCTGGTAGTTTTAAAGAATTTACTTTTTGTCCTTTTGAATTTGGCAACTTTATTGTGATAAGTCCAGGAATGTATTACTTTATACTTATCTCGCTTGGGATTTGTAGGACTTCTTAATTCTATAGATGCGCAATTATGTAATTCATCATTCTTTTGCTTACAAATATTTATTGGGCACCTCTCAGGTCCTGAAGTCTAGAATTGGGAAAAGATATGAAAATAGTCCATCCCAATAAGGAGGATTACATGATTACGATGATTCTAGGAGCAAGTGCAAGGGCTTTGGGAGCACATTCCACTGTGATTGTTCAATCCTAATGGGGATAAAAAGCCTGAGATTAGCAAGTAAAGCATGAAAGAAAGCTGAGGAGAATGTTTCTGAAAGTGGTCTGCCTGTGGAAAGCTGCAAGAGATGAGGGCATGAAGGGCTTGTAAAACTGCAAGCAGGTCAGTGTGTCTGAAATGCAGAGCAAGAGAATGGCCATAGATAAGGCTTATTTATTCTGTTCCCAAGTGCTGTGTCTTTAGACAGATCTTGACTTCTTAGGTGACATCTTACTGAGGATGATTCAAACCACCCCAGTCTCAATTGTCCAAGGAGCATGGCTCATAAGAGGGGGGCAGGGGGAGTCTTCACAAAGTTCAGGAAAAGTGCATATAATGAAAATACTGAATGGATTAAAAAAAAGGTTTTTTGCACCAGTATAAACTCATACTTTAATTCCATCTTTCCACAATCTATTTGAAACCACCTTGTATTTCCTAAATATCCATCTCCTCCAGAATTACTGATTTTGTTTCATATACCAGACTACTGGGAATCCTGGTGGCCCATGTAACCTTGTCCCTCCCCTACATCTGCATCCCACCTCACACTGTGCTTTGTTGTGCCCTTTCCATTCTAGTTACTTGACCTTATTTTCAGTTTCTCCTTCCCATGTATGAGATTTTTACAAGTGGTATTTCTTTTTCTTGAAAAGTCTCCCCTCCACCTCATTACCTCATTGGGGAACACTTTCTAACCCCTCATCCCTGCTGCATATACTCATGCTTTACCATATATGCTCTCACAGAACCATTCACAGACTGCAATTTGATATCGACTCCTGTGGTTATATAATGCAGTGCTGGCTCCTTGCAAGTCTAACTTCATGAGGGTAAAGAACATGTGTGCTTTGCTTATACAAGGAAACTTCAAAAATGTGCAGAAAAATGGAGCTAAAGTATGAGTTTATTTTAGTGCAAAAAAGTTGAAATCCATGCATAGTTTTTCCATAAAACACATTTTCACAAACTTTTTGAAGACCCTCCCTGATATTTATTCCTGGTGCAGAGAACATACTCAGCAAATACTTGTTGAATGAATGTCCCCTTGTTATATTAAAGAGTTTGGATGTTTTTTGAAGGCAGTGAGGAGCCACTAATATTGCCAAAGAGGAAATGAGTAGATAAGAGTTTTGCTCTGAAAACTCCCTCATGACTAAAGTGTGAAGAAAGGATTGGAGGGACCAACTGGAAGCAGAGAAACCTGTTAAGGGGCTATTGAACTCATGCAGGTGGGGGACGATGCAGGCCCCATTTAAAACAGTAGCAGTGAGGAAAGAGGAAACGTGGGCAGGTTTAAGAGTTAGGGAAGCCGGCTTGGGAGATTTGGTGACTAGATGGGGCACAGACTTCTAGCATTGAACCACTGGACCAATGGCAGTTCCACTTGTGAAATAGGAAGTGAAGGGATGGAATAAGATGGGTACTAGAAAAGGAAAATGATTAATTTGGCTTTGGGATTGCTGAATTGAAGTGGAAATGTGCAGGAGGCAGTGGACTTTACAGATCTTTGGCTCAGGTAAGAAATGAGCCCTCCAGCTACAGGAATTTGGTATAAAATCCGTTGTAAATGTTTCACTTACAGCAAGCATTTGCTCTGAATAACCTGACTCCAGGGATTTACATCGCCACTTGATAAATCTTGACATAATCAAAACTCTTTCTTTGCTTTTCTTATTTTTTCATTCGGAAGGGGGAAATAACAGTAAAGGCAGAAGAGTCATAATGTGGAGCTTCCAGAGGTGATTCGTGACTGGGAGAGCATTCACCTTTGACTGATTGCATCAGTTGAATATCGAATTTGTGCTAACGCTGAAGAAGAGCTGACAGCAGAGGTTAGAGAAATCTGGATGGGCCTGGCTGGCATATGTTGTCTCAGTTGGCAGGGCCCTCACCTCCTGCTGAGAGAGCTGTCTACTTAGGCCCCTTCATTTTGTAAATAGTTTTTGTTTAGTTTTGAGCTCTCAAGATGTAAGCACATAAAAAAATAAATCAGAAATAGGGCAGATTTAGTAGGGTACACATTAACTGGATGTTGACCTGGACTCCTTTCCCATCTGATGAGTAATGTATTGAATGTTCTGAGTCATATCTAACCTGAGACATTTGTATTGACTTTTGAAGGATTATAAAAGAAAAATGGAGGCTGCCAGAATGGCAACTATTTTTGCGTGTTGAGAGAAGTTGACTGGTCTGAGTCCCTCGGGCTTAAGTGGCCAAGCCTGAGATAACATTGTGAGATTTACTCTGGTATGTTCTAGCCAAGCAACTGAAGGGGGCTTTTTTTTTCAAGCGGCTGAACTCTCTTCTTAACCTGGCTAGTCTAGCAGGTGCTGCTACAGCTCACAATATTTGGTTGGTGTCTGAGTCGTGAGAGAGAGAGAGAGAGAGATCTCAAATCTCAAAGGGAGATAGGACCCCTTATTACAGAAGGAAGTCTTTACTGGGGGAACAGTATCTTTCAAGTCACTTTAGGAAGAGAGTCTTGTGGGTCAGCTATATTTCTGGGAAACAGCAACTCACTTTGGTTTCACAAAGAGTTGAGTTTATCAAATAAAGTCATGCAAAGGAATCCGCTTCATGTTTCATGTTCTTTTTTTTGAGAGGTTTTTGCTATAGGGCACGTGTGCTCGATAGAAAGACAGAGAGAGACACAGAGACAGAAAGTGAGAAATCACCCCCACCCCCCCAAATCCCTTCTCCTCCATTCTCCTCTCTGGATCTTGGGCACACACACACACATACCCAGTGTGAGTTTAATCCACCGGGTCTGGGACTCGAACTATGGTCGACTACATGGGAGTCCAGCAACATAGCCATTACGCCAACTGCTGATCCCCATGTTTCATGTTCTTAGAGTCTCCTGAGACTTGGGCGTCCTCTTGGGAGTTTTGTTTTGCCCCGTCTCTGGAGAGGCCACTGCACATCCTCCAAGCCTCCCACCTTGTGCTGCTGCATGAGATAGTACATTTTAAATTGGTACAGTGAGCATGTGAAAAAATTCCCCCTTTTTTCTCATTAAAAAATAACAGTAACAAAAATAATAAAAATAATCTTTCTTTCTTTCTTTCTTTTTTTGAGAGGTTTTTGCTATAGGGTGCATGCCCTCACCAGAAAGACAGAGAGAGACAGAGAGACAGAAAGCAAGAAATCACCACACCAGCATCCACTTTCCTCCATTCTCTTCTTGGGATCTTGGGCATGCACGCACATGTGCCCAGTATGAGTTTAAGCCACTGGGTCTGGGACTCGAACCACGGTCGACTACGTGGGAGTCCAGTGACAGCCATTACGCCAACTGCTGGTCCCAAAATAATGTTTCTTTTAAGGAACAGAAACTGATTTTATGACAAGAGTATTTCTCTTTTCTATTATTTACTTTCTTGAGTTCCTGATAGTTCATTTTCATCACTGGCCTGGTGAATAAAATCAACTTAACAGTGGCTGTTGTGTTTAGAAGGCTCAGAGAACACATGCTTCCAAACTATTTGCAAGCATTCCCTACTTGTGCTAAAATAAAATCCTGAGAGCTCAATGTGACTTACATGCTGATATTTTTTAGAGAGTGGGATGGATGCAAATAACCAAGTCCTCCTGTTCCTTTGAACCTCTCCCTGGCAGATAATGAAGTCATGAAGGCCATTACAGTTTCAATGCCCAAGATTGGAACCTTGTGTTCACAATCAAACTCACTCTGCTCTTGACTGCATTACTGAAAATATGAAAATAAATTATGACTTAAATTTATTTGTGTGTCATTTATATTTTAAAATATTCATTCATTCATTCATTCATTCATGAGCTCTAGATTGTTAATTTTAAATGGAAACAACTGAATTTGAATCCTAATTTTTTCCTTTTCCATAGGGCTAGTCACTTAACCATCTGGCTTGGGACCAGCAGTTAGTGTAATGGCTATGTCGCTGGACTCCCATGTAGTCAACCGTGGTTCGCTTCCTGGACCTGGTGGCTTAAAACTCACGCTGGGCGCGTGTGCATGCATGCCCAAGATCCCGAGAGGAGAATGGAGGAGAAGGGATTGCGGCGTGGCCATACCCCCTGGGGGATGATTTCTCGCTTTTTGTCTCTCTGTCTCTCTCTGTCTGTCTGGCAAGTGCACACGCCCTATAGCAAAAACCTCTCCAAAAAAAAAAAAATTAAAATTTAACCATCTGGCTTCAGTTTCTATGAAATGAAAAGTGAAAACTGAGCTACATGATTGGTAAAGGCTTTCAGCTCTGTTTTTCCCCAGGTCAGTGATTCTGAACTATCTCTCAGGTAAGCTTCCTGGTCCCCTGGCCCTCTGCCCCCATGTTGGCCCAGCTCCTGAGGCTGTGCTTTGCGTGGGCTTTCCCTGCCTGGCTTCTGCCCAGATATATGGCTTGGTGCCTCCTTTCCTGTATAAGTCTGTTGCCCTTTCCCAAGTGCAGGTTGCTGGCTGAGCTGGTCACCCCACTCTGTGATCCTGTTATCCCTCCTTTAGAAGCTTCTTTGCTCACCTTCTCTACTTGGCACAAAGGAAAACACCTCGAGCCAGCCATGGCTGTCTTCCACATCCCACGACCTTCCCATACATTGCCCCTTTATCCTCTCCTGCCCCTCCAGCTTCCCTTCCAAGTCCTGAGCCAATGTTTTCATTCTGCACAGACACCCTTGTATAAGAAAAGTCATCCGATGAGCACATTCACAGGGAAACACTAACAAGAATGCTACTTCCCGCTTGAAAGGATCTCTCATCTAGTGAACATTTTTTATGTATGAGGCTCACATTTATTCCTCTCCCAACAATGTGATGAGGTCAGTATTGTTATCATCCTCATCTATAACTGAGGCTATTACTGAAGCGCAGAAAGGCCCTTCCAGACTGCTGATGAACCAGCTGAACTGTGATCAGAAAATGCTTTCAGAAGATAAAATTGTGGATACATGTTTACACAAGGTGATTGCTGGAGCCAGTGGTTTTTAGGCTTCCAGACTCTAGAGTCCTGATGTTATCACAGAGGCTCGGGTACCTTCCCTGACCCCTCTTCTGTAGGATCACCGAACCTACAGTCTTCCATACAGATCCAGCATTGCTGGAGCAGTCCATTACCACTGCACCATTGAGCTGGCCTGCTCAAGGCATTTTGAAATGAGCTCTCATCGAAATAAGGGAAGAGACTAGGAAGGAAAGGGAGAACAACATGTTGTCTGACCTGCTGCTCCTTGCTAGGAAATAAAATGTACCTAAGTTAGTTAAGGAGGCAATTTGAGAGCTGTAATACATTTGATTAGGGGAAGCTCTTCTATGGTGACACTCAGGGAAATGTATCTGGGCACTCAGGGCAGTGAAAGCATCTGTCAACCTTCCCCATGAACAGGAAAAATCTCAAGTGCTCACAATTAGAGGTCATACATTTCTTGAGTCCGTTTGTGATGACCACTTTTCTAGTTATTCTCTATCTGCTAAGACAGAGACATAGCCTGACAAGGGCAGGGCTGCCTTAAGGATACTTCAATATAGAAGGCTCTGAAGTCAAATGAGTCTTTCATTTAGGGTATGATTCAAAGGGCTCGCCCAGGCCCTGGGGCCTGAGCTCCCGGGACATATCGCCAACACATGGAACACTTGAAAGCAATAGGCAGCTTGAAGTAATTAGACATGAATGAAATCACAGCAGGCCTCGCAGTCGATACCTGAGCTCTCCATTGGCAACTGAAGTCATAAAAAGTACATTGAAGAGGGGCCAAAAGAGAGTGTTAAAAAACCAAAAAGGAATAAGAAAATGTTCTGATGAGGAGGAGTGTTTGGAAAAGGTGCTTTGACAAGTATTGCTGGATAATGGCTAATCCATTTGGCTGTGTGTATCCCTCAAACTCAGGTTGTAAGCAAATCTGCTTAGAGTTACTGTTATCCCTGGAGTACTGCGAATTGGCAATGATTGCTGTGGGCTAGTGTTTCTGAATCTTTTTGACTATACATTACCCTAAGAAATGCATTTACATTCTATGATGGTATCTCTCTCTGTCTCTGTCTCTCTCTCTCTCTCTCTCACACACACACATGCTCACACTTACAAATGTGTGAATACCTTAATAAAAAGTTTGTGAATAGTATTTGCCCTTTCTACCTGTTCTGCACTGTGACATTTCTATTGTATACATTCTATTCCTATGTGATCCTTCTATTATTTCATTAAGCTGCTATTATTTAGTATGTTATCAAATCAATTTCAAATATATTTCATTTTTCATGAATGATTTGGAACCACCCTATGGGTCTTGAGTAGTATACATGTGTACCAGGTTACAAAGTAAAATTTATTTGTTAATCGTGGGTTGTAGTAAACACTTAAAAAAAACCTTAAAAACCATGTCTTCTGTGCTTATCCTTTAAGAGTAGGATCCTTGATTCTTTTCCACATGGGGACATTCTCTGAAAAAAAAAAAAACAAAATAGTAGGCAAAGGAGAAGGAAGGACTCACACAAGAAAGTGTAAAAAAAAAAGAGAGAGAAAAGACAAGAGCTTGTACTTATACAAGGTCTACATCTTCTCCATCCAAACAATCATTGAAAGAGACCAAGGCTGTGGTCCATGGCACCATCTGTCCTGCTGCCTGTGTTGGTGTGAGACTTGTGAGGACACAGCTACACTCATTGTTTTACCTGATGTCTGAGGCTGCTTTTATGCTACAAGCTCAGAATTGTGGGGTTGCAGCAGAGTCCACATGGCCTGCAAGCTGACACTATCTGGCCCTTGCAGAAGAAACTTGTTGACCCCCATATGAACAGTCTTCAAAAGTCTGTGGAAAATATGTGTTGTGAAAAAAACTATGTATGGATTTTAAAATTTATCTGCACTAAAATAAACTCATGCTAACTTATTATAGCATGCCTGAACTGAATCTAGGTTGAGAAGAAAGACATCAGTTTGGAAAAAGCTCCTATCAGAGCTTTCAATTCTACTAAATTTTGAAGTTAGGAATAAACATCGGAGACTACATTGACATTTCCAGGCCCCTCAGTTCTCTAGGGATGGAGTAACTGGCTGGCATCATTGCTAATGAACATGTCTTGAACTTGATGGAGATTATGTTGAGAAATATTAGGTTGTCTCGAAAGTCATGATGTGTTTTTCTATGTAAAAATATGTCATGACTTTCTCAATGAACCAATAGTTTATATTTTTTATTTTTATCTTTTAGTTCAATTTTCCACAAACTTTTTTGAAGTCCACATATATCAGTGACAGTAGGCATCAAGTACTTCCTCGAGGGACTATCTGGGCTGTGCTACACAGTCTACTTCTTGTGACACTTGATATTGACTCCCAGGAGCAGCTCTTCCATAGTTCTGGGGCACCTCTCTTCCTGAGGAGAAGCCCAAAGTAGGGAGATTAGTGGGAAAATTGCAACTTCCACTGCTGCAGTGGGTCTCAGGGCTGGACTGACCTTTGGGAACATGCCCATCCTCAATCTAAAATCCTGAGCCTCTGTGACTACCTCTGCAACTTTGGTGTCCCGCCTGGGGGTGTAACTTAAATTCTCACTCCTGAGAGGTCCAAAGTCCTAGTCACCATGCTTTTCTTGACTTGAGCTGGGTTGTCTGTACTAGCCCATTTACAGTCATTATTACATAAGGACTTACAAGTGCCCAAATGGGCCACCTGGAACCCACACGTCCTTGTTTTTACACCACTGTTTAACAGTGGCCCAACCTTCTCCTGATAACCACAGGTAGATGGTGACTCCTATCCTTGATTGCTAGTCCTTGCACACAGGATTTAAAAGTACCCATGTGTCTGTCAAGTTCATTCAGTTAGACTCTTGCTGTGTTCCCTTAGTGAAAGTGCGCCTTTCTAGGGACTTAGACTCCTTACCTGCAGAGTCTAGTGCAGTGGGCATAGGAAACTTAAATCCTCAGTGGGTGTGGAAAGTGATGATACTCACTGGATTCTCTTAGCCTCTTCCTAACAGTGGCAACTACAAAGGTCTCCGGACATTGTCAAATATCACCTGGAAGGCATAATCAGCACTGAGAATCACTGGAGTGCAGATCAGAGGATTTCTATTTTGTGTTGTTTAGCCTCTTCAGTTTTGCAAATTGGGAATGAGTGAAACAGGGAATCATTCTGGGAACTAGCCCTTCCTTTACCACTTCTGGAATCTCATATTGTGGCATTATGAGAGCCTGAAGATAACTGAAGAAGAAATGCCTATAAAAAGAATGGGAACCAGAACAAAAAAAAAAGTACCAGAGACACGGGCCTTGTGGGCATCTTTAGAGCTCTGAACCACTTCAAAGGGGCAGAAGCCTGTGGTATCCAGTGGTCCTGGGCTGCTACTTTCCCTAAGAACATCACCATGCTGGCTGCCTAAGAAACAAAGCTTGAGATCTTCCCAGTGCTTCAAAATGTTGTCATGATTTGGCCATTGTTACCCATGGAAACTTCTGACACATGCACTTGGGAAGTTCTATTTTAGACATTGGATGAGACAAGCTTTGAGATTTGGACTAGAATCAGAGAAAAGATTCTGTTAATTATCCCTAAACTACCTGGTACTTTTGAGATGCTGAAGACAGAAAATATTCCAAAGACATATCTTAAGAAATTATTTCCATGTGAGGTGGTTTGGATCAACTGCCTTTCCAAGAAAGGGATGATGAGTTTATTTCCAGGTGAGTTTTCCCCTGGAAATGGACATAGCAATTGCCATGTTTCACAGCTTCCTGCAAGATATTAGTTCTAGGCATGGTGTCTGCTCCTTTCCTGGTATTTCTTGGACCAGTACAAACAGCTGATGGCCCAGAATGCACCATATAACACATTTAGGTTCTGCTAGGCCTCCCACTCCAGGGCCTTAGTTCTCCTGTGCTCTCTGGTCATGACTTTTCTCTGACGCTGCAGCTTTCACTTGCCTTGTATGATGTGTTCCTCCAACCACACTTTTTCCTTGCTAAATCATTAGACAATATTTCTCAGCATCTTTGTGGCTGTGTGGGCCATATCATTGAGTTTGGCCAAGGTGGGCACAAGTAAGGCTTTTCATTTTTGGGCCTGAGCCCTAGGAAACTTCCCAAATGTGATCTTTTTCACTCT
>NW_006203430.1:4899330-4911591 GCF_000334495.1 Tupaia belangeri chinensis
CTTTGCTGCCCTCTGCTGCTGGCCATATGTAGGGAGCCCAGTGGAGAACTCTCAGAGGTGAAGATGGAGAAGAACAAAGGAAGGAATGAGAGTCCCTGGTCCCTTGATAGCTCTATGAGAGGTATCACCCAACCTATTCCTACCTCCTTCACTGACCCACATGGACAAAAAATAAAATTTCTGTTGGGCCAAATCCATGATATCTGGTGGTGGTTTGTTACAGTTGTCCTAAACTGATCCATGCATTGTTCCTCCCCAATGTTACCTGAAGCCATTGGTTACAGGCCCTGGACTAACTTCCTTGGAGTTCCTAGATGCTAAGGAGTTTCATCCTCTGTGGGCTCATTCCCAGGGCAGCTGGGGATCAACCATTTCATCAGTGTTGATAGGTGAGAACTTGCCCTCCCCACATTGTTTTTCTTTATACCACTTGTTTTGGCAACACACCTGTAGATTCCAATACTATCGTCCTAATCCAGAACTTGGCTCCCTGGATTGGAATGTCTGCCTTTCCTCCAGGCTGCCTGCATGCCTTGCCAGTTGTAGGATCTCTGGGGTCTCTGGGTGACCTGCTTGCTGCCTGCTGCATGCTGCCCGCTGCCTCTGAAACTGATGTCAAGCTGCCATGAACATGAGCTGGATTCCCCAGCTCCAGCTCTTCCTCCACTTCATATCTAGCACCGATACCATCTTGCCTGCTTCATATGTCCTTCTTCTCCAGTATCACGGTCTTGGGGGGCATTTGGATTTAATACACAGGAAGAAGACTTCTATAGAAGGGCTGATTGGCTGGAATATTTGCATCTGTGTGGAGGTGTGCTCAGAGTGTGTTTGGCAACCAGGTTCTCTGTGTGAGCTGTGTCTTTGTGGATGTGAGCTCTGAGTGTGTGCATAGATTGCTGCTCAGGCCCTTCACAATCTCTTGGGCTCCTTTTGTCTCCTTTGCTGACGAACTGGTGCTGTTCATTATATCCCACTTCATTGCAAATCTGAGTCTCTATAAAGTGTTTCTTTTTGGTCCTTAACACAATTCAGGTGTTTTTTCCTCAAACTTGCTGTGGTGTTAGTGTGATACTAGGTGTGGGGAAACAGGATAGAGAAGATATAGGACCCAGCTGCAAAATGCTCACCTCCTAGAAGGGAAGAAACTGTATCCCAGGAAGCTTTTTTTTCTTTTCTTCTTTTTCTCCTTCTTCTTCCCCTTCACTACCTTCTTCTTCCTTCTTCTTTCTCCTTCTTCTTCTTTTCTTCCTTTTTTTTCTTCCTCTTCTTCCTCCTTCTCTTCTTCTCCTTCCCCTTCTTCCTCTTCTCCTTCCTCTTCATCTCCTCCTCCTCTTCCTCCTCTTCTATTTCCACCAGAGGGTATGTATTATCATTTTTCCTTCTATTTTCCAAACTGTTAGGATCCTGGGCATGTGTGTACCCAGTGAGTTCTTCAAATTGCCAGAGTGGCAGCTTGGAAACTTGAATTCTTCATCAGGAACCTTAATGTGGATAGTAGAAAATTTAGTAGTAGAAATGTAAACCAAGTACTATAGAAAAACCCAAACCACTAGATATTTAGCATGCCCGAGGGGGTCTGGGTTTTGCCTAAATTCCTTTGGAGGACTATTTCATTGCTGTCTTCTGATCATGGTGGATGGCTTGATTTCTTCATTGTGTGGTTTTTTTTTTTTCTCTTTTTTGTAAAATAAAAAAAATTATTTTCTTTCTTTCATGAGGGAGTAAGAATTTATGAGTACACACATGTGATATAGACTCTCTCAAGAGGGTTTCTTCATCATGCCATGATCCCCTTTCTCCAGTCCTCCAGCTCATCTTGATTTTAGGCACATGTACATGTTTTCAAGCCCCCGGGGGCCCAGACTAATGGCCAGTCATGTGCTTTCTGGCATTGCAGATCAGTAAGATACTGCTTGCACTCCCAAGGCTGGACCTAGTTTTTCTTCTATAATGTGCTGGTCAAATGACTCTTTATATCCAGGTAGAGCTTTCTCAAGTGTAACTGGGGTACATGCTTTCATTAAACTATGCTTCCTCACCAAGTTGTGGCCTGTGCACTCTGATTCTCCTGGGGACTGTAAACCTGCTCACCTGCTGCTCATCCATTCACCTGTCCTGTAGACAGTCAGCTCTGCTTGCACAACTGCAGTCATTAATGTCTGTGCAGCTTAGCTCATCCTGAGGATGTCTGTTTCCCAACTAAAACACTCACTGGCTGTGGTGGCTAGATGCGGGGTTGGATGGGTCCATGGCATATCATAGGAGTCATGCCCAAAGCAATCATAATAGTAATTAATAGCCAGGATAATAATCATCCAGCTACAGTGGAAGTGCACTTGAAAGGATATCCTTTGGGTATATTTTTTTAATGTCCTATTTGGGACAGGAAGATTGGGCTTTTGATATAAAGGGAATCTGTAAAGGACCAGTTTGTGATCAACACTGACTCCACTTACACTAAATTCCTGGTTTCTGAACTTGGCACCACCGGATATTCTGGACATAGTTGAAAAGCAAAGTGGGAATGTGGGAAATAGGATGATGAGGACCAACTGTGGGGCCCTGCTTTACTCCTCAACTCTGCAGTCTTCTCCCTTTATAATGAGGGTCACTTAACAACTGTTGCTCCACCTTTCCCAGTTTCTAAGAATTCATACAGTACTAGAAAAGAATTTAAGAGATGTCAACTCTGGACTTTGGGGACATGCATGTCCAGCTTCAAGCTGTGCTCTAGTGTTCATAACCCAGCTGTCTCCCTTGCTGTGAGAACAGCTTTTTCCTTCTTCACTATCAGATCAGGTTGGTCTCCATCCTTCCCTCTGTGTTCCAGTCTCTCTAGCACTGAGGTCCTGTCCTTTCAGTAGTAATGAATTTAGTCATCCATTCATTTGAGTGGGGCCCAGCCACCTGTTGACAGACTCTCATAAGGATAGTACTCTACCTGGGCTTGGGTTCACATTGTGCTGCTCTGGTTACCTGACTGGACACAGTCAGGATATGAATTGAGCTCATCTTGATTTTAGGCACATGTACATGTTTTCAAGCCCCCGGGGGCCCAGACTAATGGCCAGTCATGTGCTTTCTGGCATTGCAGATCAGTAAGATACTGCTTGCACTCCCAAGGCTGGACCTAGTTTTTCTTCTATAATGTGCTGGTCAAATGACTCTTTATATCCAGGTAGAGCTTTCTCAAGTGTAACTGGGGTACATGCTTTCATTAAACTATGCTTCCTCACCAAGTTGTGGCCTGTGCACTCTGATTCTCCTGGGGACTGTAAACCTGCTCACCTGCTGCTCATCCATTCACCTGTCCTGTAGACAGTCAGCTCTGCTTGCACAACTGCAGTCATTAATGTCTGTGCAGCTTAGCTCATCCTGAGGATGTCTGTTTCCCAACTAAAACACTCACTGGCTGTGGTGGCTAGATGCGGGGTTGGATGGGTCCATGGCATATCATAGGAGTCATGCCCAAAGCAATCATAATAGTAATTAATAGCCAGGATAATAATCATCCAGCTACAGTGGAAGTGCACTTGAAAGGATATCCTTTGGGTATATTTTTTTAATGTCCTATTTGGGACAGGAAGATTGGGCTTTTGATATAAAGGGAATCTGTAAAGGACCAGTTTGTGATCAACACTGACTCCACTTACACTAAATTCCTGGTTTCTGAACTTGGCACCACCGGATATTCTGGACATAGTTGAAAAGCAAAGTGGGAATGTGGGAAATAGGATGATGAGGACCAACTGTGGGGCCCTGCTTTACTCCTCAACTCTGCAGTCTTCTCCCTTTATAATGAGGGTCACTTAACAACTGTTGCTCCACCTTTCCCAGTTTCTAAGAATTCATACAGTACTAGAAAAGAATTTAAGAGATGTCAACTCTGGACTTTGGGGACATGCATGTCCAGCTTCAAGCTGTGCTCTAGTGTTCATAACCCAGCTGTCTCCCTTGCTGTGAGAACAGCTTTTTCCTTCTTCACTATCAGATCAGGTTGGTCTCCATCCTTCCCTCTGTGTTCCAGTCTCTCTAGCACTGAGGTCCTGTCCTTTCAGTAGTAATGAATTTAGTCATCCATTCATTTGAGTGGGGCCCAGCCACCTGTTGACAGACTCTCATAAGGATAGTACTCTACCTGGGCTTGGGTTCACATTGTGCTGCTCTGGTTACCTGACTGGACACAGTCAGGATATGAATTGGATGCCTGGCTTAGCTCTTGTTGCCTACAGCTAGGTCCTCTAGATGCTTGTACAAGATCTTAGCTCTTGGAGTTGGACCTCAGGGGCAGAGTCTGTGGATTGGCTCTGGTATATGCAGTTCTCATTTTTTATAGTAATAGAACTTTCAAGTTTGAATGGACTTGGTTGCACAGGATGAAGCTACGTCCCAGTTTTCCTTGCAGCTCCCATGTGTGTGAAAGTAAGATGAGCAATTTTTCACATGATGCTTTATATCAAAGGTCAGCAAAATCTTTCTGTAAAATGTTAGAGAGTAAATAGTTTAAGATTTGCAGCTCTATAGTCTATGTTACAAGTACTCACCTCTGCCACTGTAGTATGAAAGCAGCCATAGATAATACCTAAATGAATGAGCATAGCTGTTTGCCAATAAAACTTTATTTACAAAAATAGCTATGGATCACATTTGGCTCTTGAACTTGTGACTTGCCAACCTCTGCCATATACTAATACCTCAAGTCAGATCAAGAAGGGGTCCAACTCCCTGACACCTTGAAATTTCATATCCCCTCTGGACTGCTTCCATCCAGACTTTTATGAAAGAGAAATAAGTGCTTGCTTAAACTACTGTTTCTATTCTCTCTATTTGTAGTAACACCTCTGGACTAAAGATATAACTGCCTTTCTGAGAAGGTGCCATTTACTATAGTCATTATAGGCCAGTTCTGAAGTAGGCCAGATCTGTGATAATCCTCCTAATGGATTTTGCTTTGTTTCTTCCTCCCACTTACTTGGACTTTCATGTGTACTTTGGAGTTAGAGCCAAAGATTAGGACTTAAGTTTGAACACAGAATTCTTCCATATTCCTCTTCCTTACTGTGTGTTTCCTTCCAAAGGAGAATGCGGCCATTGGGTACTCTTCAAAGAGCAGGGGTCAGTGGGGATATCTGGCCTGTCGCTTCTGAGTGGAGTGAATAAATCCGGTCATTCTGTCCAGGGAATGTATACTGTTGTGTCTCCAAACTATGACGATTTTTCAGGAAGCAGGATAAGATATAAACCCAAATTCAATCATTTGTAAGCACAAAGACACGATTAGAAAGAATATCACAGCATGGCAGTGGTGCCAAAATTTGAAATGCAACAGCACTAGAAATGTGCATATACTTTTGGAAAAAGTTCATTTATTTCTTCCATTAGTGAGAGAGACAGGGAGAGAGAGTGCCCTAGCAGGATGCTGTGATCCACCACCAGCCTCTGTTAGTCTTAATAATGGGTACACACATGCCCGGCATACTCAGAGAGGACTTTGGACATGAACATTGAATTATAAGTATCACATTTTGCTGATATGCCACCCTCCAGAAGTGTGTAGATGCTTTCTGATTTTGTTTGTGATGGGGTCATTATCTAGTGAAGATATAATGTGTTTGTTGTTTTTAAGAAGAATGAAGTAACCTGTTACCAATACAGGGAGGACTGAAGAAATCAACAAACACAAAGATTGTCTATAGGGTTCTTTTTTATATAGTTCTCTGACTGCGGAATTTTCACTCCTGGTCTTGTTAAGTAGGTTAGCATAATCAGTAAGTAGAAAGTCATGGGTGACTTTGTGGTCATTGGCACAAGGATTATCATGGAATTTCTTATAAGGATATCAGGAAATTGGTGGACTTTCTCATAGTAATTCACATGCTCGGTGGAAAATTTGAGAATTTGAAAAATTAATTGGAAATTTTTCACTTATAATTTATTGAGTTGTGAGAAAAGTCATGATGTTTTTTTTTTTCTATGCAACAATGCATCATGACTTTTTTTTTTTTTTTTTTGAGAGATTTTCACTGTAGGGAGCGTGCGCTCGCCAGACAGACAGAGAGAGACATAGAGACAGAAAGCGAGAAATCACCCTCCAGGGGGATGGTCATGCCGCAATCCCTTCTCCTCCATTCTCCTCTTGGGATCTTGGGCACGCACGCACACGCGCCCGGCGTGAGTTTTAAGCCACGGGGTCCGGGACGTGAACCGCGGTCGACTACGTGGGAGTCCAGCGACATAGCCATTACGCTAACTGCTGGTTCCCGATGCATCATGACTTTTCCAACAAATAATTAAAACACATTCCTTTCTATTATTTATTCATATGTATACTTGTTTTCTGGTGGTTGTACAAAAAATTGTATTTCTTCACATATGTTATCAAGATCGCCACTGTTACATAATCTTTATACTGGGTTGTTGGGAAAGTCATAATACATTTTTGCATAGAAAAACATAGAAAAAAACATTATGACCTTCCAAAAGATTTAATAATTATAATTTTGAATGGCTAACTAGCAAGAGTAATGTATACTTATCATAATTTACTTGACCACGATAGGCATTTGGATTGTCTCTTCTGTTGTGAATTTTGAGGTAAAGAGCCATGTTCAAATCATAGCAACAAAAGAGGAAAAGCAGTGGCTGACCCCTATGATAGCTCCTAAAGCTTCTGCTTGGATGTCATGTATAGGACATCCACTGACATGTCACTGGCCAAAGCGAGTCATTTGCTCAAGTATATGTCACTGGGTCAAGTCTCCTTGGCTACCAGTGCAAGTGTCTTCATCTGTTTTGTGTTGCCATAACAGAATACTATAGACTGGATAGTTTATAAGTAATAAAAATTTATTGGCTTATGATTTTGATGGTTGAGAAGTCCATGATTGAGAGCCGGCATCTGACAAGAGCCTTCTTGCTATGTCATAACATTGCAAAGATATCTCATGGGTGAGTGACAGAGCAGAGGGAGCCAAATTTGTTCTTTTATAAAGATCCCACCCCTGGGATCAACAGTTAGCATAATGGCTATGTTGCTGGACTCTCATGTAGTTGACCGTGGTTCGAGTCCCGGACCCAGTGGCTTAAACTCACCAGGGTGCATGTGCATGCAAGATCCCAAGAGGAAAGTGGAGGAGAAGGGATTGCGGCATGGCCATCCCCCCTGGGGGGTGATTTCTCACTTTCTATCTCTGTCTTTCTCTGTCTCTCTCTGTCTTTCTGGTGAGCGCATGTGCCCTATAGCAAAAATCTATAAAAAAAAAGACTCCACTCCCATTATAACAAACCTACTCCCGTGTTAATAGGATTGTCATTCATGAGAACACTCATGACCTAAACACCTCTAAAAGATCCCACCTCCCAACATCTTTGTATTGGGGATTTAAGTTTCTAACACATGAACTTAGGGGACACATACAAGTCATGGCAATGGTCCCAGATCTATCTAGTCTTCTAGACAGGGGAACAAATAAGTGAGGACAATATTGCCATTTATCACAATCTAAGCCCATTCCAAGGTTTAGTGATTTTTAAATTTCAACAATTTTTTAAAATGTTAAAACACCAAAATATGAGTGATACTAGAAACTTTAGGTCCTATGACCAGCCAAACAGAAGGAGACTTTTGGCATGCCTGTGTCCTGAAAATCACTCTGTTGATGAATAAGCAAACCCAGTCCCACAGACTGGAAAGCAAGTTGTTAATTGCCTTATAGGTTAGTAGCAGATGAAACTCACATGGCCTTAAACAGTGAGCTAATGAAGTTTTCCAACAGCCCCACAGTAAGAAAAACTAAGGATGAGAAGCCATTTTTAGAGCTAAGCTGACCTTGAAGATTCTCATTGTGAATACAGTAAGCCATTTTGGAATGTGTATACATTGGTAGAAATTGGGTTGTATGTAAATAACAGAGAACTGAGGAAACAATGAAGAGGAAAAGTTGAAGGGCTAGGAGTCTCTTTAGAAAGGTTTCTAGTGGCTACTACTAGGCATGTCCTCTGTATTCCATTGGCCACATGAGTCTCTCCTAGGAGCCAGGAAGCCTCAGAAAGGTAATGTTTGTTTCAAGAGCTCTCTGGCCAGCTAAATACTCTGCTACTATGGAAGAAGTAGGAGATGGATAGTAGAACAGTCTCTGCCACAGAAGTTACTCCATAATCTTTTTTTGGGGGGAGGGGGAGAGGTTTTTGCTATAGGGCGTGTGTGCTCGCCAGACAGACAGAGACAGAGAGATAGAAAGTGAGAAATCACCCTCTAGGGGGGATGGCCACGCTGCAATCCCTTCTCCTCCATTCTCCTCTCGGGATCTTGGGCACGCACGCGCATGCGCCTGGCGTGAGTTTAAGCCACTGGGTCCGGGACTCGAACCGCAGTCGACTACATGGGAGTCCAGCAACATAGCCATTACACCAACTGCTGGTCCCTCCATAATCTTGATGTACTGTTCCCTGGGCTGTTTCTACTTTCAGACTGCCTTTGCATGGTGGGGGGGCACTCTATGGCAATAGCAGATGCTTATGTCACTTGCAAGTTTCTTTCTGCACAGAGAACAGTCTAACACTGTGTAATTTTTATAGGGAAAAGTCTTCCAAAATTATGTTGAGTAAGTTGACAGCGAGAGCCTCAATGAGATGCCTGAAACTATCTAGAAAACCAGCAGGGACCCAGCAGACAATAAGATTACAAAGGAGAGTGGTACTTGGTTAAAAATATGGTTCATCTAAGGGAGATGGAGAAGGATCCTCTTTTATTTATTTATTATTATTATAATATTTTTATATTACATTAAATCACATATATCTTTACAGTGTATTGCATTTCTTTTTCCAGCACAATTATTATGAATATCAGTCAAGACAAAGACATTACTATCCACATCATGATCAAATAGCTTTTCACCATTTTTTCACATTTTATTATATCATCAAAGATCTTAATTAATTTAAAGACTTTCAATATCAAGAAGAGATGATATACAACATATTTAAGAATGCATGTCTGACTTTAGGTGTAAACCTCAGTGAGTAAAGTGAACATCCTGTAAAGTAGCACCTCACTGGGGCTATATAGCTTACTGCAGACATTAAATAGGTATTAATGGGTATTTTAATGCATTTTTTAATTTCAAAAAATTTAGTTTTAATAGATCAAAATCAAAAAATGTTAAGAGAAATTTGCTTAGCAATCCCACTTCTGGGTATTTACCCAAAAGACAGGAGAACGCTCAGTCAGAAAAGTGCTTGCACATCAATGTTTATTGCAGCATTATTCACAATTGCCAAGACATGGAACCAACCTAAATGTCCACAAACCAATGAATGGATTGGAAAAGTGTGGTATATATACTCTATGGAATAATACTCAGCCATAAAAAATAACAAGACCCTGGAATTTGACAGAAAGTGGTCAGATATGGAGGATCTATTGCTGAGTGAAGTAAGCCAGGCTATGAAAGAAAGATATTGTATGTATCCACTCAATATATACCGACTATCCACACTCTATGATAGAGAACAAAAAATTGGAGGACATAAAAGCAGTGAAGGTACTTAATGAGAATAGGACAGTGTGGAATGGGGGAAGTGAAGAGAAGAGGATAGAGAAAGATAGCAAGTGAACAATAGAGAGGCAGGACGTTAGTGAGAAACAGATATGGCTTATTAACTGTTGATGATGACATGTATAGTATTCTCAACTGGATTGGTCTGAGAAGTATTTCATGATTGGCAAAGTATTTTTACAAGCAAAATGAGAAATAGTGATTGACTGTTTTAATAATAATAATAATAATGATTAGGGAAAACAAAGAAAAGATATCGAATGTTGAAGTGGGGAGATTAATGTCTGTGTACTGACTGACATGCATGGCATTCCCTTTTGAAAAAGCAATGTAATACACTGTATAGTTATATGTAATCCAATGTAATATAAAGAAGATTATGATGATAATAAAAAAAAAATTTTAAAAAGAAATTTGCTTAAAATTTAAAGCCAGGAAAAAGGTTAGGATTCAGTTCAAATAGTAGGTAGATGAACCTATCAACAATTCAAGAGAAGATAAAAATCCTTAAATATGGAAAACAAAGCTAGAAGAAGATCAGTAATGTTTTAGTCTAAAGTAAAAAAATTCTATTTCACTAGTTCAGACTCACATAATTAATCTCTCTTCTATTGAATTTGCATTGTTACTGTGGTCTGATCTTTCCACTTAAATTCTGGAAGTTAACATGCAACTCCAGACTTGTCTCTACCATTAGGATAGATATTCTTTTAGTTGTTTCTTGCACTCTTATTTCCGTGTATCCAACTTTAGTTTTCTGGTATAGCACTCCCTTCAGCACTTTTTGGAGAGCTGGTATGGTGTTGGTAAATTCTTTCAGACTTTGATTATATGAGAATGTTTTTTGTCTCTTTTTTTCCCCAAATGAAAGATAATATTGCTGGGTATAATATTCTTGGTTGAAATTACTTTTCTCTTAACATTTTGAATATATTTTCCCATTCTTTCCTTGCTTGCATTGTTTCTGATGAGAGGTCCATTATTAGCCTTATGGGATATCTTTTGAAAGTAACTTGATGTTTCTCTCTTGCCAATTTTAGTATCTTGTCTTTGTCTGTGGTTTTGGTCAATCTGGCTGTGATGTGCCTTGGGGAAGATCTTCTTGGGTTGAATCTATGTGGAGGTACTGAGCAGTGGCAGTGGCAAAAGCAAAGATGGGATAAATGAGGAAAAACACCTGGATAATCACCCAGGGGAGCTCTAATCAGTCAACTAATAATCAGACCTAAATTTGAAAAAGGAACTTTAAGAAACAACAATAATAAAAATTAAACTCCCCAGTTTTCTACTACAGATCATCACCCCTTGACCCAAGCTGGAAACATGCTTTAAGGAAGTTTATAAATTAATAAAACAGAGGTAAGAACAATGATTATAAAATGATCACAGACAAGCACTCTCAGGTCTGCCAAGGTCCTGTTTGGTATCTCGGTGCTTATCTTGCCAAGAGCCAATGTGCTGATAATCAGCCAGCAGTGGAGCCAGTCTCTGAGAAACACTTTGGAGAGGACTTGGGCCTGCACTCTACTCTTCTTGACCTCCTTTCTGGCTTTACTTTCCCATGTAAACCTGTATGGAGTTTCACTCACTTGGTTCTGGCTCTTTTCTTCCCCAAACCTGGAACAGCAGCCACCTTACCTGCCAGATGGCTCACCCCAGACAACATCCACAATGGCCATCCCCAGTTGCTGGTCCAGAGCTTGCTCGGACTGTCATTTGGTGGGGCTCTGAAGCCTTAGTGAAGATGGAGCCCCCAGGGGGGAATGAATGCAATCTTTGTTCAAAGGTCTCAATGGGCTGGTACTCCATGGAGTGAAGACTACTGGAAAAATACATAAAATGATTTATTGTCCAATAAATCAATGACACTCATGATTTAAAAAAATAGTATTGTGTTTAACTTGTAGCTATTGATTTGTTTATCTTACTCCTCAAAGGCTGAGGAGCACCTTGTACAAGTTGCCCTGATCCACGGGACAGTGAAGAGGTTCCCTGGGGGAGGGAGGTGGGACAAACACATGCACACACAATACAAGCTGCTGATCACGTCGTCTTCTTCTGTCTACTTCCGTTTACTGAGGAGAAATGGCGAGATATATACAGCTGATGGGCACCAATTGGTTGCCTGAAATGCAAATGAGATAGAACAGCTTGAACCAATCATTGATGTGGGTGGATCTCTCCCGTTGCCTAGAAACCCAACCACTTCCGGGGAGAACAGTTGATCACATGATTTCTGAGAAACGGTTTGCTCAGTGAGGAAGTGAAGCCTAATGGTTTCCAAGATGGTGGATAGCTCAAGATGGTGGATAACTCAAGATGGCTTCCGTATGCAGTGCCCACCACATGTCCCCCTTTTTTCTTTTTTCAAAGAGAGGAGAAAAACCTGAGGGAATCGTGCCTGTCTTAGGTTGGAGTCGTTTTTTAGAGCCACATGTCCATCCTTATCCGTCATTGGAGAATCCCATTGCAATGATGGGTTTCCTGTCTTAGGTGGGAGGACTGTACAGGTATTAGGCTCAGACTCTTTTACCCATCTTTGGCTAACCAATTCAGTCCCTCAGGCAGGAGCACAGTTTAGGCTCCGCGATACTCTATCTCCAGGTTGTGGTAGTGGACTTGGATAGGCTGCATTTTTACGGAGTCATCAATTTGGTGTTTAAGGAAAGCCATGAGCTTATTAAAGAGAACAGGCCTC
>NW_006203430.1:4912325-4955803 GCF_000334495.1 Tupaia belangeri chinensis
AATTGTTTAACAAAATTGGTACCTGCATCAGCACTGCCAAATATTTTCCCTGTTGCAGTAATTAACCAATGAACAAACTCAGAAAAAAAGGTTTGTCAGGCCCTTGTTTTATTGTTGTAAGGGAGGTACTTAAGTCTCCCTTAGTAGGAAGTTTTTTCTAAGCTCTCATGACTGGCATACTAATTTGAGCAAGTAACCCTGAATCATATTGCATTTGATTGTCACTAGTTATATAATTGCCTTCTCCCAATAACATATCTGCTGTGCAGTCATTGCTGGCCTGGGCATTACGGCGTAGTCTCCCTACAATTTTCCACATATTTTGGTTTCCAAAGTAAGAAATCCCCTCCAGAGAGTGCAGCACGGGCCAATGTTTGCCAATCTATTGGTGTAAGCCAATTTTCTGCCACCGAGTCAACTATGGCTAAAGTATATGGAGCTGTAGCTCCATATTGAGCAACTGCTGTTTAAATTTCTTTTATAATATTAAAATCAAAGGCACGTAGGTGGTGCCATGCTTGTCCTTGTGGATCTGTGGTTTCTGTTACCAGGAAGGCTTCCTGCCCCTCAAAATCAATCAATGATTGTAGTTTTTGAACTGGTTTAAGTTTTGCACCATGAGTAAAAGTGGGCTGGTGGTGATTCCACGAGGAATCTGCACTTTTAGATTTACCCACTTTTAGTTTTTCTAATTATGATATTAATTCTTGATATTCTTTTTCTAACTGAATTTGTTATTTAGTTGTTCTATCTTAGTCTGAACTTTTGCCTTAGGATCAATAACGGGTATCACCAAAAATGGCGCAGATGTGACCGGGTTGTAAGATGGCCGTCGTTTTTTGAAAGGTGGCCATTTTAAATTATGGTATTTGCCTGTCTTTGTTTCTGAAGTTTTTTGTTCAGACAGCCATTTTGGGTTACTGCATGTGGCAGCCTTTGTTTCTAAAGTTTTTTGTTCAGACAGCCATTTTTGGGTATGGGTTACTGCACATGGCAGTCTTTGTTTCTAAAGTTTTTTGTTCAGGTGGCCATTTTGGGTGACTGCATTTATCAGCCTCAGCCTCCAGGATTTCCTCCTCTGAACTAGTTGATGACTCGTTTTTCTTTGGCTCTTGTAGAGCCTTAAGATTGTTTTTCTTTTTTTAGTTTTTTAGATTTTTTTGGGTTGTGTCTTGCTTTCGGGGCTTTTAACTTCTTCCTCACTATCTAGGGAAATAAGATCCTCTCCCTGTTCTTTTTCAATTTTAGAATCCTTGGTTAGATCTGAGGTGACTATAGCCTCCTCCTGGGGTTGATCATTTTGCATGATCTGCTCTCCCTTTGCGACCATAATGACAAGAGCTTCTATTAAGCTCTGAACGAATATTTCGTGGTGACTAAGCTTTTGTCCCATTATTACCCATACTTAAAATAAAACGTAAGTAAATACTTACCAGGATGCCTTCTCTTCGTCCTTCTATGTTTTTCGCCAGCCTTTCTCGGGACGAGTCTATGCCATCCCCTTCTGCGACCTTTCCCGCTGGCTTTTCTTGCTTGCTCTGCACTGGAGCCTTCCTCGGGAGCTCTTCACTGGATCCCTCGTACCCAAGTCCCTGTTCAGGCGCCACGTGCCCTGACCCACGGGACACATGGGGGAGGGAGTGAGAGATGGGACAAACAAACACACAATACAAGGTGCTGATCAAGTCATCTTCTTCCGTCTACTTCCATTTATTGAGGAGAAATGGCGAGTTATATACAACTGGTGGGCACCAATTGGTTGCCCGAAATGCAAATGAGATAGAACAGCTTGAACCAATCATTGAAGTGGGTGGATCTCTCCCATTGCCTAGAAACCCAACCACTTCCGGGGAGAATGGTTGGCCACATGATTTCTGAGAAACGGTTTGCTCAGTGAGGAAGTGAAGCCTAATGGTTTCCAAGATGGTGGATAGTTCAAGATGGTGGATAGCTCAAGATGGCTTCCGTATGCAGTGCCTGCCACACAAGTTGTGGAGATAATTATGCTGGAAATAGGAATGGATACCCTGTGCTGAATTAAATAGGTTACCATCACCTGCCAACCGGGTGATGTTTGTTCCACTCTACCTTTCAGAGGCCTCCAGAGAGCAGCTTTTCTCTGCGAGTTAGGTTGTTCTGATGGAGACAGACCTGTTATCCTCATTTCCTTGTTCTTAGATTATGAACCTTCATATCTGCCAGTTAAATACACTCCTAATTTGAACATGATAACTCAGTTACTCAGGGTAGGCCTGTTTTCACAACATGGCATAGTCTTCACTTTCTGTAGGAGCCCTGCCAAGGGCAGTGAAAATCCCTGGTGAATAGGGATGTAGGTGCCAGCTACCTTTCAGGATTACCTTGGAAAGGGCTTTATGCCATGCAGATCAGGGGCAGCTGGCTCTGCAGAGAGGACACAGTGTTAATGCCAGCCGTGGTCTTGTTTTTGTTCAGAGATCATCAGTGGAGCCAATCATGATCCAAATGCCCCTATCCTGGTCTGCAGGTTGTGGTAGCCATGCTGTTTGCTTCAACTGATGGCTATTCCTGGGCTCAGGATGAACCTTTTCATTTCTTACCTCTAATTCTGTGTGCCACACAGCATTGTCCGACCCATACTCCATTTTAGCAGCAGACATGACAGCAGCAATCACAAAGGACATGTATTTTAAAAAACAAGGTGTTTTGATTCAATTATGATTTAATTATTTTACAAGATATTTTCATTAATTAGAATGTGTTCAACATAGACTTCTTCCATGTCTGGCTTGGTGGTTAGGGCAACTGGATCCCACATGGCTTGGCTGTGTGATTCAAGTGAAAAAAAAAAATGAGTGAAAGGAAATATAAATGAACTGACTGTAGGATAACTCTTAAGTTAAAAGAGAACTAAATGACTATTTTAAAATTGTAACAGTCTTACTCTCTCCATAATTTTATGGTTTTCATCCAGGAACTGTATCACCTATTGATCTTCATATTCCCTACAGTCAAGTTTTTCAAAACTTTTCTTATCCATGTTGGTATATGCTATGGAAGTTCCCTCCGCAGTGCCTGTCCCCTGGCCAAGGATAGGCAATAACTGTTAACCCCCTTCAAGACAGATCCTTGTGTACAATGAGGGATGTTGAACATTTTTCATATGCCTTTGTAAGGGAGATACAGATCAAAACCACAATGAGATACTACCTAACCCCAGTCAGAATGACTAAGATTAAAAAAAAAATGATAAGTGCTGGCAGGGATGTGGTGAAAGGGGAACTCTCCTATACTGCTAGTGGGAATGTAAATTGGTCCAGCCACTGTGGAGAATGATTTGAAGATTGCTCAAAGATCTACGAATAGAACTACCATATGATCCAGCAATCCCATTCCTTGGTATCTACCGAAAGGATAGAAGAATTCTTAATCAGATAAGTGCTTGCACATCGATGTTTATTGCAGCATTATTCACAATTGCTAAGACATGGAAACAACCCAAATACCCACAAACAGATGAATGGATTGGAAAAGTGTGATACATGTTCTCTATGGAATACTACTCAGCCATAAAAAGCAAGACCCTGGCTTTTGACAAATAGTGAATGAATATGGAAGATTTACTGCTGAGTGAAGCAAGCCAGGCTATTAAGGAGAAACATTGTATGTCTCCTTTTAATATATACCAAGGTCTGCACTCTGTGGCCAAATCTGAATGACTAAAAGATATAGAAACATAGTAAATAGTTATAAATACCAGATATAGTGTGGGAACAGGGTGGGTGAAGGAGTAGAGTATAAAGAAGGACATTAAAGAGAAAAATAGAGAGGCAAGTCATTTATGGGACAAAAAAATGGGTTATTATCTATTGAGGATAATTCTGTAATATTGTTAACTGGACTGGTGAGAAATGTACACATGTTGAAATACTCACTTTGCAAATAACATGTGATTAAATGTATAAAAGAAATTGAAATAAAAAGAATTAAAGAAAAAAAAAGACTGATCCCTGCATTCCTACATCCAGTGCAACATTTTAGTGATTTATATTATTCTGTTTTTTATACAGTTAAACTGAATTTGTCGATATTTTGAGACTTTTATATATTTTCATAAGGAAGATTAGATTGTAATTTTTTTGTACTCTCTTATGAAGCTATTAGGAACCAGTGCTTTTTGGGCACAAAATTTTTTTAATTTCTAGATCAGTTTCTATAATGGTTATGTGTTTGTTTAGGTTTTCTATATCTTCTTGAATATCTTCGCATTAATATTTATGCTTAATTTGAATTTATGTGTATTTTACTTATAAACAGTAATTTCTAATTATATTTATTATAAATATGTATTTTAATAATACAAATATGAATATTTATAATTTATTAATTATTTAAATTCTTTTAAAAAAGCATTAATTCTTCTAAATTTTCAAATTTGTAGATATAAAGTGGTTCCTGGTATTTTCTTGTGATTTAAAAAATCCTTATGGTATCCACTTTTACATTACTACAGTTATTGTGGTATTCTTTTTTTTTGTTGTTATCTTGATGGGTCTGATTAGATGTTTGTCCTATTTTGTTTGTTTCAAAAGATCAGCTTTTGTTCTTGTTGAGCTCTATTAAATCTTTGTTTCTTATTTCATCCATACCTGCTCTTGTCTTTATTATTTCCCTTGTATAAGTTCTTTAGATTTACTTTATTGTTCTTTCGTTCAAGATTTTTTTTTTAATTTGCCAGAGGGCAGGTAAACTCCCCAGAGAAAGACATAGACAAAGAGAGAAAGGGAAAGCCAGAAAGTGCACTCCTACAGGACATGGCCATGCTGCAATTGTCTTTCTCCATTTCTCTCTCATGTTGGGATTTTTGGCATGTACGCACATGTGCCTGACATATTTTTCAAGCTGCTGGATCTGGGGCTCGCACTACACAATTGGCCATGTGGGATCCAGTTGCCTTAACCACCAGGCTAGGGCTGGTCCTCGACTTTTTAAAACTGAATTGTTAACGCATTGATAATGTTTTAATTCATTTTGTATTTTTAATAGATACTTGAAGGCAGTAATTATTTTTTCTAAGTTTGACTTAAATAGGTGTTGAAGTGTTTTTTTTTAATTCCACCTATTTTGCAACTTATAGATTTCTCTTAACTTGGAGTTATATAAAAGTGCAATTTTAATGTTCCTAGATATATTTAAACAAACCTTACATGTGAATTTTTGACATAATTGCAAATTTGTCAGAGGACATTTCCTAGCATTTTCAGCACTTTTTTTTTTTCTTTGTGTGTAGTCATTGTTTTTTTCTCCAACTTTCTGATGTGTATTTGAAAAGAATGTAATTTTCCTCCTTGGGTAAGTAATATTTTTATTTCTTTATGATATTAGACCAAGCTTTTACATTTCATTGGTGAAAGGATTTATCGCTTACCTAACTTTTGTTGATCTGTTAATTTCTCAGGGACACCTATCAAATCTCTCACTACAATTATGGATTGTCAATGTCGTCTTTTCAAAATTCTGAAACTTTTTGCTGTTGGGGAGCAACAATGTTGGTTCATGATCACTGTGTCTTTTTGGTAGAGCATACTTTAGATTTTATAGATATGGTATCGTTGTTAGAAATGATTTATCTTTGGAGCATTAAATTTTAATTCCAGTGACTCTTCATTGTCTGAATGAAAAAGCCAACTGCATGTATTCATAGTAGTTGGCAGACTCACCTGGCAGAAAGCACAGGGGCAGGGGACATCCCCTGTAATCCACACCTGGTGTGATAAGATACTTTCTCAGAACATCACAGGCTGCAGCTTGGGTGGCAGGCACTTCACTGAGTGACTTCATTCTGTTTTGAAATGTACAAGTGTCTTATTATAAATGCAGAGGTTCTATGATCCTGCACCTTCTCAGTATCATAGCAGCCCATGTACCAGTGCAGGGCCCCTTGCCTGCCTAGGGCTGAGAAGCTCACAATCTGCCAGGTTCCTACTTGCTGCTACTCATATGGCTGTTGAAGGAGCCAGGAAACATCAGATTTGGTTTTCCTTGCTAATCCTTCTAGCCAGTGCTACTATTTTGACGCTTTGCCTGTTGAAGCATGGATCATCTTCTAGGACCCGATCAGGTTCATTTCATAAGTCCGTTTTCCTCACTCATGGGAAAAAGAACAGCAAGTTCCCTGGAAAGTATCTGATTTGGCACTGGATTCTGCTTTTGCTAGAGCAGGGGCTCAGTAGGGAGGTTCCTCGGTAATTTTGTAATGGGGATCCACAGCCCAAATGGGGACTGGTCCAGCCCTGGTTTCTTCCATTATGTGCAGATGGAACCTTGTCAACTTGCTACATCTGCTCAGCAAGCATCTCAGAGAAGCTGGTTTGATGGAAAGTAGGCCACGACTAATCAGACTGTACATGGACTGTTTTCAAATAAATAATTTGATTTTTCTTAAAAATGAGCAAAATGTAAGCTTTATTTTTAAAAGCTATGCGAACCTCAGGCCAAAAATATAAAGTTAAAAAACATACTTCATGAGAGTCCTTGATGTTGATGTCTTGGTTTGAGTTCTTCTAAGAGAAGACCTGAGACAAGGAGTTGAGTCTGAATCATTCATTTTGGGAGGTGTGGCGAAGGCCAGCCAGGAGTGGGGAAGTGACTCCATAGAAGGGGGAAGCCTGCTGAGGATGCACCAATAAGCCAGTTACTAACAAGCATAGTCCCAGGTAGACTCAATATAATTTGTGAAATGATATAAAACTCATGCTTCTGAGTTATCCCTCCTGCCCCTCAGAGGGGAGTTATCTGGACTAAGCATCTCTTGTCAAGGGAGGCTCCTGGGAGTGCTAATTGTCCGGCACCGGAAGCCGGATGCACACGTGCTCAGGTCAATCTTCTCTGGGTGCAGAAAAAGCCCCTGGGCACTGAAAAGCAGGAACTGGCCAGTGAGAGTTGTGAGGACTCTGCAGAAGGGCCCTGAGGGCTCTATACAATAATTATCACCAGACTCACTAGGTCTGTAGAAATACACTGTTATAGTTAAAGTCCTATACCTTAAGATTGTCCCCCTTAGCAGGATGAGGGCATTTGTCCTTTCTTTGAGGAAGTGTGTATCTGAGGGCTGGGTTTCTGTGCCAGGTAGTATGGGTCAGATCAGTTTAATTCCATCCAGCATATACTACCAAGAACTTATTTTGTAAAAGCTCTGCTAGGTACTCCTTGGACCGAAGGTGAAAGTGCTATAGGGCTTGGGTAGGGTGAGAACAGATGCAGCTACAGAGGCAAGCTTTCCCTGCTGAGAGAGGGTCTATGGCCACAGCAGATCCCAGTGGACATGGAGAGGGAATGGCTCTCATGGTTTGGGCATGAAGAGGGGTGTTGGAGGTGACTGGAGCTAGCCAAGTCTATGTTCAGGAACCTGGGCCAATCCTTGAAGGCCATTGCAATCTGTAATGTAGAAGGATCAATGAGTGGTCAGATATATGCTTAGGAAGGCTTATCAGGGTTGTAGTTTGCAAATAGAGAAGCAAGATGAGGCATAGCCATCCAAGTTGAGGCTTGCCATGCGTAGTCAACCATACTCGTCTATCCAGCCCAGTTTTCCTAAATGTACTCCTTAGAACATTCTTGTGATTGGCCCAAAACCCACTGACCTAGCCCAGCTCATAGCCACTCAATCTCACTTTGACTATCCTATGTCTGGGCCCTTCTTTCAGGGCAAGGGTTCCTAATGTCAGAGAGATATGCTCACCTAGAGCCTGTGCCCTTTCTTAAGACATAGTCCTCAGGCTCTGGAAGGCCCTGCTCATAGGGCCTCTGGGCTGCTACCAGGGTGTGTGAGCCTTCCTCTACCCAAACACCGCAGATTTGTGCTCCCTTGGACTTGGGAGGGGATGGATAGGCAGGCACTTTCCAAGGGGAGTGGAAGGGGGGGGATCAAGATGGCTACTTAAGCCAGGTGTCCACCGGCCCATGGACACTGACCTAAGAGGAATAAGAAAAAAAGGGACAGGTCTCCACTGCACTCTTGTGCCAGGCCTTTCAGGTGGGCATGCTAGGCCACCACCTTAGCTTAGGGAAGGGCCTCTGTGCATGCTTTCTGCAGCCCGACTTCCCTCTCCAACCAGGGCAGGCCCGCCCATACCTCTTTTATTTATAAGCTTTGGGGTCAGACACAGTTTGAATAATCACTCTGAGGCTGGAAAAAGAAATGCACTTGCTACACCACTGGCTTTCCTGGCTTTTCTAAGTAGTACATTCAGTTTGTGAAGGTTTAGCAAGAGCCCTGTAGGAAACAGCGTCAAAGTACCCCACCACTTCATGTTCCTCCCACCTGGTGCTGGTTCTCTGCTAGGGTGCCATGTGTCTCCTCTACATTTCTGCAACATTCTAAGACTTTCAATCTTGCTATTGCCACCTCTCACTCTGGTTTCTTGTCCCAGTGAATTCCTGATATCTTTCTCAATCTGCCTCTGTGGTGCTTCTCTGCTTTCTCAATGTTGACTTCAAGCTGGGACACAGCTCCTTTCTCTCAAAGTCCCCATGCAAGCACAGGCATGGCTGTCATGAAGCTAAAGTGGCTGTTGTTGGTGGGGGCAACGCTGCACAGGGTAGTCAGATGCTGGGCATTGGAACAGGGTCTCAGGTCCCTCATGGCTCATTCAACCCACTGCTGACTTTCTCTTTAGGGTCTTACCTGCTATGTATTGCTCAGAATCCCGTTCTTCCTCAAACCACCTTGCACATCCAGCCCTCTTCCTGTTTTCTAGGCAACTAGTTTCTGCCTTCCTTCTCTTTCTTTTTTTTAAACATTTGTCTATTTCTGTAATAAAATAAAAAGGCAGAGACCCCAAGAAAATTGTCTTTTTTTTTTTTAATTGCCAGAAGTATGTGTGCTTGTGAAAGAGAGAAACCATCCCCAGACGGGGCATGGTCATATTACAATTCTCTCTCTTCCATTTGTCTATCCTGTAGGGATTTGGGGCACATACACAAGCACCTGGGATGTTTTTCAAGCCACTGGCATTGGGATTTGAACCACAATCAGCCATGAGGGATCTAGCTCCCTTAACCACCGGGCAATAGAGCTAGCACCCTAACAGGGTCTTAATGCTGTGTTCACCTCCAGCTTCAGCCAGCCCAGGATCATAGGCAAACATGCCTGGAGTACTCCTGAGAGGAACTGAGACCTTCCCATGTGGGTCAGCCTTGCAAAGTGACATGTGTTACCCATGTCACCATTGCCCCCCTCCCTAGAATACAAGACCCATGGTTCTCCACCTGACATTATTCTCCTGTCCTTGAAACTATTGGACCTCATTCTGATTTCCCATCCCTGTTGTCCCCAGTGTCCTTCACTGCTTTGCCAATGTGGACTCCACTAACTTCCTTGAGTCCAGCCCACCAGCCTGGAGTTGCTAATGTCCTGGTGTTGATTTGCTTCACAGATCTGGGGGTTAAATTTTGAGCCCTTTCTCTTCTGTCTCGAGAACACTAATAAAAATTTCACTCTAGGATAGAAGCTCATGTGTATAGATCAGGCAATGCATCTGGAAAGGGCCAAAATGACACTGAAACCAGGTGGCTTTAAGTGTTGGGAGTCAGACTCTTGTCCCAAATTCCAGCCTCTATTCCTAATCTCAACAACAAAATTTACCAAGAAGAAATAACAAATCATCTCTCCCCAAATGCTATATTAGCTGAAATTCCTCTTTTTGGCCTTTTCTAAAGTATCTTCTCTCTTTCAGTCTGTTCTTTCAAACCTTCCTAGGTTCAGCCATAGGGCATGAATTATGCTGTAATTATGCTACTCAGGCTGACACCACATAGGAGGCCCAAGTTCGATTCCTAGTTTGGCCTAAAGTCATGGCACAATGACTCATGCCTGTGATCCCACCTGGGAGGCTGTGACAAAATTGCAACATGACAGTAAAACAAAATAAGGAGCCAGGCGGTGGTGCAATGGTAAAATGCGATGCTTTGTGAAGCTGATCCACATGGGAAGGTTCTTGTTTCATGTTTGGAGACCTCCCAGAGTATGGTAGGCATGGGTGTGACCATGATCCAGGCTGGCAAAAGCTGGGGCTGGATCATGGGGTGAGAACTCTGTCAGGGTTGCTATATCTCTGCCTCTCTCATTCATGGAATAAATTAGTCTTTTTTCCAGGGAAAGAAACCACCAATACTCATTCATTCTTATCAACATGGACACACATCCATGTTTATATGCAACCTGAGATCACCCACACACATCCTGAGTGTTTAGTGCATCCTCATTCTCTGCACCTCAGACCTAGGACCCCCAGAGGCCACCCTAATGATGCAGGGCCAACCATGGGTCAGCTCTCATGCCAGAGAACTCTGGGATCTCAGTCAAGAGGGGCTCTTTGTAATTCCCTGATTCACAGATTGTTTCCTCCTTCTTTGGGAGTGGTCTGTTGTAACACAACACAGGGGTTAATGGCATACTGAGGGAGGCTGAGCAGCTGCAACTATGGAGTGAACCCCACACTCCAGTGGGGAGAAGGATGGTGCCCACATCACTCTCCTGTACCAATCTGTCCTGCTGCAGGTAACTCCGTGCTTATGCCCTTACTCTGATAACCAGAATTCCATCTGCCCCAACCCTGCTCCCCACACCTCTCCCAGTTTCAGGAGCTGGAGCTTTATGCCACTCCTGTGTCTCTGCATTGGACCTGACTGGTAACCTGCCTGACTTCAGCATTTTTTGAACTGAAATCCTGCTGTGTTCTTTACAGATTTCCCTTGGGTCACACTATACAAGATGATTTTTTTTTCTAGTTTATTTCATGAGTCAGGGTGCTTCCAACAGAGCATTCATTCTGTAGTCCACCCCCATCTCAGCTAGCCTGAATACATGCTCATGTGCACCCTGCCTGTGTTACAGGGAGGCCTCGGGATACAAACCCAGGCCCTTCCCACGTAGATCCAGTTGTGTTACCACTGCACGACAGCCTGGACCCCCAGACAATTTGATGCTATTTTAACTGGTTGTTCTACCTCCTCAGTCTACCAATGGTCAAAACCATACTGACCAACAACTCTTTTCCAAACATACCTCTGATCATAGGATTAGCTCAAAAGAGAAATTTAGAACTGAGTGAACCTAGTTATTTTGGTCCTGTCTTTCTGCTGCTCAGAAACATTCAACATTTTCTCCTAGTCAAACAAATCAAGCCCAAGTTCCTATAAATAAAACAGGCCTTCCACAATCTGATTTCAATGTAACTTTTCCTCTTTGTGAAGTTTGGCTGTAATTAATTTGATGGCAAAGTATTGTGCCGCTGAAAACTCCATGTGTCAAGCATTAAGAGCAGTGCCTGGCACGCGGTAACGGCCACATGAGTATTTGTTAGCACAGAGCCAGAACCCCTGGTTTGAAACCCCTGAGGCCAGATGTGTTTCAGAATTCAGAACTTTTTATATTTTAGAAAGGGGATATGGTGCATATGCCATATATCATACAAAACCTACGACAGCGTCTGGGGCTGCACCCCATAGTCAAATATGCTATAATAATATTTCTGCAGAGAAATGTGTATATTTACATGTGGTAGAATACATATAGAGTATTAGTCCTGGTAACTTGTCTGAACCAAGCATCCTTCACACTAAAGTCCTGATATGTTCTTTCCGGGTCCCACCTGTGACAATTCAGGTCAGGTTTTGCTCTCAAATGAGATATGGAAACTTCTGTTTTCAGTGCATCATGAACTCCAGACTGTGACAGAAGGACTTCAGGGATGTCCTATTATTGTCACGATGAACTGAGATAGCTGAGGCAGGGTAACTTCAAAGAGTGGGGAGATGTCAGCTGGAGCTCGAGCTCAAGGGATCGCAGGTCCCAGCTGGGAGTCAGAAAATATTCTGGGCAAGGGACTGGAGGAAGAGGAAAAAGAGGCTGGGCAGTGGCTTTCTGGATAAGGGCTCTCTGCTGTAGGCCAGCAGAGCACTTGGAAGGCACATTGTGGTGGGTAACCAGGGTGACGCTGAGAACCTGGCACATTTGGCACAGACCCGTTCTATTGGGAGGCACCTGCTGAGTAAGAGACAGGTGGCTCTTAGGAGCTAGCATCTCAGAGGCTCACTTGGCCATTCAAAGGTTTGACTCGTCATAGAGTGGTTTGGAATATTTCCATTGCCATTAAGAGGACTTGGGCAGAGGGTGATGTCATGTCCTGGCAAGACAAGAGACTGCAGATGGTGCTGCCAATGATGGCCTGGGACTTTCACACCCTGCCAACATGCAGACCCTCCCCATGAATCGGAAGCCATCTGCATCTATTAAATTTTATGAATGCCCAGGATGAATTTTTCTTTATTCATATAAACTGCCCTGTGAATATCAGTTGTTGTTATTAGTGGCTACATCATTTTAAAGTAGAAAAACATAAATTAAGTCAACCTTTTAATTTGGACTTAGTTATATCTTATTCCCCAATTGTCTTTACATATGTTTTCATATCTCACTCTAACAGTGCTAAAGAACAGCTTGCCTCCCCCACTCACCACCCCCCGTCCCAATAGTTTTGCTTCTCAAGAGAGGAAAGGAAAGAAGCCTTTCATCTCTCCAAGCCACCGCACTCCCAGGCAGTCTGGTGAGGGGTGTGCCAGAGACCCACAATCTGCGCCAGGCATGCACACCTGGCAGGTGGGGCGGGTGAGAAAAGGGAGTGCTAGTCAAATCCAATAGGTGGTGTGTTTTGGTTTCAGAACAATGTGCTCTCTGGCTCTTTTATCTTATTTGTGTACTTGGCATTTCAAAAGAGGCGTATGCTTGCCGAGCACACGCGCCCTATAGCAAAAACGTCTCAAAAAAAAAAAAAAAAGTGCATATGCTGTTTGTCATTATCGACATAGTAATGCAAACACATGGATGGCTGATTAAAGCTTCAAACATTCCTTTCATATTGATAATAACAACCATAGCATATGAATGCACTGAAACTCTTGCCAATTACAGCAAATCTGTAAGAATAGATCAAGCAGGCAGAATACACTCATCAGTCCCAAGGCCTGACCCACTGTGGACTCCCTGTGAGTCCACTCCCTGTGGACTCCAGCAGGCTGCATGCTGGAACCACTGGGAGACCAACAATGTGAACAAAATCAAACAGAACAGTGATGACAGTGACCTACACAGAGATGCTTATTTAATAATTAATACAATAATTTTATTTAATAAGCAGATTATGGTTTAATAGCTAATTGGTCTGGAGCAGGTCCTCATAATAGTATACAAATGCTTTCTAAGGTAATTCTAATGGATAGGTGGTGTAGAAAATCCCGGTTTTTAAAAAATTATTTATTTATTTTTATTTAGTTTACATACTTTCACTGGACATTACCACAGCATACAAAATGCGATTTTCCAGCCAGAGTACACTGTAGAGTGGCTTAAACATACATGTTATCATCGACAAAAAATTTCCCATTTCTAGTTTCTTGTATATATATAATATATATGTGTTTCTTGTAATATATACATACATATATTCCCCCCTATTTCTCACCCTCTGCACTTCCCATCCTCTTCCCACATCTTCCGAATTTAAATGGAGAGATCGGACCACAGCAGAAGAGAAAGTACATGAGCTTGAACTGGTGAAATAGAATTTGATGCCTTTTGACTAAAACATTACTGACCTTCTATGCTTTGTTTTCCAGTGTTAAGGAGTTTTGTCTTTTCTTATGTTGTGGACAGGTCTATGTATCTGCTATTCAAACAGAATCCTAAACTGTTTCCTGATTTAAGTATTAAGCAAAGTTCTCTTAACATTTTTTGATTTTGATTTATTAAAGCTAAAACTGCCTTTCTTGAAATTAAAAAGTGTATTTAAAAAAAATACCTATTTGGTAACCATAGTAAGCTATATATCTTCAGCCATGTGCTATTTTTATAGTATGTTCATTCTATCTACAGAGTTTCATACCTAAAGTCAACTTTTGTTCACAGATATGGATATATCACCTGAACTTACTATTGAAAGTATTTAGATTAATTACGATATTTTGTGAATCAATACAATGTGGGAAAGAATAAAGGAATAGAAAGCAACTGCAGAAACCAGAAGACAAGAACATTCTCAGATAAACAAAACTTGAAAGTCCCTGTTTTTAACTCCCTATTTCCTTGTTAGACAAAGTGAAACAAGTTTGCTATGTTGAAGGGTTAATTGATGAACCAGGCCTAAAGGATAAATTTGGCACATTTGAGAGACCAGACCTTCAGATTTGACTATTGCAGAATGACCAACCAGCCCTTGTTGGCCTGACATGGTAGGGCATTTCAGGATGGGAGACTTCCAGTTTTAAAATCAGAACATTCTACCAGATACCCTTGAATGAAAGCAATAACTTTGCATGCAGCTTGGCGCTTCTGATACTGCTACTAATAGCAAGTTCATTTGGCGTGTACAGCATCTCATAGTTCATGCAATGTGCTTTAATCTTTGTGAACTTATTGCACCCTTAAATGTTCTCCTAACATTGTGTTACAGTCCAGTGAGAGAGGTGGTGCAGATAACATTGCACTCATTTTGCAAATGAGAAGATATTGCCATTAGGTGACTAGCCCAAGATGGCTAGACAGAAAACACTCAAAGCCATGTCTCTGGGTTTAACGTGCATTTGTTTTCCACTAACCATAGCCCTATAGGCTCTGAAACTCTACACTAATAGCAGTCTGGTCTTCAAGTCATTAAAGCATTAAATATCAGAAGCTTGTTTCCTGCAAATGAGAAACCCACAGCTTCCTTTTTACCTATAATTGTGATCCCACAGGACGCAAATAAAAACTATTGCATTTGATAGGTGAGGAAGTGTGTTGAAACTATGGATGACCTTGCAGCACTCAGCTCCTCTAGGGAAATCATCTAGATCCTCTGTAGCTGAAATGGGGAGTCTCCTATGAGGAATAAAATACCCCCAGCTTGCCTTCGTTGCAGAACTTACCTCACTGCTTCCTTACTCTTTTCCCTTTCAGGGATGTGAGCTTCTGAGGGCAAAGTCGGGCTAGTTTATGCTTTTATCCTCAGTGCACATAATGCCCAATAAAGAGGTGACAAAAAGTTAAAAAAAAACAATATTCTGAGAACCCATCTTTGATGTAATACAGAATCCCACATGATTTTCTTTATACCTGCTGACTTATTTTTTGGTAGAGGTTATTTGTTTTCTTCTGCCATAGTGAGAGAAAGAGAGAGAGAAAGAGAGAGCATTGCCAATAGAGTCTCACCTTAATTCTCTCCCAGCCTCAGCCAGCCTGGGGTCATGGGCACGCACATGCCTGATGTACTCAGAAAGATCTCAGGATGTGAACTCAGAACCCTTCCATGTGGGTCAGAGTGTCGTGTTTTACTGCTGCAGCACTGTCCAACATGCTAGCCTTTTAAGAGTAATGGCTGACTCTTATACAGTGCCATCGTGGTCCAGCTATGGCTCTAAACACACGGCTGATAAAAGCTCATAACTCTTGTCTGTTAATACCGAGATGGCCATTGTCACCACCCCTATGACTCAGAGAACTTAGCAGTTGATCCAGATCTCAGCTGTCTCATGGAGGAGCTGGGGTGTGATGGATGGGGTGGCTCCAACATTAGTGCTATTAAACTCTCACAGAAGGCAATACCTGAGCAAGTGAATCGACAGTGTCTTTCTCTTCTTTGTTTTGACACTGGAAATAAAGGTGGTCCTGTAAAATGAGCACAAAGACTTTGAGTAAGGACAGAGGGGGCCTAGGGCTGTGGCTGGGGACTCAGCCCTGCTCAGGGAAGCAAGACCATATCTATGAGGGGTGATGGCAGGGGACCCTCTGATGGCTAGTTTTTCTTATTGGTTTATTACAATGAAGCTGCTGGCTCCAAGCTATTCCTACTGTGGCAACAGGAAACCAAAACTCTTTGGAACTTTTGGTTGCCCTGAATCTTTATAAATGGTAATTAGTCATGTATGCAAGATCATCATCTGAAGTAAGGGTATTTTTCTCAGGGTTTTTTTTTTTTTGTCATTAATGTTATTTCCATAATGTTAATTTTACACATATTTAAATATTTTTTGTTTACTTTTTTCTTTCATGGGATACAGAGTGAGAGCTGGACACTTTCAATAGAATCCCATGCTGCCATCCTCCCCAGCTTTCCCCATCTGTCAGGATCATATGTATATAGGTAGACTGGAGAATAGAACCTGGGATCTTCTGGGTGGAGTCAAAGAGCTTCTCTATGGATCCAGCTTGAGCAGTGTGTTACCACTATGCCCCCAAGCCAACCTTCAATTTTTAAAAAGTACTTCTTGCTATGTTGCCAGAAAATAGATTTTAGGACAACTCGATCTAATAATTGTGTTTAATTTTCTAGAGAGTCCTAATGTTCTAACTTCATATTTTCTATGGACCCAAATTAAAGGATGGATGATAAACTGGGGCAATTTTGTGTGGAAAAATGAAGAGATGCATTACAACTGGAGATGAGAAGATCAGTTAGGTCATTTGGCCCAATGTGAAATGGATTGCTCCTGGGTGTTTGTGAGCACTTTGTCTGGTTTCATTCAAAATGACTCAGCTGATGGGCTTTCCATAACCTGCCTTTCGGACATGTTCATAAACCTCAAGTGTTTCTGGTTAGAAAAAGCTTTTTAAAATTCTGGTTAATTTTCTTGTGGTTCTGCATGATTAGCTGGGGATACCTTTCACTCTGCCATGATGTTTAGACCCTCCTAATGTGACATTCTAAAAAATTTTAGTGTCTTACTGATGTTGCTTTATCATAACTTTTCAATTGTTGTTAGGTATGCCTTAAAACTCTTTTTAACTTGCTAATTACTTCTCACTTCCAGAAGACTGAGAGCCAGATTCAGAATTTTGGTGATCTTATCTGTAGTTCACGGTCCAGTACTATGTTCAAATCTGAATAAAAATCATGTAATTACCATATTCTGATGATGAAGGGTTTTGTGATGATTAATTTGGGGTGTCAACTTCACTGGAATAAGGAATACCTAGAAAAAGCATTGCTTTGGGACTCTCCCTGAGGGTGTTTCCAGAAAGGTGGAATGACTGAATCTGAGTAGACTTGATGTGGACCCTCTGCCCTCGATGTGGGCAGCCACAGTCCAATCGACTAGGGGCCCAGAGAAAATAAATGCAGAAGATAAGATAAACGGGTCTTTCACAAGACAGAACAAGATAGACTTCTGCTGTCTCATCTGCCTTTGGTCTCCAGGATTAACACCTGCAGCCCCTTGGGTTCTCAGGCTTCCAGTCTCAGGCTGTGAGTTATGTCATCAGCTCCCCTTCCTCTGAGGCTTTAGGACCTGGACTGATTCATGCTACTAGAATCCCGGGATCACCACACTGCAGATGGCCTGTTGTGAGATTTCTTAGCTGCATAATCATGTGAACAGACCCCTTCAAAACATCCCCTCTTACATATATATGTACATATATATATATATATATATATATTATTAGTTTATAGTGCCTAGAGCAGCTGGCCCAGAGGATCTCAACCAAGAGATCCTCTTGGTTGTCTTCTTACTCAGGGTTCTCTTATTAGCTTTTGGAGCAAATAACTTTCTCTACATCATCTCATAAGTTCCTCTCTTCTGCAGCTTTTAGACTGGCCACATGCTTGGGATTGCTATTGAGGCTGCCCCTGAAGGGTGGGTCCACTCAGCTTGCTTGATATACCCTTTGCCATCTCTGAGGGCTGGAAACCACCTGTGCTCTTTAAAGTGATCAGCTCTTGTCTTTTTTTTTTTTTTGGTGGCATTTTATTTATATATTTAATTTATTTTTGCATTTCTTCACAAAAATTTACTTTACATATAAAAAAAATTAACTCATACTCTATAGTTCTTGAAAGTTAATAAACAACTTTCAAAATTTCAAAATACTGAATTTTGAAGATAATGTTCAAAATATTTATAATTTTGTAAAATTTCGTTTGTGACTCTATAACAACAGAAATAGTATGGTTTCAAATATTTTTGAGAAAATATTTACATGTCAGCTACTCAAATTGTTGAAAAGCAAATGCCCAGCGCACAAGTCACACATAGACCTTCTCAATTCAGCCCTGCACAAGTGTATTGTGTGATATACCATCTGCTAGCAAAGATCAGTCTCTTTTTCTTCCTTCAAAGTCTTCCTCAAGATAATCCTCTGGTGTGGTTACTCTTTTGCCATCTCTACTGGTTACAATGCTGGGCTGGAAAAGTCCAGGTTATTTTATATTATAAATTCTTTCACAGATCTTCTCTAATTCTCTCTGCCAGACAGAACTATTTATGGTACCAGGCCATCTCTCTAAGAGCTTCTGTTAGCTTAATTGAGATCCACCTTAGTTCCATAGTTTTCTGATTAATGTTCAGATATGACATTCCAGTCAAAGTCCTGTCCAATAATGAATATTTCAGATTTCTGAATCAATGCAACATTATTGAACTTATGCAAATAACCCTTCTCCCACAAAATAAGAATATTCCCAAATATTTTTCAATTCCAGAGGGATCAGGAAGGAAGAAAAGTTTATGTTTCCATTTAAAGAAGCAAACAAAAAATTATTTTAATGTATTGCTAAACCTATCAAGAACTGAAAAGAAAGTGAACTGTTTAAATTGGGAAAACAAAGCATAGTAAAAAAAAAATCAGTAATGTTTTACTTAAAAGTTATAAAATTCTATTTTGCCAGTTTAGTCTTATGTTCAAACTCTCTTCTGTTGAATATGCAGTGTTGCTCTTGTCTAATCTTTCCATTTAAATCCTGGGAGCTAACATTCTATGTTGTTATTGATATTTCTTGTCCCTAGCATTAAATTGGTCATTTTCTTGGTTATCTTTTGTTTTCTTATTTCTGTATGTATCTTTAGTTTCACTGGTCAAGCAATCCTTTCAGAATTCCTTAAAGAGTGGGTCTGTTACTGGCAAATTCTTTCAAGTCTTGTTTATCTGAAAATGTTTTTATTCTTTCTTTCCATATGAAAGATAATCTTGTTGGGTATAGTATTCTTGGTTGAAACTGTTTTTCACATAACACTTTGCATATATTTTCCCATTATTTCCTTGCTTGCATTGTTTCTGATGAGAGGTCTGAGGTTAGCCTGATAGGATAACCTTTATAAGTAACCTGACGTTTCTCTCTTGCCAATTTTAGTATCGTGTCTTTGTCCATAGATTTGACCAATCTGTCTATGAAGTGCCTTGGAGAAGATCTTCTTGGGTTGATTCTATTAGGGGTCCTTTGTATATCTTGGGTCTGGATATTTGAATGCCTATTTGGAAAGTTTTCTTCCAGGATTTCATGGAATAGATTATCAATGCCTTTATTAGTTTCCTCACCTTCTGGGATACCAATTATCTGAATATTTGGGTGCTTAATGCTGTCTAGTATTTCTTGCATAGTATTCTCATTTTTGCGGGTTATTTTCTCAGTTTTTTTGGTTGTTTTTTTCTAGATCAGAGATTTTACCTTCAATATACAAGATACGATTTTCTGCATGGACTAACCTGCTTTTAATACTTTCGAGGGAGGTTTTGGTTTCCTGAATGGCAGACTTCATCTCTATTAGCTCCATTTGATTCTTTTTCATGGTGTATATTTCCTCTTTCAGATCATGAAGGAACTTCAACACTATCTAGAACTCACTGATTCTTTTCTTTTGCATCTTCTGGAGTTCATTATCTCTCAGTTCTTGCATCTCGTTTAGTTTTGTCAATATGAATATTCTGAAGTCTTTATCAGACGTTTCCAAGAATTCTACTGTACTGTTTGTAGATGATGAAGGATTGTTCTTTTCCCTTACAGGAGAGACTTTTCTTGTTTTTTCATGTTTCTTGTACCTCTGCGGTTGTTTCTGGTCATTCTGTGACAAAATCTCTCTTCCACAGTGCTTAGCAATGTGGTATAAACAGTAAGATTAAAAGTTCAGATTTATATAAAGAAATTTCTTTGTTAAAGCAGCAGATTCAATAAGCTTTGAGGATTTCGACGAATCTAAAAGGATTCAGATGCTTGGCTACTGTGCACCTAGGCCTATGCAAACATTAAGTGTCTGGAGAGTGAAGCTTAGAATAAGAAAGTAAGATTTAAAAATATAAGCAAAAAGGAAAAAAATAGGAAAACACTACTAAAAAAGAGTAAAAAATGAAAACCTCAGTTTTAGAATGGCTTCTGAAATTAACAAATGAAAGAAAAGACCCAAGCTGAAGAAAGGTACTTGAACAATTTAAAAAAAAGTTAAAAAATTAAAGGGAGAGAGTGTGAGACAGATAAAAAGGGAGAGAGAGCGTGAGACAGAGAGACAGACAGCCAGAGACAGAGAAAAGACGGAGGTCGTCCTACCTTGTCTGAATATTTTGGGAGTCTAGAAGATGGCTTTAGAACATGGCTTCCCTGAACACAACAGGACACACCTCAGCTTTAAAATGGCTTCTTGTCTGAATATTTTTGGAGTCTCGATCAGCTCTGGTCTAACGCACATGCCTATACACATATAAGAAGGGAGTTCAAAATGTTCATGAACAAATGGAATTAAAGTACAAGTTTATTTTTATGCAAAAGAATTTTGAAATCCATGCAAGTTTTTAAAAAATTTAATTGAATTTTATTTATTTTTTATTTAAATTTGACCAGAGAGGGACAGAGTGAGGGAGAGAGAGAGAAAGTGAGAAAGCAAGCCTCCAGGTCCAGGACTTGAACCATGGTCGACCATGTAGGAGTCCAGCGCCCTTAACCACACCACCTGCCAGCCCCATTTTTTTTTAAATGAGGCACATTTTTAATGAACTTTTCAAAGATTCCTCATATATGTATGTTTAGATAAAAGAAAGTGTGAGTACCACATTTGATTCTATGAAATAACCAGCACTCTGTGGAGTACAGCATGACCCAGGCATGTTGCCCCAGGCATGGCATCCCATACATGAGCACTAGATGTAGACAGGGAGAGGATTAAATCCTTGGGTATGCTTGCTTTATTTGGAGACTCAACAAATGACATTGGGGCCAGCTGGTGGTGCAGCAGTAATACAATGCTCTGTGATGAAAGGTCCTGTATTTATGTCCTGGGTCTTCCCTGTGCACATTGGGCATGCACATACTGTGATTTGGGCTGGCTGAGGCTGAGGATGGATCATGGTGTGAAGATCATGTTGAGCATGCTTATTTTTCTCATGGTAATATTAAATAAGTTTAGAAAATCAATATAGAAATATTGTCATAATTGATAAATACAAATATATTAAACATATATTGAATTCATAGCAACATTTTGTCATTACTGTCATATACATTTGAGTCAGTGTATGCTAGAGGTACAACTTTCACCAGGTAGGAGACATGAGTATACTTTGTTATTCAAGTGGAAACTTCAAGCTTAGAAAGAATGATCATATTTAACTCATGCCATTCAGGTGAGCAAATAGTTATTCCACCGAACTGTCCTTTGTTCAGTTATTTTGGGTCTCATATTTTGGTGGGATAAATCAGCAATAGCTATTTTCTTGGCTGCTTTTGCGTGTGGTGGTTTCTCCTGTCAGCCTACAAGGTGACTATATTTAGTGAGCAAACATTCCCTGGACCCTGTCCCTGAAGGCTCTTGACCAGGCCTCCCTGAAATCTGACTCAGGCACTTGAAGAAAAGATCCAAAATAAGACTACCACTGTATCTTCCCTGTTCCACTCCTGGTTACTGTCCTGGCCTCCAGAGGAGAAGCAAAAGGGTGACTCCAGGGGCCTACGCCCCGAGGAAAATTAGATTTGCTTCTTTTTCCTCCTTTGGCCTTGCAGTCAGCTGGGATGTGGGTGGGAGGTGTGTACAGAGTTTATACACACTCCACTAAGGCCACTTCTTGGATTGCAGAACCTCACACAAGTGGGCAATGAGCTTTCTGGGATTAATGTGAGACACGAACCCGTTTTCCAGAGGAGTTTTTTTAGGTCTTTCTCAGTGAATAAATTCTTACACAAGACCTTCAAATATCATATACATTCAGACCTCCAAAACCATTTTTCATTCTAAATTTACTTTCATTTTTACAATATGATGAATGAGATCTTCTGAAAAATTGTTCCTATCTTGTTCCTTGGTATCACCATATTCCTTGCTAGGTGCTTCATAAGAGATAGCCCAGTCTACTGAATCCCCATGTCTGTCAAGCACTGTATTGGTGAGCAGCCAAACTATAAAATATCTCCTTAGTAATCTTACAGTTTTCTAGGAAAGGGTAGAGGGCAAGATGTGTAGATTAAGAAGAAATATCTTAAGTACCTACTGTATGTTTCTCAGTACAAGGAAAGCTTGTAGAAAGCTGTGGCTGGAATATTTGGCTTCAGCAAATTACTGAAAACATATTCTCAAATTTCCTTCAAGATGAATAAGTTTTTCTCTCTCTCTTTTTAAATAAAGTAGAGCCTTGTCTTAGTCCATTTGGGCTGCTATAACAAAATACATAGTGCAACTTATAAAGAACAGAAACTTAATTCTTTCAGTTCTGGGGGCTGGGAAGTCCAAGAACAAGGATCTGGGAGATTTGGTGTCTGGTGAGGGCCTACTTCCTGGTTCATAGATGGCACCTGCATCTTCATATGATAGAAGAGGCAAAGCAACTTCTACAGCCCCTTATTTAAGGGCACTAATTCCATTAATGAGGGTTCTACTCTTATGACTTAATTACTTCCCATTGACTCCACCTCTTAATACCATTGCATTGGAATTAGGGTTTTGACATATGAATTTTCAAGGGACATAAACATTCAGACATGAAGTAGTAAATCCCAATCACAACTCCAGATGTTTTTACGATCATTTGTAATGAAACTGCCTCCTGCTACAAATACTGACTCATGCCATGTTCCATGCAGATTTTTGATTTTTAAAGAAGCCCATGTTCCATGTAAATTCCAAGATGTTCCAATTTAACATGTATGCAAATAGAAAGGGTCTTCCAAAATGTGAAATATATAGTACCTATTATGGATTTCAATTTTTTGCACCAAATAAAGTCATACTTTAATTTTATTTTCCATGAATATTTTGAAGGCCCACTGTATGTGTCCAAGGTCTCTATCCCCAGAGCAATTTTTAAAAATCTGCCAACAAATCTTATAATATCAAAGAGTTTATTAGGTAACTTATTCCATAATAGAGGCCCAAAGGAAGAATCTGAGTGAATATGTTCATAAGTATTCAGAATCTTTATGAAACTTCAAAGAAAGTGACATGGAGTGAGAGAAAACAAGCAAGGTGAATGAGCCCTCAACACAGTGAGAGGAATTTAGATGAATACTGGAAGAGTCACAGCCTAGATACAATTTGCATGCTTATTGCTAAAAACATGACTTCTACCCATGATTTGGATGGGCATGATGTTTCACACATGCCTTTATTTTTTTAAAGTTTATTCATTTACTTTGTGAGAAAGAAAGTGAGAGACAGCATCCCCAACAGTGACCCACTCATAGACACAGCCAGCTCTGAATCACAGACACTAAGTACTCAGAGTCAAGTACCAGAAGTACTCAGGAAAGTCTCTGAATCTGAACTGGAAACTTCTCATGTAGGTTTGCCTCAGAGAGTATTGCGTTTTACTGCTGTGCCACTGTCTGGCTCTCCCAACTGTTTTTAGTAATTGGGAAAAACCCATTTCCTTAATTCCATGATTATATTTATGTAGAAAATACAGGATTCTCATGGAAAAATATTTTTCCTACAGAGTTGTATCTAAATCTTTAAAGAGTACAAATGGACTTGGCTTATGCAAATCCAGTATAATTACTTGGTTCAAAACTCTCAATACTGCGAATTGTTCTTCATCTCAAAAACCAGTCAGGTCATTGTGCTTCAATAAACTGTGGCAATCAACAGCACTCTATAAAGAGACTATTGGTAATAGGTACTATTCTTTTGGTGTTAGTTTTTGTTTGTTTTCAATCTCCTTTAAGGGAAAAAAAACAGCAAGTATTAATTAACATATTTTTTAATTGCCAGAGGGCAGTGTGCTTACCAGAGACAGACACAGAGAAAAGAGGGAGAAAGTACTCCCCTACCCCCCCATGGGGTGTGGCTATGTTGCAATCCCTTTTTCTTCATTTTTTCAACTTGTTGGGATTTTGAGCACCCACACACATTCATATGCACCTGGTATGTTTTTCAAGCCATCAGGCTCCTTATTTGAACTGTGCCATGTGGAATCCAGCTCGCTAAACCACCAGGCTATAGAGACATCCTGCATAAACAATTTTGCTTTAGGTTATCCAGGGAAAATAATAAAATAGATTACAGCCATAATGTATAGCTTGATGCAAATATAAATTAATGAGTCCTAGTGGCAGGCATTTTGGCATAGAGGGATGTTTGTAAAGGGTATTGTTTTAGGGCCTTGGAAGTTCTAGAGAGGAAAGACTTATATGCTTAGGTGGATTTCCAGGCGAATATGACTACTTAGAGGAACCTGAATTCAGCTGTAAGGGGCTTTGCCTAACCCAGACCTCCACAGAGCTTACACCTTTTACAGAATAGGGTCTAACCTTGACTCAGGCTGCCTGTGGACCCTTAGACTCATCCTTTTGGATCTTCACATCTTCAATGTGGCTCTGGAGCTGTGAGGAAGTGAACAGGGTGTCTGCAACTTTGCCAGCTCAGAACAGCATAAGCCCACACAAAGAGGGTCTCAGACCCCATGGCAATTGAACCAGAGAGGCCTTCAGAGGGAGTAGTGGGGTAATGATTTTGCCTTCTCTGGTTTCTTCTTTTATATTCCAACACCCTCAACTCAGTTGGCCTTCCAGGGAAATTTAGAAGAATAAATGGAGCTGCTACCTACTCACTTCAAAAGGAAACAGTTTCTTTTATCTTCTGCAGTGAGATTAGGAGGCCAGGCACATTTACTTGTGTCTGAATACTTTAAACACACTTTTGGGAAAACATAAACAGGATTTATATGAAATGCTTTAATCCCCCCAAAGAGCAATGAACTCTCCTGAAAGGGCACCAGCCATTGTAGAGTTTGGTGTGATAATATTTGCTTATGACTGTTCCTCACCTTGGTCTTGATGGAAGCCTAAATTTAATTCATAAACATCTCCTGAATACTTTTTGCATCCAGGTATTACATTAAGACCAACCTGGGTGAGAAGGAATGGCCTGGGATGGAAAGGAGTTCAGGATCTATTTGTAAGGAAACTACAATTTAAAATTTTTAATGGATCTGACTTCTTTAGCCTGGTGAATTAAAAAAAAACACAAACAAACAAACAAAAAAAACCTTACAAGCAAATTCCTTATAAATTCCTTATAAAATGGCTATAATCCACAAGGTTTTAAGAATAGACATGTGAATGATATTTTGACAAATTGGATCACCAATCAGTGTGTGTGTTAGGATATTGAATCCTTGTTCATGAAATATGAGAGGCTTTCAAAAGCTTTATAGAAAATGTGTGTTATTAAAAAAACTTTATGAATTTCAAAATTTTTCACCAAAATAAACTCAAATTTAAATGCCATGTTTCCATGAACTTGTTGAAGTCCTCTTGTATGATTGGCTTAAGGGTCTTCTTGTACAAAGCACACTTCCAAACCTCTGGAAAAGAAAGTAACTCTTTAACATGACTGTTTGGTAAGTTGGGACTTTCCTAGTTCTACAGCATTTAATGGAAGAGTGGCTTTCAGGGTTGCCTGCTCCCATAGGCTTGTTTTATGGATGAGGAAATTGAAGCCCAGGTAGGTTTAAAGGCTTGTTCCATATCATATAGCAGCTGTGGTCATGTGCCAGTTTTGTTTAAAACACAGTATGTTTGCACTGTGTTCTAGTCTGTTCTATTGCTAACATCAGAAAGTACCAATGGAATCTGGGTAGTTTAAGAGAACAGAGATCTTATCAGCTCATGGTTTGGAGTCCAAACTCCATGAACCACCTCTGGTCAGGATTTTCTGGCTGCATTAGTACAGAGGCCAAGAGAATAGAGTGCAAGAGAACATGGTCTGTGTTCCATGTGTGCCTGTGTTGTGCTGTTCTGGTCTCATTCTCCATCTTTATAAATCCACCAAGAGTCAATCAGAGGGCCCTCATCCTCATTACTTAAACACTCCTTTTGACATAATGAAGGTATTAAGTTTCCTATTTTTTTTAAGTAGGCTTCCCCCCCCCGCCCCCGTAATGTGTGTGTGTGTGCTTGCCAGAGAGAGAGAGAGAGAGAGAGAGAGAGAGAGAGAGGCAGAGAGACAGAAAGTGAGAAATTATTCCTCAGGATTGATGGCCATGCTTCCATCCCTTCTTTTCCATTCTCTTCTTGGGATTTGGGACTTGCATGCACATGCACTCAGAGTGTTTTTTTCGAGACACTGGTCCAGGACTCAAACTATGCAGTTAGTCATGTAGGATCCAGCTGCTTTAGCCACCACACCGCAAGCTATATTAAGATTTCCCTTAATACAATCAAATCTCAATGAAATTTTGGAAACACAAACCATAGTACATTGCAAGCTCACCATTGTACACTATGATTACACTTTGCATTTTCTGCATCATCTCAAGGGCCAAAGAAAGGTCGCAGTTTACAGACTTCATGGTAGGAGAAAAGGTACGACACATAACATGCACACACACACACATGCACATGCATATACACTTTTTGGAAAATTTGGAAAAAAAAAAGTGTTATCTCCAATTGTCATAACCCTAGAAGGGAAGACAGGTATTACATTGACTTAAAGTATCTGAGATATTAATTTTGTTTTCTTAAAATTACTTAAGTTCTTAAAATGGAGATCAATTTGAAGCCCATGTGTGTCAGAAAAGGATATGACTTAAATATCTATTTCTCTTTCCTATGACTTAATGTCTCTGTTGTCCATGTTCTATTATGTCTTTGGAAATAATAACTCTGGAGATTTATTTTTATTTTATTTATCTATCATTTTATTTTTGACTGTTCCTGTCTAGCTGTTCACAGAGGGAACTCAGAACCAGACCTGTCTGGAAGGATGGGGGTGTTGTTTGCTTTCTGCATGTTTGCCAGAAACTCATAGCCCTGGAGTCATCTACTTGTTTTTAGAGTGTGATCATTATTTTTTCTAACCACTTGGTCCTTGTAAATCTAGGAGGCACTGGTTCCCTCATCCTTAGAGAGTGATCCAGAGCACTTTCAATAGTTCTTCCATTGCTTGTGGGGCCTCTGAGATGTTCCCAATAGAGCAATGCAGGCTGGCAATAATTTAGAGCCATCCTGGTTTCCAGTGACAAAAAGAAAGCCAAAAGGACTTTACCTTAGAGAGACACGGGTCTTTGGACTTTGTCTCCTGGGCTGAGATGTAAATCACAACAGGTCATGTAGTGTAACTGGGCAAACTTTGGAAAGGTTAACCATGGTGTACTAGCATGGCTGAGCCCCTACCAAGTGGGAAGGCTTATCTACTTTACCACTGGCCTCTGTGTCACTTCAAATGGGAGTTAAAAGCAGTGCTCTAAGTGGATTAGGCCTCGAGATTAACTTGAGTATCCTGTGTTGAAAGGCCTGGATTTTGCACTCTCCTGAGACCCTGAGGACTTACTAAGGACCTGTATTTCCAAGACTTCTACGGCAGCTGCCACATGGGTATCTCTGTAGTAGAGAGTTGGAGGAGAGAACTGAGAAGCCAAACTTCCTCCCCCAGTTCAGTCTCCTCCAGAGCCATCAATCTGGCCTCTGCCTCATCAAGCAAGGGAGACTTAACAGCACACCTCATACTAGACTGGATGCCTGACCTTCATATGGAGAGGTTGGTATATTTCCTAGACAATGACTAGATAGGTCAAAATGCTGAAAAAAAAAAAAAAGACTTATTCACCATTGGCTGTTCAGGTTTCAGAAGGCTTGTCTTCAGGAAACTTGCAGGGCTTCTGCAGTGCCTTGGTAAAAGGTTGAAGGAATCACTTGATATCAGAGACATAACACAATATGGAATTGTGTGACATCAGAGGCATAACACAATATGGAATTGTGTGACATCAGAAGCATAACACAATGTGGAGTTGTGTGAGGTCCCATAACTCACAGGCTGTACTGTGTCTCCCCAGTCTTCACGGGTGATGTGAAGAGGAAAGTACATTCGGGGCTCCTAGACTGAGAATTCCTCGACATCCTGAGGGTCTCTCTGGTCTGCGAAAAGCCGGAAGAGGAAGGATATGGACTCTTCTCTGCTCAGGAAGGCAATATATTGTTCCCAGATACCAAGGGGGCAGGTGTGACTCACCAAGACTGAAGGTATTTGCTGGACATCCTGCAGATAGAAGAAACCTCTGCTAATTACTTCTCTTCTTTATAATTCTACTGGAAATTCAAAAATGGGAAATGTACCAGCATTCATCAGGATCCTATTGTGATTTATGCATGAGTTGGTCTTCAAAAATATATTTTAGAAAAATGCAAACTATGACATTAATGGGACACAGATATGGCTTATTACCTGTTGATGATGATGTGTATAGTATTCTCAACTGGATTGGTCTGAGAAGTATTTCATGATGGGCTAAGTCTTTTTACAAGCAAAATGAGAAATAGTGACTGACTATTTTAAAAAAATTGGAATAATAATAATAATGATCAGGAAAAACAATGAAAAGATATTGAATGATGAAGTGGGGAGATTAATATCTCTGTATTGACTGACATGCATGGCATTCCCTTTTGAAAAAGCAATGTAATACACTGTAAAGTTATATGCAATCAATGTAATATAAACAATATTATGATGATAATAAATAAAAAATGCAAACTATGATAAAATTATGTATAGATTTCCAAATCTTTTTAAAAAACCTTTTTCTTTCTTTGTTTCATGAGCAAAATGTGACAGAGAGACAGAAAGAGACACAGAGAGAGAGAGACATTCACAACAGAGTCTGCGCGCCTCACTCCACCTCTAGACTCAACTAGTCCCAGATCATGGGCATGTGTAAACCCAGTGTGTTCAGGAAGGTCTTCAGACGTGAACCCACTGCCTTCCCGTGTGATCAGCCTCACAGAGCATTGCATTATCTCTATTCTACTGTCTGACACCAAGGTTTCAATATTTCTTTTGTACTAAAATAAATTTGCACTTTAAGTCCATTTTCCCACAATCTTTTTGAAGTCCTTTTATATTATAAAGACTATCCATGTAATTAAGACACATGTCCTCATAGCAACACTTAAGGTAGAGAATTCTGTTTACAGACAAGAGGGATCTCAGTTGAGAAAACTGTGGGAACCTGCTTAAGATCACTGCTAATAGGTAAAAGAGGAAAGACTCAAACCCAGGATTGTCAAATGTTCCCTAGGAATAACTGACTGATGTGATGCCCATACTATACACTTATCAGACTATGGATGTGGGTTTTCCACGTCAGTTGTGGAATCCACATTTGACTCAGGAGAAGACCAGCTCCCTCCCCTATCTTTGCTTTTGCACATGGCAGCCAGCTGCAGCTCCCGCCCGCCCGGGGAAGAGATGGAATAGAGCCAAGACTGCACATCAAAGGCTAGCAGGGAAGTGTGTATTGCTTCTTCCTGGACCTGGCCTCAATTGCATGCTTTTTGGGCTGTATAAAATTAACCATGGCAAAAGGATTGGGGGAATCCTGTTGTGGAGGACAAAAACTGTTTTCCCAGCTTTGTCCAATCCAATTACAGTTGGTGATAGGTAAGTAGGTAGTAGAGGGTGAAAAAAGCCTCAGAAGCTTCTTTATAGTAAATTCTTAGGGCTTTCATTGGTAAGTGAAAGAATCCCTGACCAAACAGTTAAAACTGCTTAAAATAAAAAAAGCAGAGATCAAAGCAGCGTAAATTCTTAGTTATCTAGCAGTGTCATGGAATGGGATAATCTGGTCATTTTTTCAAAGATTTAGAATAGTATAAAACATACTTAACAAAAGTCTATGGAATGTGATCATTCAGAAACAAAAACCTGCCGAGTGTCCACATTATGCTTTGCAGGAAAGTTGCACAGTTCTCCAGAGGGCTTCTAGCCCAGTGGGGAGACAGGCATTTGAACAGTCCCAGTCCTTAACAATGAGGACTGCGCTGGGAGTGTGCACAAATGTTTTAGAAACAAAGAGGTGAGGAGGAGCTGAGGGAGATGGGAAGAACTTCCCTGGGATTTTGGTGTTTTAGTTGAATGCTGAAGGATTCTTGGGCCTTTAGCAGGCAGAGAAAAGGAAGAAAGACATTTCAGGCTTAGAGAATGATAGATGTTAAAACTTGACAGCAAGGAGCCTGTGTTTGGGAACTGGCTTCAGGACTGCAATTCCAAACATAAATGATCATTGTTTTCTGCTATGCACATTATAGAATCCTAATTTCTTAGATGATACAGCAAATTTTACTATATGATATTAGGATGGACAGTCTTTGATTTAAGAAGATCTAGGCTAGGATCTATATTGGTGGTACAGTGGTTACTCAATGCTCTGAAATGCTGGACCCATGTGGGAAGGTCTTGTGTTTGCATCCTGGGATCTCCCTGTACACATTGGGCATGCATGCATGTCTGTGACCTGTGCTAGCTGAGGCTGGTGGTGGATCATGGAGGTACATGTTGGAGGTACCTGTATCTCTCTCTCTCTCTCCCTCATGGAATAAATAGGTAAATAAAAAAAGACCTAGATTAGAATTGGGACTGTGTCACATCATTCATTCATCATTCATTCATCAAAATACCTTGTCACCCATGTTCTTGATCATGGACATACAAAAATCAGTTAAGACATAGTAGGTGTCCTTAAAGTGTGGAAATAGAGAGATATGGAGGAGGATACATTGGAGGCCTTGGTGGCGCCCATGTGAGGGCAGTGATGGAGTCAATGACAAGGAATAACTTCTTTTTTAAAAAACAATTATTTATTTAATTTTATTCATTATTAGTATTTTAATCTGATGAGCGAGAGAGAGAGAAAGTGAGAAAGTAAGCTGCCAGGTCCAGGACTTAAACCACAATAGGTCATGTGGGAGTCTAGCACCACCTGCCATCCCCAATAAGGGACAACTTCTAAGGAAATGGCCCTTGATCTGAGTTTAAACTTGGCTAAAAGTTATGAGGCATGAGGATGGCAGGAAAAGAGGAGAAGAGAGTATTCTAGACAGAAGAAAAAACAATGAAGATGAGGAACACCTTTGAGGGAAGTATGATAGACAAAGCTGTGTTTCTGGCATGTAAGATACATCCAGCAAATAGCAAGAAATGAGATCGATGACGCCTTCAGGGCTGGATGTGGAAGGATCTGTGTAGTGTGTGTGTGAATTTGACACTGCAGGGAGGTGGTTCCATTCTGGCTGGTATTGAAACTTTAGGGAACTTTGAGACAGCATGAGTCTTCAAGGCTCACTGTGCGAGATCCTGACTTCTCTAGCTTGGGTTCTGGCCATATTGTTTGTTTTGTAAGCTCCCTGGAGACTGATGTGCACTCACAGTGGAGAGCTGCTGCCCTGGGGTGGAGGTCGGGGGGGGGGGGGGGGGGGGGGGGGAAGGGAGGAGCCACTGAAGGGTTTTCAATAAGGCAAGGCATAGCCGGCTTTGTAACCTGACCTTAGTCTGGAGGAAGGGTTGAGTGTGGAATTAGAAATATATGACACAAAAAATATTGGGAGAAGCTATAGTCCACATTAGAGATGATGAGGGCATGAATTAGGGCACTCTTTCTAGGAATAATGATAGACAGGTAGACTTGTGTTTGAGAAATATTCCTGAGGTATAATCAGCAGGAGTTGATTGATGATATAGCTGGTGAGGATAAGGGGGAATTCAAAGGCCAATTCCATGCTTATATCTCTGGTAGGACTGCCAGATAAAAGATACCCAGTCAAATTAGCATTTCAGATAAGCAACGAGTCATTTTTTTTTGTTAGCCTAAGTATACCCCATACAATATTTAAAACACACCTGTACAGATAAAAATAACCAATTTTCTTTTAAATCTCACAATTTTACTAGGGCTTTGGAAAAGTCATGACATGTTTTCCTATGCAAAAATGCATCATGAGTTTTTGGATGACCCAATAGTTCCTAGGCTTAAAGTGGGGACATCGATTAAACAGAACAGAGGAGCGGGGATCACTTTGATATCGTGTGGTAATCCAGACTTGGTGCAGCTATCTTTGCAGTATGCAGGTGGAGATCCAGTTGGCAGGTGAGATGTAAGTCTGAAATCTGGCAGGTGTAGCCAGGATGAAATCACCAGTATATTTCTGTAGTAGTTGGAATGTGGGTGAATTTCTTAGGCACACCAGATAGAGTGAGAGAGCGGTGGTAACCCAGAGTGGAATCCAGTTTTCTAGGTGACATTGAGAGAGTCATTTAACTTGTCTGAGCTTTTAATTGAGAATAAAATAATCCTATGTCATATACTTAAGTGTAACATCAAGTATAAGACACTTGGTAACTTGACAGTTCCTTTGTTGATTTTTTATTTTTATTTATTGGAGAAGCTTTTGCTATTGGGCACGTGCGCTTGCCAGAAAGACAGAGAGAGACAGAGAGACAGAAAGTGAGAAATCACCTCCCGGGTGTGTGTGTGTGGGTGGCCACACCGCAATCCCTTCTTCTCCACTCTCCTCTTGGGATCTTGGGCATACACGCACATGTGCCTGGCATGAGTTTAAGCTACCAGGTCCAAGACTCAAACCACAGTCAACTACATGGGAGTCCAGTGACATAACCATTACACCAACTGCTGATCCCACTTGCCAGTTCTTACTGTCATCGTTAGCACTATCCTTATTATCATCAACAGTGTCATTTGAATAGGTCCTACAAACAAGTAAGCAAGGACATACTAGTGTATGTAAAGAGAAATATATCAACCATTACTAAAGTAATATTCTTATTAAGAAATAAAAATAAATGTCAATGAAAATAACCACAAAGCCTGAAAATATAAATTATTGTCTGTAGTTCAAATAGTAGGATAAATAAGAATAAGAATAAGTCTCCTATTACAAGAACCTAAATTTTTATTAATTATATTCCCCAAATGATTACATAAAGAAAGGTCATTTGTATCCTCTAACACTACTCCACTTTTAACTTAGCAAAAGTTATTATATTTTTTCTTTAGCTCTTCCAGGGAGCAGATGTCTGAAGACATACATAAAATTCATTATCTATAGTAGGAGAAAGAATTTGAATTGTCTCAATTGCCCATAAATATATTTAAATTGGGCACACACAAATGCATACTCACATAGCACACCCCACACACGTACACAAGTAGCATCACACACATATGTACAACCCCCACTCTCAGTATATATTTATGTACACATACATACAATAAACACAGATACACATACACATGTACCTTCACACACATTCACATCCTCTACCACACACACACACATGTACTGTACCACACACATGCATACTATGCACATACTACATACACATAGCACGTGATAAACAAACACATATGTATATACACATGCATACACCACACCATAAACACACACAAACATCTACATGCATACACATACACTGCACACACGCATATCTGATCTCTCTTTGGATTTTGTTACCCACTCAATGAGTCACTGTTCTATACATACAGAAAGCAGAAGGACACCAGGGTTTTTCATTCTATATTAGAGGTGGGAGGTCTAATGTCCTGATAAAAAGAAGAGGGAAGCATAGAAGTGTTCGGAAAAAACTCAGAAAATTAATTTATCACAGGACTTCATTTAACCCATCTTGCATACTATAAACAGGCTTAGAAAAATCTGTATTTGCATATCCCAAGCACTTATTTCAAATTTCTATTTGACATACATTTTCTGTTTATACTTCAAATGAGTGACAGATTAGCATTCCTTCCCATTCCATCTGTCAAATTGTCAAAATGTTTTCAATAACTTTGAAACGGCTAACATTATTGTAATAAGAAACTATTGGCAGTACAGAAGAAACCAGAGGCAGACCCAGAAACTCTGAGCTTCTACGACTGGGAGTGAGGGTGGGGATGGAAGACAGAGGTTGATTTAATATGAAAACAGTTTCGAGGGCTTTTTATACAATTGCATGGAGAGAAACAGGAAACAGGTAGTGGTGGCTTCATTTATGTAATCATTTGATAGCCAGTGAATACCAATAGGCATTCAAGACCAACCAGGAGTTTGGTCTGTGAGGCAGAGTGGGGTAGACATGCTGATAACCAGGTCTCTATTTAACAATGTGATGGGGCTCTACTTAATGAAAAGAACAAAGTGCCAGGAGAGAAGACCCTTGGATTAATTCTGCCTGGGTGAGTATCAGAAGGCTTATGCTGAATTTTCCAGTTGGTTGGTCTTATAGTCTTGAGTTTAGGGGATTTTTGAAAAAAACACAACAAAACACCCATTGCTTGATTTGTTATGGTTCAATACTCTCCTGGCAGAGCAAGCCTCTGCCTTCCCTGGGCAGCTGATGCACTGATTTCATTTCTTTTTTTTTTTTTTTTCTTTCTTTTTTTTGGGAGAGATTTTCGCTATAGGGCACGTGCACTCACCAGACAGACAGAGAGAGACATAGAGACAGAAAACGAGAAATCACCCCCCAGGGGAGATGGTCACGCTGCAATCCCTTCTCCATTCTCCTCTCGGGATCTTGGGCATGCACGCACACGCGCCCGGCATGAGTTTTAAGCCACTGGGTCTGGGAAATGAACCGCGGTCGACTACGTGGGAGTCCAGCGACATAGCCATTACGCTAACTGCTGGTTCCCCCGATGCACTGATTTCAGGCCTCTGTGATGGCTGGACTCCTTTTTCCCTGACTATACGGTTGCTGCCTCAAACACGGGTTATACCTCACCCATCCTCACCTTCCTAGCACCTGAATGCTAGGCAACAGTAGCTGATTCTTAGCTGTTTCTTGTTTGAGGGAATAAATGCCTGTGTAGAGCTACTCCAAAAACAGGAGTCCAGTGGGGTGGTCCCTGGAGTGGGAATTCTTCTTTTCACCTTCTGCCCCCACTCACACTTTCTTTGTTGATGAAAGGCAACACAGATATCTTGTCTTTGGGGTCCTAATATTTGAGGTCATTTGTTGTTAGTTTCATGTCTTCAATGGAGAGGTTAACTCCCCCCCGGGAGCAGAAAGCCTCTGCCTTCCCTGGGCAGCTGATGCACTGATTTCATTTCTTTTTTTTTTTTTTTTCTTTCTTTTTTTTGGGAGAGATTTTCGCTATAGGGCACGTGCACTCACCAGACAGACAGAGAGAGACATAGAGACAGAAAACGAGAAATCACCCCCCAGGGGAGATGGTCACGCTGCAATCCCTTCTCCATTCTCCTCTCGGGATCTTGGGCATGCACGCACACGCGCCCGGCATGAGTTTTAAGCCACTGGGTCTGGGAAATGAACCGCGGTCGACTACGTGGGAGTCCAGCGACATAGCCATTACGCTAACTGCTGGTTCCCCCGATGCACTGATTTCAGGCCTCTGTGATGGCTGGACTCCTTTTTCCCTGACTATACGGTTGCTGCCTCAAACACGGGTTATACCTCACCCATCCTCACCTTCCTAGCACCTGAATGCTAGGCAACAGTAGCTGATTCTTAGCTGTTTCTTGTTTGAGGGAATAAATGCCTGTGTAGAGCTACTCCAAAAACAGGAGTCCAGTGGGGTGGTCCCTGGAGTGGGAATTCTTCTTTTCACCTTCTGCCCCCACTCACACTTTCTTTGTTGATGAAAGGCAACACAGATATCTTGTCTTTGGGGTCCTAATATTTGAGGTCATTTGTTGTTAGTTTCATGTCTTCAATGGAGAGGTACAGCCAGCCTAGATGGAGAAATAAGACAGGTTCCAACGACAAGAAGGTGGCTTGGTAAGAACTTGCTCAACTGCTGAATAAAAATTGGAAGGTGGTTTTCATATTATTTTGAATTGTCATAAATCAGTGATAAACCCATTACAAAGGCCTCAGTCCAATTCTCTACTTCTCAGTTCATGCCCAGGCTTCATTAAGAAATCATCATTGTGTAAACCTAAGAAACCACATCACTGTTCTTCTGCTCTTATTCTTTTGTCTCTTCCTATCCAGGTCTCTAAGTTTTCTCTGGAAACAAACAGAAAATTGAAAAGTAAGCAGTATTCAGTAAGGCACATAGAAATTTTACAAAACAAATACACAAATGAGATTTACTTTCACACATGATGGTTTAGAAAGGTTCAGTCTGAAAAATGCTTTGGGATCTATAATCATGTATCAGCATACTTTTTAAAATTATGATTTTAATTTATTTTATACATTCAATCACTGTACATCACTACAGTTTATAAAATGAATTTAAAAACATGAATATACTTCACATCAGTCCAGTTGAAAAAAATTGTACACATCATCATCAACAGACAATCCTCCATTTCTTTAAATGTCCTGCCTCTCTATTTATTTCCTGGATTCCTTTCCTCTCACTCTCCCCATTTCCCATCTTCTTCTGACACTGTATCTAGTATCCGTAACCATTTTCTATGCTTCCTTATCCTCTATATCTTTCAGTTTCTACCATAGAGTGTAGATAGTCAGTATATATTCAGTGGAGACATACAATGTCTCTCTTTCACAACCTGGCTTAGTTTACTCAGCAGTAAATCATATTCATCCACTTTCTAACAAATGCCAGGGTCTCATTGCTTTTTATGGCTGAGTAGTGCCACACTTTTCAATCCATTCATCTGTTCATGGATATATGGGTTGGTTCCATGTCTTAGCAATTGTGAATAATACCACAATAAACATCGATGTGCAAGAACTTTTCCGACTGTGCATTTTCCTATCCTTTGTGTAGATACCCAGGAATGGAATTGCTGGATCATATGGTACTTCTATTTGTACATCTTTGAGGAACCTCCATATTGATCTCCACAGTGGCTGTACTAATTTACATTTCAACCAACAGCGTAGGAGAGTTAACAGTGTAGGAAAGTTTGCTTTTCAACACAGCCTTACCAGCACTTATCATTTTTACTATTTTTAAAAAATCTTAGCCAGTCCGACTGGGGTTAAGTGGTATATTATTGTGGTTTTGATTTGCATCTCCCTTATGATGAAGGATGCTGAGAATTTTTTTCATATTCTTTTAGTAATTTGTATTTCTTCCTTAGATGTTTGTTCAGTTTGTTTTCCCATCTTTTAATTGGGTTGATCATTTTTGTTTTTTGGGTCAACTGCTTGAGTTCCCTGTGTATTTTGGTTATTAGTCCCTTATCTGAGGTATAGTTTACAAAAATATTCTCCCATTCTGGGGATGATCACTAATTACTGTGCCCTTTGCTGTGCAGAAACTTCTTTTTAAAATTTTAAAATTTATTATCATAATCTTGTTTATATTACATTGAATTACATATAACTTTACAGTGTATACATTTCTTTTTCCAGAAGGAATACCATACATATCAGTCAAGACAGTCCCACACTGTCTTCAGCATTGGTAACTCTTTTCACTGCTTTTATGCCCTGCAATATTTTGATCTCTACCATAAAGTACAGAAACTTCTTAATTTGACGTAATTCCACTTTTTAATTTTTGAGATTATTGCTTGTGCTTTGGAGGTCTTATTTAAGAAGTCTTGTCCAACCCTGATGTCTCCAAGTTTCCCCGGTATTTTCCACCAGTGGTTCTATAGTTTGAGGTCTTAGGTTCAGATCTTTGATCCATTTGAGTTTATTTACATTAATGGTGAGATATAGGGGTCCAGATTCATCTTTCTGCAGGTGTATACCCAGTTTTTCCAGTACCACTTCTAAAGAAATCTCTTCCTCCCATTGGATTGACGGATGACAGTTGGCCGTATGCTTTGGGGTTTATTTATGGGTTCTCTATTCTGTTCCACTGGTCCACAAGTCTGTTTTTGTGCCAGTACCATGCTGTTTGATTATCACAACTTTGTAATATATTATGGGGTCAGGGAGTGAGATGCTTCCTACTCCACTCTTCTTGTGCAGGATTGCTTTGGCAATATGAGGTCTTTATGATTCCAGACAAATTCTATGACTGTATTTTCTAGATCTGTGAAGAATGTCTCTGTCAATTTGATTGGGATTGCATTAAATAGTAGATTAATTTGGGTAGAATTGTCATTTTGATTACATCAATTCTTCCAAGCCAGGAACATGGGGTGTCCTTCCACTTTTTTTGTCTCATTTTCAATTTCTTTTTTAGATTTTTGTAGTTTACCTTATAGAGGTCTTTGACTTCTTCAGTTAGATTTATCCCTAGGTATCTTATACTTTTTGTGGTTATGGTAAAGGTGATTACTTTCTTCAGTTCTACGTCAGTCTCCTTGTTGTTGGTATATAGAAATGCTATAGATTTTTTTATAGATTGATTTTTTTAAGAGAGATTTTTGCAATAGAGCACGTGCACTCACCAGAGAGAGACAGAGAGTATGAAATCACCCCCTAGGGGGAATGGCCACACTGAAATTTCTTCTCTTCCATTCGAGGGGATCTTGGACATGCAAGCACATGCTTCCAGCATGAGGTTTAAGCCACTGGGTTCAAGACCTCAACCACAGTGGAGTACATGGGAGTCCAGTGATGTAACCATTATCCAATCTGCTGGTCCCTGTATGTTGATGTTGTATCCTGCCACTTTTCCGAATTCATTTATCACTGCTAGGAGTTTCTTCATAGATACCTTTGGGTCTTCTATGTATAAAGTCATGCCATCTGCAAATAAAGATAATTTTACCTCTTCTTTCCTTATTTGAATGTCTTTTATTTTATTCTCTTTTCTGATGGCATTGACTAGGACTTCCAGCACTATATTGAACAGGAGTGGAGAAAATTGGCCTTGTCTTATACTAGCTTTTAGTGGAATAGCTTTCAGCTTTACCCTATTCAGTATGATGTTAGCTATGGGTTTTTCATCAATGGCTTTTATTGTGTTGAGAAATGTAACAAATTCTTTGCCAATTTTGCTGAGGGTCTTAATTATGAAGGATGTTATATTTTATCAAATGCTTTTTCGGCATCAATTGATATGATCATGTGGATTTTTATCTTTCTTCCTGTTAATATGGTGTATTACATTTATGGTTTTGTGTATGTTGAGTTACGCTTGTATCCCTGAAATAAAGTCTACTTGGTCATGATGTATAGTCCTTTTATCTGTTGTTGGATACAATTTGCTAGTATCTTGCTGACAATTTTTCATCTTCATTCATTAGATATATTGATCTGTAATTTTCCTTTTTGTTATGACCTTATGTGTTCTGAGGTTGAGGATGATGGAGGCTTCATAAAATGAATTTGGGAAGTTTCTTCCTTTTTAATCTAAGAAATAATTTGAGTAGAATGAGAGTTAACTCTTATTTAAATATTTTGTAGAATTCAGAAGTGAAGCCATCAGGACCTGGGCTTTTCTTTATTAGTTTTGTTGTTGTTTTAGAATTATTTATTTAACTTTATTTATTTACTCATTTATTTTAATTTGAAAATAAAAGGACAGAGTGAGGTAGAGAGAGGGAAAGTTAAAAAGCAAGCTGCCAGGTCTGGGACTTGAACTGCAGTCAACCATGCGGGAGTCCAGCATCCTTAACCACCATGCCACCTGCCAGTCCCAAGAGGTTTTTTTATTACAGATTCAATGTCATTGATTGTTATGGTTCTATTCAGGCTTTCTATGTCTTCCTGATCCAATTTGTAGAATATATGTGTCCAGGAATTTGTCCATCTCGTTTAGGTTTTCTTGTTTGTTGGCGTGTAGTCACTCATAGTATTCTCTAATGGTGTTTTGTATTTTTCTTATGTCTGTTGTTATATTTCCTGTTTCATTGCAAATTTGATTTACCTGGTTCCTTTCTCTCTTCTTCTTAATTAGTCTGGTTAAGTGTTAATTTTGTTTATCTTTACAAAGAATCAGCTTTTGGTTTTATTTATCATTTGTGTAGTTTGTTTTCTATTTCATTTATTTCTGTTCGAATATTTGTCAATTCTTTCCTTCTGGCATTTTTTTGATATTTTTTTGTCATTAATTTTCCAAATCCCTGAGGCGCGATGTTAGGTTGTCCATTTGTCACCTTTCCATCTTTTTCTTATGTGTACTAATTACTCTGAACTTCCTTCTTACGACTTGTTTTTGCTGTGCCCCATATGCTATTGAAACTCATGTACTCACTATCATTGGTTTCCATGAATCTTTTGACTTCAGTCTTAATTTCTTCAGTAGTTGTGAAGTCACTCAGGAGAAGGTTGTTTAGTTTCCATATGTTTATGTATTTTTAATTTTTTCCTGATATTAAAATCAAATTTAATTCCATCAAGGTTGGAGAAGATGCTGGCTATAGTTTCTATGACTTTGAATCTAAAAAAGTTCATTTTGTGCCGTCATGTGATCAGTCTCTGAAAAGGTCCATGTAGGGGTGAGAAAAATGTATATTTCGTGGTTGTTGGGTAGAAGGTTCTACAGATGTCTGTCAAGTCCATTTGATTATGGTATCATTCAGATCCTGTATTTCTTTGCTTATTTTTTGTCTAGATTATATGTATAAAGAAGTTAGTGGAGTGTTTAGTGTGTCTATCTCTCCTTTTAGATCTAGCAGCCTTTCCTTCATGTATTTGGGTGCTTCTGAATTGGGTATATATATATATATATTATTATTATTATTTTGGAGAGGTTTTTGCTGTAGGGCGTGTTTGCTTGCCAGAAAGACAGAGAGAGACAGAGAGACAGAAAGTGAGAAATCACTGTCTGTGTATGTCTTTATCCATGAAGTGCATTTCTTGTAGGCAACAGACAGAGGGTTCTGTTTTTTTATCCACTCAGCCAGTCTGTGTCTCTTGATTGGAGAATTCAATCCATTACAACTCAATGTTATTATCAATATTTCTGGATTTGTTCCTGCCATTATGTTAGCCATTGTCTTGGTTGTTTTATTTTTCTCTTATTTCTGTCTGTCTCTCTTTAGTTTTCCTGGTATAGCACTCGCTTCAACACTTTTTGAAAAGCTGTTCTGGTGTTGGTAAATTCTTTTAGGCTTTGTTTATCTGAGAATGTTTTTAATTTTTTATTCCCATATGAAGTATAATCTTGCCAGGTATAGTATTCTTGGTTGAAATTGTTTTTCTTTTAACACTATGAATATATCTCCCCATTCTTTCCCTGCTTGCATTAGCGAACATTTTAATTTGTTTAGCATAGAAGCAAAACACATACTCTTTGATTTGTTAGGCAACAGAAAAGAAAATGCTGACAAGAGGAAAAGGTGCTATTGACTCAGACTGCATTGTATCTTATTTCTCTCGGCATAATATATCTTCTTTCTTTAATTATTCCTCTAATGGCACTGTAAGGACTCTGTGTGTGGAATGAGAGATTTCCAAAAATCTTCAGGTCCATGGTTACTCTGATGTCTAAATAGCATCATCCTTTTGCTCTGTCTGTCCTTCCTCCCTTCCTTTGTTATGAGAGAGAAAGTGTTACCCTCAATACTGTCCTTATGCTACAACCTATTCTCAGCCTTCACCAGCCAGGATCCCAGCCACATGTGCCCAGTGTGTCAGGGGGACCAATGGGTGTACACCTGGGAACTTTCCACATAACCTTGGCAATGCAGAGCATTGCACTGCTGCACCATGTGACTGGTCTTCTGTACTTCTTTCTCAGTGGAATCAAAAATTGATTCTGGCATTTTCCAGACCTTTATATATGATTAAACGGTGGATGTGAAGAGAAGAGGTTGTGAACTTCAATGTGTGTTTCCAACCTTCTTAGGTGTGCAGATTTAGATAGCTGTTTTCATCTTGAATCAGGACCTCAATCTCAATCTCCTTTTCCTATTTCACACATACAATGAAAGGAAAGAAGAAAGGAAGAAAAAGAGGGAGAGAGGAAGAAACAAAGCCTAAAATACTGAGATCAACTTTACAGTTTTGGAAGAGGCCACCATGAAAGAAGAGAGATCTTCCTACCACATTTGCATTTACTGTCCTGCCTGTAACAAGGTTGAATTGGTATTCATGTCTTGAGTCACATCATTCATCCATCTGCATTTGGTAATCTTCGGTCTTTGTTGCCCAGGCCAACCTTGAGGTTGCAGTCTTCCTACCTCAACCTTCCCTAGTTGCTGGCATTACGGGTGCACATCACTGCTCCTGGCTCTTAGGTTAGATTAGGAATTGAACCTGGTCCTCCCACATGGCCTCAACCTATGAAGCATAGCATCTTAGCAGTGTGCTCCACCACATCTGGGTCACATGTGCTTTGATTTTATTGCACATCTGATCAGAATGACTCTGAGCACTGCAGTTTCTGAAGACTTGAACTGTTTCAAACTACTAGAGTTAGGATTATACTCAAAAGGGTAACTTTTTTTTTTTTTTCCTTTTGGGTAGGGAAATGGGAGGAGGAACTCAAAGATTAAAATTCTATATCACTTAAGTCATTTTCTCTCTTTTTCAGAACATATAGTGGAAAGTTACTGGAACTATGAACTATTATGTTGACAAAAATGATGGTGACCTGGTCCTTTGGCTGAGGTCAATTTTGAGAACAGAGCCCAAGCGAAGTCCAGCTTGTCAGCTAGCCTGTGTATGATCTGCGGGTCCCAGCTCGGAAGTTGCTTTTAGACATACTGGATGGTCACCAGTTAACAGTGTTTGCTGCTATTTTGAAACATCAGCTGGCTCTTGGGCACTTCATGTGCCATTTTGTCTTTGTGGGCGGGAAATGTTTTTCCTCTAAAGGTCATGAGTCAGAACCCTGTCCTAGTTTATCTGGCCAAGATTCTTGGGCAGGGAAATGGTAAATGAGAGGGCGAAAAGAAAAAAAGGGTGGTAGGGTAGGAGAGAAGGAGACTAATGGATCCTGAGTTCTACCTACAGAGATCTCCCTTTTACTCATGTTGTAGCAAAGGCAGGCTCACCTCTAGCCATTTGCTATTCCAGAGTTAAGAGAAAAGGAGAGCAGGCACTTAAGAGCAACATCGTCTGGTCCTGAATCAAAATGGAAACTTGCTGTTGCTCTGTTGTTGGCTCAGGTCAGGGCAGTAAAGGGAGAATCATGGCCTTAGCCTTCCTGAAGCAGTCCCTTGGGGCCAGGTGATGGGTCTGCGTGGGCTTTCATTCCCTCTCGCTGCACTGGGCTGGTGCCTCTCTGGCATCGGGTTGACAAGTGCAAACCTCTAAGCCCAGCCTGCCTGGTTCTCTCTACCTGGAATGCCCTGGTTGGCTTTCCACGTGCTGAAATCTAAATGTCCTTTAAAACTCAGCTCTAATCATCTCAGTATAAATTCCCATTCCCATTCCATAATAATATCTTTTTGGTCTGTGTTTCCAGGCCATTTTTCTTATGCCACTCGTTATCACAGGTGGGTTTTATTTTATTTTATTCCTTCCTTTACTGCAAGGAATTCTACGTGGTCCTGTTGCTTCTCCTATCATAAGTCCCTTCTGGGCAGAGACCATGGCATTTCTTTATCTCTCACTCTTCAGCACAGAGCCCCCTGTCTGTGACATGGTTTAGTGGGAAGAATTGCCATGAAAGGTTAATCATTCCT
>NW_006203430.1:4955821-4967391 GCF_000334495.1 Tupaia belangeri chinensis
CTGTTATCTTTTCTTCTCTCTTTTTGTTTTCTTCTTTATTTCTTTCTTTCTTTTCTTCTTTCTTTCTTTCTCTTTCTTCCTTTCTCTCTCTCTCACTTTTCCTTTTCCTTTTCTATTTTTCTGTTCTTTCTTTTTCTCTTTCTTTCTTTCAAGTTTATTTCTTTCCGAGAGTGAAAAGAAGATAGAAAGGTAGCGAGGAAGAGAGAAAGAGAGAAATATCTTTGACAGGGTCTTGTCAGTCTGCTATCCCCTTCTTCCAGCCTCCAGTCAGTTTGCACCTGGTATGTTTCAGGTTGACTTGGCATCCAAATCTGCAGTCAGTCACATGGCTTCTAGTACTGCCTGCTCCATGGCAGCTGGGATTATTATTATTATTATTATTATTATTATTTAGATGGGCTCTTGCTGTGTTGTCCAGACTGGCCTCAAACTAGAGATCCTCTTGACTCAGGATCCTAAGTAGTGGAGACTACAGGTACATGCCACCATGTCTGGCTTATTTCCTTGATTAGTTAATTATGAGCAGACTTCTGTTTACTGCATTTTGACACCAACAACAACGAATTTGTAATTGACCCTTTGAAATATATTAATCAAATCTGACAGCTCCCTCCCTTGCTCTGCACCTCTCCCAAGTTAAGAGTTTTTAAAAATCATGGAGCTGAACACATGCATAAGGGTCTGTTTCAGAAAGGCTCTTGCGTATATTCTGTGTCAGGGGACTTACACACATTGAGGGCCATGATGGGAGGGAGGCTCTTGTTTTACTGAGCAGATAAACCTACTGTAATTACAGCTAAAACTGGGAAAAGACAAAAACAACTACTGGAGAGCTCTGAAAAGTAAACAAAAACAGGCAGATTGCAGAGAGGAATCTAAACTTGGAGAAATGACCCTATGCAATAGTGGGTCCTAGTCATAGGTGTCCTAAAACTTTAATAAAAGTTCTCTTGCCAGAAGAACTAGAAAAAGGAGCCTTCACAGACAAAAGAAGGTACAGATAATCCTTGAGTAGGAAAACTAGGGAAGAGGATCCTCTAACTCTATAAATCCACACACATCTGGGGGCCACCCATGCAAAGACAGACCCAAAATAGCATAACAGGTGTATTAGTTTTCTGTGGCTACTGTAAAACTTGCCCCAAACTTAGTGGATTATAGTGACAGAAATATTTTCTCACAATTCTAGAAGCCAGCAGTCTAAAATCAATTTTAAATTTTAGTAATTGGACTTCATGAAAATTAAAATGTTATTCCAAAATACCTCTAGGAATATGAAAAAGAAGAAAATATTAGACAAAATATTTTTATAGAGAATGTATTTAAAACTCTTGCAACTCAATTATAAGAATACGAACAACCCAATGAGCGAAAGATTTGGACACTTACAAAAGAAGATTTGTAAGACACTTACAGATACCTAGAAAGCTCATGAAGTGATGCTCACCATCGTTTATAGTAGGGAAAAGCAAATGATGTGTATGATGAACTTCTACTAAGCACCCATTAGACTGAGTATGCCAAATGTCATTGAGGATTTGGAGCCACTGGAACTCTCATACACTTCTGGTGGGAATATAAAATGGTACAAACACTCTGGGAAACATGTTGGCAATTTATTTAAAAGTTAAATATACACGTACCCTATGACCCACCCCAGCCTTTCTACTCTTAAGTCAAAACAAAAACTTGTGCATGTATGTTTATAATAACTTTATTTGAAGTAGTCTCAAACAGGAAGCAGCCCAAATATTCATTATAAAGCTAAATGAAAATTATTTTCTACATTTATAAAGGGCAAAGAGGCTATTTTCATTTTCCCCTTTTCTTAGAGTGTTTTGGAGACATAGTGAATCTGAGTCCTTGTTCTGACCTTTGAAACAAAAATACATCTCTCAGAGATTTAGCACAATTTCTAGTGTTTTTGACATAAGAGTATTTCTCAGGCTCAGTTAAATAAACCTACCTTGGGAATTAGCTCAAGGCTCTCTTGCAGGAAGTGTACAGGAGACTGTGCAAGGGGCATGTTTAGTCTCTTGAAGATAAGAAAAGTTACTATTCTTTCTTCTCTTTTGCTTCATAAAATGTGTCAGGTTTTCCTCCCCAAATTTTTAAAAAGAATTATTTATTGTTATTATAACTGTTTTTAAATATACTATGGGGCACGTGAGCTCACCAGAGAGAGAGAGAGAGAGAGAGAGAGGGAAAATGAGAGCAAGCTGCCAAGTCTGAGACTCAAACCATGGTCAATCATGTGGGAATCTAGTGCCTTAACCACCATGCCACCTGCTGGCTCCTCCCCAGTTTTGTAGTTATTTCTAGGCTACTTTACATGCATGAAAATTTGCTAATGCTTATTCAATCATAAAGTGTGTTCTCTCTCTCTTCTACTGGTACAAAAGAATCTTTCTGTTGGCTGGCTTGCTTTATTTCCTGAACACCACCAATAGGTAAATTGATAAATACATTGCTGTGAAACAATGTAAACTGATGTCAAAATAATTATGATTAGGGAAAGAAAAGAAGCCAGGTACAAAAGAGGACCTAGTATATGATTGTATTTTTATAAATTTTTAGAAAATGCAAACTAATTTATATTGTCAGAAAGAAGATCAGAGATTAACAGAGCACAGAAAATGATAGAGGGAAGACAAAGGGACACAAGGAAACTTTCAGGATAATGAAATGTATGCCTTTTGATTGTGGTGTTTTATGGGTGTTATATGTTTCTGTATGTGTGTAGGTACACATTTCTCTCTCTTTCTCTCTCTCTACACATACATGCACACTGGGTACCCCTTATCTGAATAAACTGCTTGGTACCAGCAAATGGCTTGGTGGTTGGGAGCTGGGCTCCCACATGGCTTACCATGGTTTGAGTCCCAGATGGCAGCTTGTTTTCTTGCTTTCTCTCTCTCTCTTTCTCTTTCTCTGTCTCTCTCTGGTGAGTGTATATGCCTCATGGAAAATTAAAATAACAATACTAATACATTAAATTAGATGAAATAAATAATTCTTTAAATAAATAATTCTTAGGACTAGAAGTGTTTGGGAGTTCAGATTTTTGATGATTTCATATACATAATATATATAATACCCACTGGGGCTAATATCAAGTCTCATCACAAAATTCAGTTTATGTTTTTAATATGTATTTTATACATAGCCTAAAGATAATTTTATATAATATTTTTAAAATTTTATAATTTTTATTTACATTTAATTGTTGTACATCTCTATAGCACATGATATGGTTTTTCAAGGCATGAATTCAGTACATGATAATAAAATCAAGGATATTACCATATGCATCTATCCGTAATCTATGATAATGTTTTTATATTGAAGTGTTTTGATCGTAACCATCATACAAAGCCAGGCATGGAATTTTCCCTTGTAGTATTCTGTCAGTCAATGCTCAAGAAGTTGTAGATTTTGGATTTTAGATTTTCAGATTCAGGATGCTAATCTTAAAAAAAAAAAAAAAGATGTGACATTCATTGTACAGAAATTATACCTAAATAAATTCAAAAACAATAAAAGAGAATTTGTCCCTAACTCCTCTCTTTCCTCCAGAGAGTTGGTCTTCACTGTTCGAAGTTCCAAGCAAGATTTTGATAACCAGCTGAGGTTGAGGAAGACATGTAATCACAGGTGATCACAGGTGGTCTTGAGTAATCTGCACCCTGCATGCCAGAGAGTAGGAGGAGCCTACCCAGGCTCTGGACTAGCTGGAATGAGGGTCAAGTCTGAGTGGGCTGGAACAGTGAGGAGCTAGCACTGACAAGGGACAACCAGTGGATAGGGATGTTTCTCATAGACACATTTTGAAAAGGATAGGATTTGCTGTGGTCTGTATAGTGAGGGCTGGGTTATTTAGTTTTCAAAAGGAAGAGTTGTTCTAGAAGGCTGGAAAGTTTGGTGCACTCATCTTCCCTTTGGTTATACCAATTTTTATTTTTATTGATTTTTTGCTCTAAGGAACATATACTTGCCAGAGACAGAGAGTGAGAAATTGCCCTCTGTGGGTATGGTTATGCCACAATCCCTTCTACTTGTCTTCTCTTGTGATTTTGGGCATGCACACACACACACACACACACACACACACACAGTGTATTTTTTAAGCCATTTCGTTTGGGATTCAGTTGCAGAGTTGGCCATATGGGTTCCAGTACTTTAACCTCCACGCCATATACTGGCCAGGGACTAATTTTTTTTTTCATTCAATATATTAGAATGGAATAGTTACATGAAACCTTTGAAAATATTTTGCCTTAGGACTGGCCCAATGCCTGTGAGATGTGATTCCAAGAAGGAAGGAAATATGCCTCACTTAAAAATGCTCTTTCCATTCAAGCACCTGTACCTAGAAAGTCACTTTCATAGCTTTTGTCAGGCCACTGAAGGCTTTTAGGAAATCACTTATTTTAGTTTAATGACAGATGTCACATGTCCAAAATCAGCAGGCAATGAAGAAGGACATAAATTGAAAAACAAAACAAAACAAAACAAAAAACAAAACAAAACAAAACTCAACTTCATTCTTTGTCTCTCTTCCTGTAGGTACTCAAAATTGCTAATATTTTTCATGTCTTTCAAAAAGTTTTTTTAGTATTTATTTAATACTTAATAAGAAGTATTTTGGAAGTTAGCCCCTTAACATAGGTATCACAAATATTTTCCCTGCCCACTGAGTCATCATTTGCTGTGTAGATGTTCGGCATTTTTGACATAGACATATTTATAAGTCTTTTTCCATGTCCTCTGGGCTTGTGTTATGCTTACAAAGGGTATCCAAAACCAAAATTACTTAAAAAAAATCTACATTTTGTTCATTTTTATAGTTACTTTTGTTTTAAACTTTACATTTTGGCATAAGCCTTAAGGTAGAGATCTTTTTTCTTTTTCTCTAATTTTTATTTATTTATTCATTTAATTAATTTGATCCGAGAGAGACACAGAAAGGGAACATGAGAAAGCAAGCCACCAGTTCCTGGACTCGAACTGTGGTTGATCATATGAGACTGTCTAGCGGCTTACCCACCATGCCACCTGGTGGTCCCAAGATCTTTTTTCTTTTTCAAATTGCTATCTAGTTGTCCCAGGATTATTTGTGAATAATTTCTTTTTCTCCTATCTTGATTTGAAATGCAATTTGTATATGACTGCTGATGAAATATACTTTTCTGTTTCATTTTTTGCCTATAATTCTTGGCCTGGGCCCAAAAGGTTTTGATGATCATATATTTAAGGCATTGATCTTTTATCCAAAAGGTAAATAGCCTTCATTTAAAGCTTCACCTTGTCTGAGTTCATTAAGGCTGTCAGATTTTAACATTGACTCCATAAACCTAACTCCTGTCTGTATTTTGCTAGTGGTAGATCCCTAGGATAGAAGTCTGGTTAGAACAATTTATCTTGTCTCTGTTTAGGATGCCTGTCCTCAACCTAGTTAAACAGACTTACTTGCTCAGCTTCTTCAGAGGAACACACAGGTATAGGAGACTTAGCAGAACACCAGAGTGAGGAAGAGGAAATACAATTGGAAGGGCTAGTAGGCCCTGGGGTTGCACTCGGAAAATCAGAGACAATGGAGACAAAAATATTCAAGGAAGTTTCAATGGTAGCTATCACTGTCGAGGTACAGGAACTGGGCTAACATCTTTTCTGATGCCCTGTCTGTCTCAGAACACAGAGGCACTCAGCATAGAGGCTGACCTGTGTTTCTACACCTCCCTTCACTGGGCTCTCACTGTGCCTCAGCTGTCTTAGTATTTCCATCACAGAAACATTCCCTTGTTTTTTATCTTAAGACTGTTTCTCAGCTCTCAGGTTTGTTGCTTGGGACTCTGAGACCATCTTGTACTCCTCCCTGCTGCATCTAGACACCAGATCCAGCAAAGGGCCTTGCCTTACAACAGGCTGCCTGCAGCTGGAGGACTTCACTGGCTGGGACCTGTGGTTTATCCCCTCCCCCACTCACCTTTGAACTCTCAGGACCTCTGTGTTTTCCATAGCACATGACAGTGTGATCTATTCTTAGTTCCTGAATTGAAACTCAGCAATATTAATTTCAAAGAAACATCTTTGAAAATATACAAACACATAGAAACTAAACAACTTCCTTCTGAATGACTTCTTTTTTTTTTTTCTAAATGACTTCTTAACTACTGAAGAAATTAAGTCTGAAATTAGAAAATTTATGGAAACAAATGATAATGAGTACACAAGTTTCCATAAGCTATGGGATATGGCAAAAGCAGTCATAAGAGGGAAATTCAAAGCAATTAGGGTGCATAAGAAAAAGATGGAAAGGTGGCAAATAGACAACCTAACATCATGACTCTTGAAATAAAGAAAAAAAAAACAAAAACAAGAATAAAAAAATGAAAAAATGCCAGGCAAAAAGAAATAATAAAGATTTGAGCAGAAATAAATGAAATAGAAAATAAAAAATATCTATACAGAAAATAAATGAAAGCAAAAGCTGTTTCTTTGAAAAGATTAATAAGATCGACACACCATTGGCTAGACTGACAAAGAAAAAGAAAGCAACCAGATAAATCAAATACATAATGAAACAGGTAGCATTACAACAGAAACACTAGAAATACAAAACATCATTAGAGGATACTATGAGTGACTACATGCCAAGAAACAAGAGAACAAGGACGAGATGGACAAATTACTAGATGCATATAATCTACCAAGATTGAATAAGGAGGCCATCAAAAACCTGAATAGACCCATAACAAGTCATGAGTTGAGTCAGTAATAAATAACCTCCCCACAAAGAAAAGCCCAGGTCCTGATGGCTTCACTTCTGAATTCTATAAAACTTTTAAGGAAGAGTTAACTCCCATTCTACTCAAATTATTTCTAAATATCCAAAAGGAAGGAAGCCTCACAAGTTTATTTTATGAAGCCTCCATCATCCTAATTCTCAAAACAGATAAAGACATGACAAAAAAGGAAAACTATAGACCAATATCTCTGATGCATATAGATGCAAAAATTCTCAACAAGATACTTGCAAATTGTATCCAACAACATTTAAAAAAGATTATTCATCATGACCAGGTAGGCTTTATTCCAGGGATGCAAGGGTGGTTCAACATATGCAAGACCACAAATATAATACACCATATTAACAGAAAGAAAGATAAAAGCCACATGATCACTTCAATTGATGCAGGGAAAGTATTTGATCAAATATAGCATCCTTTCATGATTAAGACTTTCAGCAAGATTGGTATAGAAGGGTCAATACAATTAAAGCCATATATAAAAACTCTATAGCTAACATTATACTGAGTGGGGAAAATCTAAAAGCTTTTCCACTAAAAACTGTATAAAAAACACTAAAACACTAAAAACAAGGCTGCCCACTTTCTCCACTTCTTTTCAATATATTGCTGGAAGTCTCAGCCAATGCAATAAAAAAGAGAATAATACAAAAGGTCTCCAAATAGGCCAAGAAGAGTTGAAAATATCCTTTTTCTTTTTTTTTTTTGGAGAGGTTTTTGCTATAGGGCGCGTGCGCTTACCAGACAGACAGAGAGACCTAGAGACAGAAAGCGAGAAATCACCCCCCAGGGGGGGATGGTCACGCCGCAATCCCTTCTCCTCCATTCTCCTCTGGGGATCTTGGGCATGCACGAACACGCGCCTGGCGTGAGTTTTAAGCCACCGGGTCCGGGACGCGAACCGTGGTTGACTATGTGGGATTCCAGCGACATAGCCATTATGCTAACTGCTGGTTCTCTAAAATATCTTTATTTGTAGATGACATGATGTTATACTTAGAAGACCCAAAGGTTTCTATGAAAAATCTCAAAATAATAAACAAATACAGTAAAGTGTCAGGATACAAAAACCAACATCCAAAAATCCATAGCATTTCTATATACAAACAACAAGGTGAATGAAGTAGATCTAAAGAAAGGAATCCCTTTTATTATAGCCACAAAATGTATAAGGTACCTAGGGATAAACCTAACTAAGGAAGTCAAAGATCTTTACAAAGAAAAACTATTAAAATCTCAAAAAAGGTATTGAAAATGACACAAGAAAGTGGAAGGACATCCCATGTTCCTGATATGGAAGAATTAGTATAATCAAAATGGCAATTCTACTCAAATTAATCTACATCAAAATACCAGAGACCTTCTTCACAGAGTTTGAAAAGACAACCATAGAATTTGTCTGGAATTATAAAAGACCTCGTATTGCCAAAGCAATCATGTGCAAGAAGAGTGGAGTGGGTTGTATATTACTCCATGATCCAAAAATATACTATAAAGCTGTGATAATCAAATCAGCATGGCATTGACACAAAAACAGGAAGACCCAATGGAATAGAACAGAAACCTCAGAAATAACCCCCAAAGTTTATAGCCAACTGATTTTTGACAAAGAATAACAGTCAATCCATTGGGAAAAGGAAAATCTCTTTAGCAAATGGTGCTGGAAAAACTGGGTATCCACTTGCAGGAAGAGGAAATTGAATCCCCATCTTTCAGCAATAACAAAGATCAAAGATCTGAACTTAATACCTTAAACTATAAAACTACTGGTGGAAAACACTGGGGAAACTCTGGGAAACAAGAAATAAGTCTGAAATAAGACTTCCAAAGCATGGGCAATAATCCATAAAGCAGAGCTATATGTGATTAAGTGGTCAGATATGGAGGATCTATTGCTGAGTAGTAAGGCAAGATATGAAAGATACTGTATGCATCCACTTAACATATACCGACTATCCACACTCTATGGTAGAGATACAAATACTGGAGGACATAAAAGCAGTGAAAATAGTTAACAAGGGTAAGACAGTGTGGAATGGGGCAAGAGAAGAGAAGGGTATAGAGAAAGATAGCAAGAGAACAAATAGAGAGGCATGACATTAGTAGGACACAGATACGGTTTATTACCTATTGATGATGATGTGTATGACATGTATAGTATTCTCAACTGGATTGATCTGAGAAGTATTTCATGTCGGGTAAAGTCTTTTTACAAGCAAAATGAAAAATAGTGTTTGACTTTAAAAAATAATTGGAATAATAATAACAATAATGATTGGGAAAAATAATGAAAAGCAATTGGATGATGAAATGGGGATTTTAATGTCTCTGTATTGACTGATATGCATGATATTCCTTTTGGAAAAGGAAATGTAATACACTGTAAAGTTATATGTGATTCGATATAATATAAACAAGATTATGATGATAATAAATAAATAAATTAATTAAAAAATACACATGGATGTGTAAGTGATTTTTCTGACTGAGTGTATTCCTATCCTTTGGGTAGATAACCAGGAGTAGACTAGCTAGATCATATGGTAGTTCTATTTGTAGGTCTTCGAGGAATCTTCTTATTGTTTCCACAGTGGCTGTACTAATTTACATTCCCACCAGCTGTGTAAGAGAGTTCCCTTTTCTCAGCTTCACCAGCATGTATCATTCTTTATTTTAAAAAAAATCTTAGCCTTTCTGACTGAGGTTAAGTGGTACCTCATTGTGGTTTTAATTTACATCTCCCTTATGATGAGGGATGTTGAGCTTGTTTTCTTATGCTTTTTGGCTATTTGCATGTCTTCCTTGGAAAGTTGTTTGTTCAGCTCATTTTCCCATCTTTTAATTGGGTTGATTATTTTTGTCAAGGTAAGCTGCTTGAGTTCCCTTGAGTTTCTGGCTATCAGTCCTTCATCTGAGGCCAATTTGTAAATATATTGTCCCATACTGAGAGCTGTTGATTCACTCTAATTATTGTTTCCTTTGCTGTGCAGAAGCTTTTTAATCTGGAGTAATTTCACTTTTCTATTTTTGGGATTAGTGCCTGTGCTCAGGTAGTTTTATTTAAAAAGTCTTTGCTTACTCTGATGTATCTAAGAGTTTCCCCTGTGCTTCTCACCAGTAATTTTATAGTTTGAGATCTTAGGTTTAGGTCTTTGAATCATTTTGAATTAAATTTTGTTGGTGGTGATAGATAGGGGTCCAATTTCATCTTACTGCAGGTGGATACCCAGGTTTTCCAATCCCATTTACTAAAGATATTTTCTACTTCCACTCAATTGTCTGGTACCCTTTGTCAAAAATCATTTGGCTATATGTTTTGGGGTATATTTCTGGGATCTCTATTCTGTTCCATTGGTCTACATGTCTGTTTTTTTTTTTTTTGCCAGTATCAAGCTGTTTTGGTTATCACAACTGTTATACATTACGGGGTCAGGGAGTGAGATGCCTCCTACTTTACTCTTCTTGTGCAGAATTGCTTTGGTAATATGGGCTTTTTTTCATATTATATATTTAATGGAAAAAAATTAAAAGGGAATATAAACAGTTCAGTCAATAAAATTTTATCTTTCAGATCATAAACTTTGTCTTCAAGATCTGTACATATTCTTGTAATATTCCCAAAAGTAGATCTTGAGTTTGGTTTGATTCATCAGTAGGTTTTTGAGGAGAAGGTCTACAGGATATAGATAAAAATTCAGTAGCAGATTCTCTTAGTTCTCTAGTTACACTGTTTTCTAACTCTTGTTTCATATTTTCTTTTTTCTTTTAGTTTTTTATATTACATCTTATCACATATATCTTTACGGTGTATAATATTTCTTTTTCCAGCATGTTTACCATGCATATCAGTCAAGACAAAGACATTAGAGCTTCATGGATCCTACGAACTAGCCATTTTGGGGAAACAGAAATCCCACTGATAATTCGGCCTCTAGCAGACAAAACTTTCATGGAGAGGAAAAGGGAACAGGCCTTCTTGAAGACTCAGCTTCATGGATCCTGCGAACTAACCATTTTGGGGAAACAGAAATCAAGATTTCCCACTGATAATTCAGCCTCCAGCACACAAGAATCGCGTGGTAGGAAGATCCCTTCAGGCCTCCTGTCTCTGTACCTGTCTTTGTCTATCTCTACCTCTGTCTCTGTCTTCTCTTTTTAAATTTTTGCTTTTTAGAATTTCATGTGGCACGCAAATGCACCTCACGGTTTTCCAATTTTTGTTTTTTACTGAAATTTTTAAAAATATTATTTTTTTTTAGTTTTATTGAAAAGTTTTTATCCTCTTTTTTTTTCCCTCCTTTTATGTTTCTTGTTTGTTTTTTTGCTGTTGTTGCTGTTGTTTCTCTCTTTCTGTTTCCTTTTCTGCATGCTCCTTGACGCTCAGATTGAACTTCCAAGTTTGGGAAGAAACCGACCATCAACTAGATGACTAGAAATCACTGCAGGACCACAAGAAATATGGGAAAGCAGGAAAATACCTCTCCTCCAAGAGAAAAGGATAACTCCTCTTTATCCACACACAGTTCAATGGAAATCATGGAAATGTCTGATAAAGAATTCAGAACATTCATAATGGCAAAGCTAATAGAGATGGAAGAGAAGAGAGACAATGAACTGCTGAAGCAGAAGGAGAAAGAAGTTGTCGAGATCCAAGAGGTGAGGAAATTCATGCAAGATCTAAAAGAGGAATTTCTCACTTTACAAAAGAATCAAATGGAACTGTTAGAGATGAAGGCTATAATACAGGAAGTCAAAATCTCC
>NW_006203430.1:4968205-4983555 GCF_000334495.1 Tupaia belangeri chinensis
TCAAAACTGCTTTTCTTGAAATTACCAGCTGAACTTGCTATTGAAAGTAGTTAGATTACTTATGAAATAGTGTGATCAACAAAATGTTGGGGGAAAAGGAATTGAAGACAACTGTATATAGCAGAGATAGTGTAATAAGAGAGTGGGAAAGGGCAGATGATCAAACATGGGGTAAAAAACATATATATACATACACATATGAAAGAAATGGAATATTATTGATGATAACATGTATGATTAAGCCACTATGCAGTTTATTCTAGATGGGAAACCACATTTAGTATGTTGTGATGATGCTCAGGGAATGAATGTTAAGTAATTTTTAAAAAGTTTCAGGAGAAAAAAAATAACAGTAAAACTGTTCGTATCGAAAATTAAAAAAAATTGCATATTTGATGACTGCAGTGAGCTATATAGCCCCAGCTAGGTACTACTTTACAGTATGTTCATTCTACTCACTGAGGTTTATGCCTAAAGTCAGACTTGGGTTCATGTATAGGTATATATCAGCTGTGCTAGCTATTGGAAATATTTAGACTAATTAAGTTTATTAGCAAATAAATTAAATAGGGGGGAAAGGCGTAGAAAGCAACCGTGGATACCAGAGACAATGTGAGAGGAGCATGGGACATGGCAGAGGGTGAGGGATAGGGAATCAAGGATGGCAAAACAAAAAACAAAGTATACAAGACATAAGAAATGGAAAATTATTTGCTGATAATATGCATGTTGATGTGCTTGATTGAGCCAATATACAGTGTATTTTGGATGGAAAATTTATTTGTATGCTGTAATGATGTATAGTGAATTAATGTAAAAAAATAAATACATTTAAAGGAAAAATAAAAATAAAAAAATAACAAAGACATCGTACTATCCACATCATCATCATCAAATAGCTTTTCATTTTTTTCAGAATTTTTAAAATTCTCATTATTTTTTTAAACATTCAGTCACTATACATCATTTGGCTTGTAAAGAGAAGTTCCCTAACACGAAATACCTCTTAGACCAGTCGGGTTGAGAATACTATACATATTTATTACGAACAGGTAATAAACCATTTTTGTGTCCCGCAAATGTCATGCTTCTCTATTTGTTCTTATGTTATCCTTCTCTGTACTCTTCCCTTCTCCTCCGCACCATTCCACATGGTCTTCAGTGCCCAAAACTATTTTCACTGTTTTTATGCCCTCCAATATTTCAAACTCTACCATATAGTGCAGATAGTCAGTATATAGTTATGTACAATATCTTTCTTTCATAGCCTGGCTTACTTCACTCAGCAATGAATCTTCCATATTTAACCACTTGGTATCAAATGATAAGGTCTTGTTTTTTTTTTTTATGGCTGAATAGTATTCTATAGAGTATACGTGCCACACTTTTTCAATCCATTCATCTGTTTGTGGACATTTGGGTTGGTTCCATGGCTTAGCAGTCGTGAATAATGCTGCAATAAACATTGATGCACAAGTACTTTTCCGACTGTGTGTTCTCCTGTCCTTTGGGTAGATACCCAATGGGATTGCTGGATCAAATGGTATAGTTCTATTTGTAGATCTTTGAGCAACATCTATGTTGTTTCCACAGTGGCTGAACCAATTTACATTCCCACCAACAGTGCAGGAGAGTTCCCCTTTCACCACAACCCCACCAACACTTATCACTTTTGTATTTTTAACCTTCACCATTCTGACAGGGGTTAGGTGGTATTTCATCGTGGTTTTAACCTGCATCTCCCTTATGATGAGGAAGGTTGAGCATTTCCTCATGCTTTTTGGCTGTTCATATGTCTTCCTTAGAGAGATTTTTGTTCAGCTTATTTTCCCATCTTTCAATTGGGTTAATCATTTCTTTTCAGGTAAGCCTCTTAAGTTCCCTGTGTATTCTGGTTATTGTTCCTTTTTCTGAGGCATATTTTGCAAAAATATTTTTCCATTCTGAGGGCCATAGGTTGAGACTAATTACTGTGCCTTTGTCTTCAAGATTTGTACATATTCTTGTAATACTCCCAAAAGTAGATCATCTTAGTCTAATATAGTCCTACTTGTCTATTTTAGTGATTATTGCCTGTGCTTTGGGAGTCTTATTTCAGAAGTCTTTGCCTATCCCAATGTCTCCCAGAATTTCCCCAGTGTTTTCCACCAGTAATTTTATAGTTTGAGGTCTTAGGTTCAGATGTTTGATCCATTTTGAGTTGTTTTTTGTTAATGGTGAAAGATGGGGATTCAGTTTCCTCTTTCTACAGGTGGATACCCAGTTTTTCCAGCACCATTTGCTAAAGAGGTTTTCCTTTTCCCAATGGATTGACTGGTATCTTTTGTCAAAAATCAGTTGACTGTACATTGAGGGCTTTATTTCTGGGGTCTCTATGCTATTCTATTGGTCCAACTCTCTGTTTTTGTGTCAATACCATGCTGTTTTTTCTTCTTCTTTTTTTCTTTCCTTTTTCTTTCTTTTTCTTTTTCTTTTTTTTTTTTTGAGAGGTTTTTGTTATAGGGCACGTGTGCTCACCAGACAGACAGAGAGAGACAGAGAGACAGAAAGCAAGAAATCACCCTCTAGGGGGGATGGCCATGCCACAATCTCTTCTCCTCCATTCTCCTCTCGGGATCTTGGGCACGAACGCACCCGCGCCTGGCATGAGTTTAAGCCACCAGTTTGGGGACTCAAACTGCGGTAGGTTACATGGAAGTCCAGTGACATACCCATTATGCTCACTGCTGGTCCCCAATACCATGCTGTTTTGATTTTCACAGCTTTATAGTATATTTTTGAGTCAGGGAGTGATATGCCATCACCTCCACTCTTCTTGCACAGGATTGCTTTGGTAATATGAAGTCTTTTATGATTCCAGACAAAATTCTATGATTGTATTTTCAAGATCTGTGAAGACTGTCTGTGGTATTTTGATTCGATTTGTTTTAAATATGTAGATTAATTTGGGTAGAATTGTCATTTTGATTATATTAATTCTTCCATATCAGGAACATGGGATGTCCTGATGTCCTTCTACTTTTTTTGTATCTTTTTCAATATCGCTTTTGAGATTTTTCAGTTATCCGAGGTGTATTGTTAGTTTGTCTATTTGCTACCTTTCCGTTTTTTTTTTCCCCCCCTGATGTACAGACATTGCTATGAACTCCCAATGATTGCTTTTGCTCTCCCTCACAGGTTATGGAAACTCATTTCCTCATTATCATCGATTTCAATAAATCTTTTTATTTTAGTATTTATTTCTGCAGTACTTATGAAGTCATGCCGGAATAGGTTACTTAGTTTCCATATATTTGTGTATTTTCAAGAGTTCTTTCTGAAATTAATTTCACGTTTAATTTTATCATGGTCGGAGAAAGTGCTGATATAGTTTCTATACCTTTGCATTTGTAAAGGCTTGTTTCATGTCCTATCATATGGTCAATCTTTGAAAAGGTTTCATGCAAGGGTCAGAAAAATGTTTATTTTGTGGTGTTGGGTGGAAGGTTCTATAGATGTCTGTCAAGTCCATTTGATTTATGGTATCATTTAGCACCTGTATCTCTTTGCTTATTTTTTGTTTAGATGATCTGTCCAAAGAAAATAGTGGGATATTGAGATCCCCAATATTTAGTGTGTTGCAGTCTATCTCTCCTTTTAGATCTAGGTATCTTTCTTTCATGTGTTTGGATGCTCCCAAGTTTGGTGCAAAGATATTTATAGTGTTATAGCTTCTTGGTAAATTGGCCCTTTTAGTTCTACATAATGTCCTTTTTTTGGTCTCTTCTTACAGTTTTTGTCTTAAATCCTAAAATCCTATTTTGTCTGTTTTCAGTATAGTGATTACAGCCTTTTTTTGATTTTTGTTTACATGGACTACCTTCTTCTAGCCCTTCACTTTTAGTCTATGTATGTCTTTATCCATGAGGTGAAGTTCTTGTAGTCAGCAAATAGAGGGTTCCTTTTTTTTTTTTTTTTTAATCCGTTCAGCCAGTCTGTGTCTCTTCATTGGAGAATTTAATCCATTAACATGCAGTGTTATTATTGATATTTGCGGACTTGTCCCTGCTATTTTGTTAGCCATTTTTTAAGGTTTTTTTTTTTTTTCCTTTCTTATCTATGTTTTTCTCTCTTCAGCTTTCCTGGTATAGTACTCCCTTCAGTACTTCTTGAGGAGCTGGTCTAGTGTTGGTAAATTCTTTCAGGTTTTGTTTATCTGAGAATGTTTTTATCTTTTCTTCTGATTGAAGGATAATCTTGCTGGGTATAGTATTCTTGGTTGAAATTGCTTTTATTTTAGTGTTCTGAGTATATCTTTCCATTCTTTTTATGTTTTTAGAGAGATTTTTGTTATAAGGCACATGTGCTCACCGGAGAGACAAGGAGAGACAGAGAGAGGGAACCAGCAGTTAGCGTAATGGCTATGTCGCTGGACTCCCACGTAGTCGACCGCGGTTCTTTTCCCAGACCCGGTTGCTTAAAACTCACGCCGGGCACGTGTGCGTGCGTGCCCAAGATCCCGAGAGAAGAATGGAGGAGAAGGGATTGCGGCGGGACCATCCCCTCTGGGGGGTGATTTCTCGCTTTCTGTCTCTATGTCTCTCTCTGTCTGTCTGGCGAGCGCACGTGCCCTACAGCGAAAATCTCTCAAAAAAAAAAAAAAGAGAGAGAGACAGAGAGATAGAAAGTAAGAAAGAAATCATGACCCCCACCTCAGGGTTGACCTTGCCACAATCCTTTCTCTCTATTTTCCTTTTGGGATTTTAGGCATGTATACACATGTATCTGTTGTGAGTTTTAAGCCACTGTATCTGGGACTTGAACTTTGGTCGACTATGTGGGAGTCCAGTGATGTAACCATTATTCCATCTGCTGGTCCCTAGATTATATCTTTCCATTCTTTCCTTGCTTGCATTGTTTCCATTGAGAAGTCCAATGTTAACCTAATTGGATAACCTTTGTAGGTAACTTGACTTTTCTCTCTTGCTAGTTTTAGAATCTTCGTAATTTTTATTTTGGAGGTTTTTTAAATTTTTAATTAATTAATTAATTTATTTTTTCTACAGGGCGTGTGCGCTCGCCAGACAGATAGAGAGAGACAGAGAGACAGAAAGCGAGAAATCACCCCCGAGGGGGAATGGCCACGCCGCAATCCTTTCTCTTCCATTCTCCTCTCTGGGTCTTGGGCATGCATGCACACCACCCGGCATGAGTTTAAGCTACTGGGTCCTGCAGTCGACTACATGGGAGTCCAGCGACATATCCATTACGCTAACTGCTGGTCCCAGAATCTTTGTAACTTTTGACCAATCTGGCTATGATATGTCATGTAGAGGATCTTTTCAGGTTGATTATAATTAAAGTCCCTTGTATTTCTTGGGTATGAATGTTTGAATGTTTCTTTAGGTTTGGAAAGTTTTGTTTAAGTATTTCTTAGAATAGATGATTAATGTCTTTATTAGATTCCTCACCTTATGGTGTTCCAATTATTTGGATGTTTGGGTATTTAAGGATATCTAGTATTTCATGTATATTATCCTTATTCTTTGGGGTAATTTTCTTCGTTCTTTTTGGTTATTTTGTCTAAGTCAGAGGTTTTGTCTTATTTAATAGATCTGCAACTTGGTATTCTGCATGATCTAATCTGCTATTAATACTTTTAAGGGAGGTTTCAATTTCCTGTATTACAGTCTTCATCTCTAACAGTTCTGTTTGATTCTTTTTTTATGGTGTCTATCTCCTCCTTCAAATCATAGAAGGGCTGCCTCATCTTTTGAAGTTAATTATCTCATTTATCTTGCATTTCATTTAGTTTTGTCACTATGAATATTCTGAATTCCCCTTCTGACATTTCTGCAAGTTCTATTGTGCTGTCTGTGGATGATGAGGAGTTGTTATTTCCTCTTGAGAGAGATATTTTCTTGATTTCTCTTATTTCTTGTGCCTCTCTGCTAGTTTTTGGTCATCTGATGGATTATATATTTCTTCCAAATTTCTTGGGATTGATTCTGTAGTGTTAGAGGGGAAGAACTCTACTACTCGGGTGTGTTCTTTAGAGAAGGCCTCATCTTCTGATCAGAGAAGAGTGTATATAGCCAGCTTGAGGTGCTCAGTTCCTCCTAAAAATCTCAGAACCAGGTGTAACTGGGGCTGAGCTGGAGGATGTAACTAAAAGAAGTACAGTACATCCTGTTGGCCAGTAAAATATGAAATTTGAAAGGACACCAGGTATTCCAGAGGTCACTGGTGGGGGGAAGTGAGCCATGGTCTCTCAGAAGCTCCATCACTCTGTCCCACTGTGGATAGCTGTGCACTGTAGCTGGGACCCAGAGAAATCCAATGGCATAGGGTAGGCAGAAGAGAGATTAAAGATTTCTAAGCAAAATAAATTATTATTATTATTTTGAGTGATTTGTTATGCAGAATTGATAATTGGGATGGGAAAGCACTCAAAGTTGCTGATTGTTCAGCGTAGACTCTCATGTCCCTGTTCTGTTCTACATCTAAGCAGCTGTGTGACTGTGGGCAAGTTATAGATCTTCACAAACTTCAATGTTCTACACTGTAAATTTGGGCAAAATTTAATGGAACAATCAAGATACTTAAGATTCAATGATTCTGTCAAATTTGATGATTTTTATTTTCATTTGAGGGAGTGATTGGTGAGTGAGTTTGTACAGGAGGTAGAGAGGAATGAAACTTGTTTTTTGGAGGGAAAGTCACCCCACCACCTTTGGGATCAGTGTGACTTCTTTGACTCTCACCCAGTATGCACTGAAACTGTTCCCTTTATTTGTATTCCTCTAGAGCAAGGATCATGATTTATCTTTATCTCCCTAATATCCAGTAGCCACATTAGTGGATGATTCTTTATCTCGCTAATATCCAGTAGCCACATTAGTGGATGATAAGCACTTGATAAATATTTGTTGAACTAATAAAAGGATATATTTATAAATGGGTATATTTTGAAAATAGGCAGAGAGATGAAGTGAAAATCATTAATAAAGGAAAGGACTAGAGGGACTAGACAAGTGGCACCATACTAAAATGGTGAAGACTGGCTGAAGACTGGGGGTATGTCATGGTGTAAATACCTTTTTTTCCCCCCTCTCTTTCTGTGTATCTCTCTCATGGAAGGAATAAATAAACAAACTTAAAAATGTATTGTAGAAAGGGGCCATAAATTCTAGTTCTGATTCTCAAGGACAGAGTAGTCAGATAGTAGCTAACACCTCATATTTAAAATTCATCATTGCTTGAGTAGGGTTGTAGTCACATTTGTTTTGATATTTATACATTTTGAAGGAAGATAAGATATTTGGAGTCATTTATCAGAAGCATGTGTTAAAATGAAGTTGAGACAGGGTGTTCTAGCTACTTCTTACTCTGCCTGAGGCTGTTCCATAATTGCTACCTCTGCCTCTCATGCAGGGACCATGGTGTTATTCCAGATGAGAATTTTAGAATGTCTGAAAGGAGATCTCAGGCAGGCGATCTCATTTACCAGGCTGCTTTAAGCTTTCCCAGGCATATGCAGAGAGGCTTGGCCTGAAACAGGTTATTCTTTTCTTTAGTACTGCTGAGGACCTTGTGGGGGGTGTCTGCTTGGCCTCTAACCACAGGGAACCACATAATAAGGCCTTTTAAGGGCTTCAGGTGCTACTGTTGCCCCAGACATGAAATTGGCTCCAACCATCCTGGAAAGGGCAGCCAGAAAGTACTCTCATTTAATCTGTCGAAGTTGAATCCAGTTAATAGTTGGGGGATTTCCTGTCTTGAGAGTCAAAGGTGCAGCCATGCTGAGTATAATTAAACACTTACCCTCAGACACTTTTCGGAATTTATTCACACACCAACATATGGTTGTGTTCTGCTGGGAATTTCAGGTTATTGCACTGAAAGGAAGGGGGAGGGCTTTCATTTTTTGTTTTTGTTTTTTTCCCTGAAATTTCTCATTTGATTTTCTGTACAGTTTCCAACTGAAATAACTGACTTTCAAAATAACTTCTGAGATGCTACATTGCTCCTCTGTTTCTTATCAATTGAGGGACCCAGAATTTCAAAGCTACAGGCATTTTGGTATTTTTTGGTAATTTTTCCAAAAGTCTGTCCATCTCTGTCTTACACTAATTTATATTTCAGCAATTTTGAAAAAAGTTTGTCTTTCTTCTGTGAGTAAGGGAGTCACATATGTGTGTGTGTGCGCACGCACACACACACACACACACACACACACACATATGGGGGGGGCAGGAGGAAGAGGTAGAGACAGAGAGAGAGATGGCAGGGTCACCAGACCATGATCCACCTCCAGTTTCAGCGAGCCTGGATCATGGTCATGTGTGTGTCCAGTGTGTTCAGGAAGGTCTCCAGACACAAACCTGGACCTTCCTCATGTAGGTGATTACCTAAGACCATTATGCTACCACTGTGCCTTTGTCCAGCCTCTATTTCAGACATTGTAAGGCTTTGCAGACACCCCTTCCCTTCTGATTCCTCAAATGACTAAATACACAGTCTTTCCTTATCTTTTATTCAATATTTAAAGCTTTTTAGACCATTGGACTTAAAGTTATTTCTTTTTGCTGTTGTGCCATTCTTATTTGTTGACAAATAAAATTGTATACATTTATCATATATGACATGTTTTGAAACACATGGAATGGCTAAATTGAGCCAATTAACATGTGCATTATCTCTTGAACTTAACTTTTTTGTGTGGTGAGAACACTTAAAACTACTGTTTGTAATTTTTTTTAATTTTAAAAAATAATTATTTATTTATTTATTTTTTATGAGGGGGGGGAAGATAAACAGAAAGAGACAGGCACCCTCAGTAGGGTCTCATGCCTTGATCTTCACCCCAGTTTTTCCAGCCAGCCAGGATTGCAGGTATGTGTACAGGTGCCTGGTGTGTACCGATAGACCTGGGAACTGAACTCTGATTTTCATACGGCTTCCAGCATTGCAAAGCTGTGCTCTACCACTATGCCACCAAGGCTGTCCCTCTTAGCAATGGATACACTACAATCTCTTCTCCATTTCTCCCCCTGGGATTTTGTGCATGCATGCACATGAACCCCACATGATTTTTAAGCCACCAGGCTTGGACTTGAACTAGGGTCAGCCACGTGGAAGTCCAACACCTTAACCATCACACCACTTGCTGGCCTTCCTTTTAGCAATTTTAACAATACAGTATGTTGGGACCAGCAGATGGTGTAGTGGTGAGATTGTTAGACTCTCACATAGTTGACCACAGTTTGAATCCTGGATTCAGAGCTTAAAAGTCATACCAAGTGAGTGTGCATATGTGCATGCCCCAAATCCAGAGAGGAGAATGAGAGACAAGGGATTGCGGCATGGCCATCCCTCCAGGAGGTAATTTTTGACTTTCTGTCTCTCTGGTAAGTGCATGAACCCTATAGCAAAAAATCTCTCTTAAAAAAAAAAAAAAGGAAAAAAGGAATAAAGTTTGTTGTTATTAACTATAATCACTGTTATTTTACATAAAGTTATCTCTCTTATATCTGTGTTGAATATTCCCTTCTTCAAATTATGCTCTTTGATATTTACTGGAAATAAAAACCAATATATTTATGTTAACTCTATAGCCACACCTGTATCGATGATAAAGAAAAATATACAGAACTTAGGTGAGTTAGAGAAGCAGGAGAAGAAACAGGTAATACATAGAGACATGCGAGTACAAATGGTGACACAAAAGTCTAAACCCAGAAATTTAAGATTGCATGAGATAAGATGAGGAATCTGCATCAAGTCAGGACAGCGTAAGCATGAAGGTTTATTTCTCATGCATGGAAATTCCCAGTTTTATTGGAACAGGCATGCTCGTTTATTTATACATCGTTTATGTCTGCCTTCATACTGCAAAGGCAGAGTTCATTGCAAGAGGTTACATGACCTGTAAATGTTAAACAGCCCATTGTCTGGTGTTTTCAATTTTACTTATATTTTCAAAGTTCATTCACTGATTTCGTTCATGAGCGAGAGAGACAGAGACAACACCCATGACATCGTGATGTATGATCCTCATCCATCCTCAATCAGTTCTGGATCATGGGCACATATGTGCCTGGTATACTCAGGGACGTCTGCAGATGCAAACCTAGGACCTTCCTATGTGGGCCAGCTTCACAGAGCATTGTGTTTTACCACTGCGCCACTACCTGGTCACCCCATTTGATATTTTTCAACTTGGAATGCCCAAAATAAAGGTGGACAGGTGGGTAGGAATGGCTTTCTTACAAAGGACATGGAATTATATTCTAGTCTCTCTCATCTGATAATAGCACTATTGTCTTGTCTGTGTATTGGGCTGTTGGGAAAAACATGATGATTCTGCATAGAAAACAGAAAAATACGTCATGACTTTCTCAATGACCTAATATATTCTCTTTGGCTGTTTGCAAACATTGTTTTCTGGGCCCTCAAGGATGCTTGGGTAGACATGTTAGTGACTTTCTCAAGCTGAGAGGTTTATGAGATCACATACACACACCCCCCCACAGAGCTCTTTGCTTAGCATGCTTGCTTGCATTTGGCATTTAGAGAATATCTGAAGCAGTTTACATCCTTTTTGGCCTTGACAAAATCCATAATACATTTTCCCAAGCACTTTGCCCCTTACTTTTTCGAGTGATCTATTTTCTCAGGGAAATGCAATCCGTATGTTGCTGACTCATTTACACTTAACTCATCAGACTGCTGTTTGGGAAAGACTGTTGGTGTTCGAAGAACCTGACGAAATGGCCACAAACTTTATGAGGTAGGGGCACACAGGAACCCGAATCAACTAGGGTCAATCTAGGACTTCAGTTCTCAATATTTAAACTCAGAAACAAAATTTCTTGGACCAAGCTAACTGTGTCTCTTTTCCCCCAAGATTTGTGACAGATCCCTTTCTAAACCCTCTTAAGGAGTTAATGAGAAAAACAAGGGCTGATTGCCACCACTCCCTCCCCTCTTTCCTTTCCCTTAGAATAATCCAAGTGCTCAGGGTACCTAATAAAATTGGGGAGATGGATGACTTTAAGAAGTTCTGACTTCAGTCTGATTATAAAAGTCCAGTCTGGTCTTGGGTTTGGCTGAAATTGAGCTTCTGTAGTAAATGATACTTTGCTTCTACTTGGGGAATACAAATGTGCATCATTGATGAAGAATAAACATCACTTTGATGATCCAAGAGCCAGTCCTCAACTGGGAGCACTGCCAGCCCTACACGTAGCTCTCATTTGTTTTGATAAGTAAAAGGCAAACTCTATAAGGTATGCTGTTGTCGGATTTACTTAAAATAAAACCTGCTTGCTTGCAGGGGTGGAGGCCCACCCTAGGTCTGCACTACATCCCACATATACACCAAAGTGTGGAGCAGTAAGATTGCCCCAGGCTGCAGCAAGATCCTTAATCATCACAGAAAAATGTGATCTTGTGCAGGTATATGGAGGGGCAACAAGTGCATGCATTTGTTCTAGAAATGCCTTTCTGATTAAAACAAACTTAACCCCCCTAATTTAAGTAACCATAACACATTACTGTTTCTAATATATTAAAAAAAGAAAAGGGCCAGCCTGTGGAGTTGCCATGTGACTGGTTTGAGTCCTAGACTCAGCAGCTTACGAAATACACTGGGTGCATGTGTGTACATGCCCAGAATCAGAAAAGAAGGGAGAGATGAAGGAGAAAGAATTGTGGTATGACCAGGCCAGTGGGGGAGAGGTGCTTTCTAACATTTTCTCTCTCTTTCTGGGAAGTGCTTGTACCTTCTGGCAAATTTTTAAAAAAGTTATAAAAAATTTTTATCATTTATTGGTGGCTTTTTATGGGCCAGGTACTTTGCATATGTTATTGCTAAGCCTCACTATCACTTTCAAGGGTAGCTACTGTTTCCATTGTACAGATGAGGGATGGCAGTTCAGGATGGTGCAGTTGCCACATGGCAATCCAAGGATCAATGCTCTGATTGTTGAGGATGCAGACCTGTGCTTTTTTCCCCACTCCATGTTGCTCTTCTCAGGATGGCTCTCTGGAGGCGTAAGTTCCTTCATCCAAATACTGCTTTAGTTGGAAAAGGACTCCAAGTTTTCTTCTAAGGGATCCCAAGTTCTCTTCCAAGGTGACTGTATTTTGATCAACTTTTCCCCCAGGTTAATTTAGGATTAAGTCAGGCACCATCCTAGGAATCAAGCCTGAATTCTTTCTTTGATGGAAGCAAGGAGAAATTGTGAAGAAAGTTATTATACTTTAAGAAGTTTGGAATTTCCCTTATACTTTCTCAAAAAAATGTCTTTGGAGCAGCAATCAGTGAAGTCAGGAAGCAGGGGCCCCTGGCTCTGGGGCTGAGTATGACATGACATGCACAATCCCCTGCTGGAAGAAGCCCCTTTGCTCTTGGGGTAGGCATCGGCCTAGTTCTCTCATCAGTTCAGAGATGGAACTAACCATACCCACTTCCCTGGGCTGCCCTAGGGGTTAAATGAAATGGCAGATGAAATGCTCACCATGGAGTCTGCACAGGCTCACTAATTTTATATTAAGTGGATCTGGATCTGTAAACAGCTTAAATTTAACTAAGATAAAAAAAAAAAAGAAATTTTTCAGCATGTGAAGCCATTCTGGCTTTTCAGTATGGCACTATCAAGGCTGGTTTACGGATAGGCTTCTGAATAAGATTATTATTTTTTTCTTTCATTTTCTATACTTGATTCATCTCAATAGTGGGCTTTCTATTGGATTTATACACATACCAGAGAAAACATTCTGAAACTGGTCTGAAAAATCAAGATGGACATGTGTCTTGAGACAGGATTGTCCTCAGCCTGCCATTGGCGATCAGTCTGGAGACTCTGGAGGGAGGTCTTTCTATCCTGTTTCTAGGCCTGTTAGAGAAACAGATGTTCAGACACACACTCAAAAAAGGCAAACCAAAGAAAATGTTTCTAAACATTTTTCAGCCTCTTAAAAAGCCTACATTAATAAATAAATAATGTAGGGAAAAAAAAAAAAATGTGCATGGGTCTCAAAAGAAGTTGAAAACTGTTTTTAATCTTGGCTAAATGGAAAAAAAAGTCATGATTTTGTATCAACCTAAATATTTATCAATAATAAAATAACCGGAAGAAAATTCATGGCCAATTAAAGGTGCTGGGAGAATACTAGAAAAATGTTTCTGAGGTGGGGGCAGCATCTTTGACAGGATTTTACTACTTCAATCTATCCTCTGTCTTCGCAGGCCCAGGTCATGGGCACGAGTGTACCCAGATCAAGACTTTCCAATGTGTGTCCAGTTGCTTACCATGCACCACTGCCTTGCTCCTGAATTGACAATTTTTTTTTTTTTTTTGCTATAGGGTGTGTGCACTCGCCAGACAGATAGAGAGAGACAGAGAGATAGAAAGCAAGAAATCACCCCCCAGGGGGGATGGCCACGCTGCAATCCCTTCTCTATTCTCCTCTCAGGATCTTGGGCATGAACGCACACGTACATGGCTTGAGTTTAAGCCACCTGGTCTGGGACTCGAACTGTGATCGACTATGTGGGAGTTCAGCAACATAGCCATTACGCTAACTGCTGATCCCCTGAATTGACATTTTGAAGGGGCCAGAAGGCCTGGGTTTGCCTATGGAAGATAAACTTGAGCTTCACCCTTTATCTTTTCCTTGCCTTATGTGAATGGAGCACTGCAGAGGCAGTGAAGTGTCTTCACAAGAACTGGATGAGGTGGTATTATTTCTCTTTCTAGATGAGAAGGTTGAAGTGTTAAGGACATTTGTGGGTTGCCAAAACTAAGCAGACGTGACAGGGCCATGGTAATTATCAACAGCCACAAGAAAGATAGTGTTAATACAGAACTTCTCCTGGACCTGGCACCATGTCAGGTCAGTGAAGGAGACTACAGCCTGTGAGGAAGGTTACTATCCTGTGTGTCAGGTGAGGGACTGGAGTACAGAATGGTTAGGAACTTGTCTGAGTAAAAGTTAGAGGCTGGGCTCAGCCACTGGGACCCTCATTCCCTGCTCTTGATATTTTCTTCTCTTGGCCTTTGCTCCAGTATCCTAGTCTGCCTACCATAGTCCTGTGTGTCTTCTCTTCCTACAAAGCTTCTCTTCCCCAACACATGTGATGCCAAGGGACCTACAAATAGGGACAAATTCTGCTGGGTACTTTCAGTAGAAGTTGGAACAATATTTTTTTCTCTTAATTTAAAAAATAATATTTTAAAGAAGTTCATTTATTTATTTCCTATGAGAGAGAGAAAAAGAGAGAGAGAGATGGAAACTTCCAACAGGGCCTTCATACCATATACTGCTCCCCACCCTAAGCCAGCTCACATCATGGACATGCATATGCAGTGTGTGTAGGGAGGTCCCAAGGTGTGAATCCAGGAACTTTGGGCTATGGGTCCAGGTGGGCTACCACTGTACCTTCACCTGGCCCCAGTAATTGACTTTTTGACATTCCATCCTAACTGCGAGAGACTGAATCAAATGCAGTGTGTGTATGTGTGTGTGTGTGTGTGTGTGTGTGTGTGTGTGTGTGTATGAGAGAGAGAGAAAAAGAGAGAAGAGAAGAGATAGTCTACCATCCTAAAGATCCTTTGACATACACAATCTAGAAAATGAGACTATCTGTAAGCCAAATCATGGCTTTCAAGATCCAGATGACTAAAGTAAGCTTGGTTTGAACCCCCATGAAATCAAAGAAGCAATAAAATGGGAATTGAGATTCCCAGGCCCCATGACCCTGCTTGATCTTCAGGAAAGTCCCCACTCAGTCTCAACTTTAAGACATAAATTTGTTGGTATTCATTTAACAGGCTCTTGTGTAGAACTTTGATCTTATACAAGGAGAGTAACTTTAAATGTTAAAAGATTACTTTTGAGGATAGGAACAAAATTGATCTGCTTCTACCATGCTGTGCTATGCATCTTCTCTTCTCTCATTTCTGAGCACAGAGGCTTCCAACTCGGTATTTCAGAACGGAAAATGTAGGGGGAGATGCCAGAAAAACAAAGCCTGGGCAATAGCAGGCAGGGAGCACATCCTCACAGTTATTTTACTTTTAATTTTTAGCAAGCATAAGGGAAATGCATGGTCTTGCTTGCAGCCATATGTATTGATGTACGCCACACACGATCAAGTTCCACCACGTGTCTGAGGGAGAGTTTGCCGCTGAGATGGGGACAAGTATGAAGGGAGGTGGGGAGAGGAAGCAGAAGAGATTAAAACACAACTTCTAAATCTCCTTTAAATTGTACCATCTTGAGCAAAGAAAAGCCTGAATTATGTAAAAGCTGGCCAGGTGCCCACATCTGGCAACAGTCAGATTGTTTGGTAAGCAGGCAGT
>NW_006203430.1:4983572-4983932 GCF_000334495.1 Tupaia belangeri chinensis
ACAGCACGCAGAGCTGGTCTATTCTGAAATGAAGTCCACAGGACCTGGCTGCCAGACGGGTATGAGGGGAACATTTCTGGTCATTTGGTCAACCAGAGAACTCAGGTGAGATGAGTTTTGGGCTTCCCACTCAGCCTTCCTTAGGATGGTTTCAACCCTAGCTCATTCCTGAGTGAGTTGAAAGCCATACCTCTGCCTTGGTATCAGCCTTAGAAATAAAATTTTCACCAACTCTTCCAAAGATTCTTAGAGAAAATAAGACCCTTCCCTATGTCTGCAGCTTTAGTCTTCCTGAGTAGACCTCTCCCCTGCCTTCTATTTCCCTCCTTCTCCAGATTGTAACTCGCCACTCCTGAACGT
>NW_006203430.1:4983992-4989724 GCF_000334495.1 Tupaia belangeri chinensis
TCTTTCCCTCCTTCTCCAGATTGTAACCAGTCACTCCTGAAAGTCACACCAGAGTCAGGCCCCATGTGTTAGCTATCTTCCGCTTGCTGCTGTTAGGCTTTGACACCACTTAAGCTCACGGAGGCCACAAATCAGGGGTCTGAGAGAACAGCCATGCTGCTCCCCATGAGAATTTGTATGTTAGGGAGTGTATCTTACAAACAAGTACCAACCTGTCCTATTCTCTGCAGATGGACTTACAAAACCAGTTGAAGTAAACTAACATGAACATTTTTTGTCTAGGGGTAACAAAAGAAGAAAATGTGTCAAATGAACACATCAGGAACCATTTCACTTAAGCTCCCAGACTGGTGTTGCATTCTGGGAGAAAACAGCGTCAACCGTTGCAGGCCTCACTTGTGCACATAGAAGCATGTGTTTCAGTCAGAGGAAAAAGTTTGGGGGCCTCTTTTCAGAAATACCCTTGAAGTATCTGGTATGATTTAGATCTGCTCATAAAAAACAACAACAAAAAAAAAACCCACAGTTGGTTCCTGTTAAGTCCATAGCACTTGAATCGCTGCTCAGATATTCAGCTTTAGCAAGATTCTTTATGACATTTTTGCATGCATGCTGCATTTCACAAAGCCTGGTTTGCTCCTCCATTTTCTTCCTTCCATAGGATGAATGAAGGAGTGAAAGAGTTGATAGCATGCATATTTATATCTTATTTTCACTGCTAATCTCACACTTCCATGCTGAATAATTTAGCTACTATTTTAAAAGATGTCCTCTGTATTCTTTTCTTTCCTACAGCTTCAATTTCCTACAAAAATTCATTTGGAAATTTGACTTAAGCTTTAACCCAGTGGACTTAATCCCATGGGAACAATTTTCAGTGGCTCAGTGAAAGCACTTGGCCCAGCTTCCAACAAGCACCAGTGAGCCCCACAGCCAGTTTAGCAAGCATAAGGGAAATGCATGGTCTTGCTTGCAGCCATATGTATTGATGTACGCCACACACGATCAAGTTCCACCACGTGTCTGAGGGAGAGTTTGCCGCTGAGATGGGGACAAGTATGAAGGGAGGTGGGGAGAGGAAGCAGAAGAGATTAAAACACAACTTCTAAATCTCCTTTAAATTGTACCATCTTGAGCAAAGAAAAGCCTGAATTATGTAAAAGCTGGCCAGGTGCCCACATCTGGCAACAGTCAGATTGTTTGGTAAGCAGGCAGTTTTCTATTCTGAAATGAAGTCCACAGGACCTGGCTGCCAGACGGGTATGAGGGGAACATTTCTGGTCATTTGGTCAACCAGAGAACTCAGGTGAGATGAGTTTTGGGCTTCCCACTCAGCCTTCCTTAGGATGGTTTCAACCCTAGCTCATTCCTGAGTGAGTTGAAAGCCATACCTCTGCCTTGGTGTCAGCCTTAGAAATAAAATTTTCACCAACTCTTCCAAAGATTCTTAGAGAAAATAAGACCCTTCCCTATGTCTGCAGCTTTAGTCTTCCTGAGTAGACCTCTCCCCTGCCTTCTCTTTCCCTCCTTCTCCAGATTGTAACCAGTCACTCCTGAAAGTCACACCAGAGTCAGGCCCCATGTGTTAGCTATCTTCCGCTTGCTGCTGTTAGGCTTTGACACCACTTAAGCTCACGGAGGCCACAAATCAGGGGTCTGAGAGAACAGCCATGCTGCTCCCCATGAGAATTTGTATGTTAGGGAGTGTATCTTACAAACAAGTACCAACCTGTCCTATTCTCTGCAGATGGACTTACAAAACCAGTTGAAGTAAACTAACATGAACATTTTTTGTCTAGGGGTAACAAAAGAAGAAAATGTGTCAAATGAACACATCAGGAACCATTTCACTTAAGCTCCCAGACTGGTGTTGCATTCTGGGAGAAAACAGCGTCAACCGTTGCAGGCCTCACTTGTGCACATAGAAGCATGTGTTTCAGTCAGAGGAAAAAGTTTGGGGGCCTCTTTTCAGAAATACCCTTGAAGTATCTGGTATGATTTAGATCTGCTCATAAAAAACAACAACAAAAAAAAAACCCACAGTTGGTTCCTGTTAAGTCCATAGCACTTGAATCGCTGCTCAGATATTCAGCTTTAGCAAGATTCTTTATGACATTTTTGCATGCATGCTGCATTTCACAAAGCCTGGTTTGCTCCTCCATTTTCTTCCTTCCATAGGATGAATGAAGGAGTGAAAGAGTTGATAGCATGCATATTTATATCTTATTTTCACTGCTAATCTCACACTTCCATGCTGAATAATTTAGCTACTATTTTAAAAGATGTCCTCTGTATTCTTTTCTTTCCTACAGCTTCAATTTCCTACAAAAATTCATTTGGAAATTTGACTTAAGCTTTAACCCAGTGGACTTAATCCCATGGGAACAATTTTCAGTGGCTCAGTGAAAGCACTTGGCCCAGCTTCCAACAAGCACCAGTGAGCCCCACAGCCAGCCCTTCTCAGAGATGACTTCCTCAGGGAACACCACCCACACCACCCTAACAGATGTCACCTGGGTAGGAAGCTGGATACATAAATGCAACAGGCAATTTATAGAAAACTACTCATCTCTCCATTCTTCTGTGGCTCTGGATTATAGAACACTTCTTTTCAAGGTTATTTACTTATTTTGAGAGAGAGAGAAAGAGGAGAGAGAATGACCTCAATAGGGTCTTCATGCTAAGATCCACTCCCTAGTCATAGTCAACTTGGATCATGGGCTCATGCTCATGACTGGTGTGCTCAGGGAGGTACCAGGACATGAACCCGAGACTTTTCCTATGTGTATCTAATTGTGTTATTGCCATGCCTCTGCCTGTCCCTGAAAATATCTTAACAATCCATTTCAACTTAATCTTACACCTATAAATCCAGGAATTTTGCTATAGAAAAGCTATGAGAGACCATTTGGGAAGGTATGTAAAGAGTATCGTGGACCATATGGTGTTTGTTGTGGGCTAGTCTTCCTTGCATATGGTGTTGGCTAGGATTGGGGGGTGAGGTGAATGTTCCGGCATAACAATGTAAATAATAATACAAGACAACTTCATGCTGGATGCTTGCTTAAATTGGACACTTGTCCAAGAATACTACATGTTCTGAACTGGTCAGAACCATTTTGAACTGATCTGAACCAGACTTAACCAGTCAGAACCAGTTGGAACTGGTTTGAACCAGTCAGAACTGGTATGAACTAGTCTGAATCAATCAAAACTGGTCTGAACCAGTTGTGGTTGGTCTGAACCAATCTGAACTGGTTTGAGTCAAGTCTAAGGGTCTGAGACAGTCACATACCAGAGCTCTTGTCCTGAGAGTGACTGTGGCTACCAGTCTGTAGGAGAGGAAGTTCTGCCTGGGGAGTTCAAGGCCTCATCCAGTTCTAACAGGCTGTAATTTTACTGGGAGAAGGCAGCTGTAAGATAGGAGCCACAAACATGGTCCCCAAAGTTTAAAGTTAATTTTTCATTTTGCTCTCCAAATAGATGTCGACACTCTAAATACAGAGGCTCCTTGCCCCAGGGAACAGAGAACATTGTGGAAAGGTCTTAACAAACCCTCCTGGCTCACATCACAGTTCGAAGGAGGCTTCCTTTGCAGAGGACATTTCTGGGCTCCCTGAATGTAGCTCAGCTTGCTACTGACCCCTTCCTCTGTTCCCAAATTAGACTTCTGTTAGAAGCTTTACCCGGTGTGGTTTGTTGCCTTGCCTAAGAGGCCATTGTTCACTTACAGGTACGCAAAGGAGCTCATCCAACTGACCATGTTGTGGAGGAGGTTGTCACCAGATAAGAGGGATTCTTTTGTTGTAAGGACAAAGGAAAAGTGGCCTTGAGCCTGAAGGTCTACAGTGGGCATGTTTCCAGAGCCTTTCACACAGATGGGTTTTCAAAGAAGTGGACCCAGAACTCTATTCACCTGGAAGCTCCATGGGACTCCATCTGATCACTTTTCAACAAGAATGCTCTTTTCTCTTGCTGGTGGTGTGCGTATTTTAAGAAGTCATACCACCTGTGCTCAGGGTTTTCAAAACACCCTCTATACATTGCCTTTCAATATAGAGGACTCTCAATCCCCCTTACCTACTTTTACTTCTCTATCTTATACCCCTCAACAGTCTTGTAATGGATTTAAAAAATATGTGTCTTTGAAGTTTATTTATTTCATGAGAGACAGAGAGAAATGGAGAGATAGCACCCCCAATAGGGTCTTCATGCTTCAGACAGCCCAGATCATAGGCATGAATGCTGGGTATGTTAGGGGAGATTGTAGGATTTGAACCCAGGACCTTTCGCATATGGGTCCAGTGGTGTTACCACTACACCACTATCTGGATGCACAATGGGTTTTATTTTAGAACATTTTCTGTTTATAAGAGCTGGAAGCACTTGAGAATATAGCTCCTACTGAGAGTCTAGTCACTTAAAGAACCTTTGATTTTGGAAGGGAAAAACTAACCAAAAAGAGCTGTTGGAGGGATGATGTAGAGAAATGCACATTTCTGGCAGAGTATTGCCTCCTTCCCACCAACAGGGAGAGAAGCTCTCTCCAGAAAACATTGACTGCACTTACTTTATTCGTTAGATGAATTAGCTGCTGCAAAAGAAGCCTAAAGATAGAAGGGAATGGTATGGAGAGTGAAGCATGATCTTATTCACATGCTCATGTCTGTTTTATTCTGAGTCTTGTCAGCATACTCCCACTCTTCCCTTGTGGGTTCCCAGGGAGTACACTACCTGGGGCAGTAGGTTCTGTGTTTCTGTTCCCTCATTCTTCCCTGGGCACCTCTCCCATTCCTGCACACATTTGACTCAACTTGAACAAACTTCAAATAAGCACTGTGCAGATTCCGTGTTCGTACTAAAGTGGTATGAAGCCACAGGGTCCATCCTCCCTGCACATAGCTCCTCTTATCACTGCCTGTCCTTGCCAGAGTAGCTTGGATATCAATTCACAGGCTGGGAGCAGAACATGGAAGAGAATGGGAGGAGCCTGAGAAAGATGGAAAGGGTGGGGAAGAAGGAATCCAGGATGACAAATGCCACATGCATAAGAGGAAACTGTCCGATTGAGAGTTCAGCTGTCCACTCCCTTCCTGAGCACTTATCCTGGGGTGTTCCTGTATCTGTGTGGAGAGAGTGAAGGGCTATTTTTGCTAAGGGCTGTTGTGTAGCTACCCTCAGCTAAAGGAGGCAGCAATACTGAAAACATGGCTACCAGCAAAAACAGGAGCCAGCCTCTCCTCCCTGCCTTCCTATTCACTCAGAAAATGAGAGTTTCTCTTTTCAGTTGGTGCTCCATGCAGTCTTACACTCACACTCTCTGCTTCTTTCTGTCTGTCTTTATTGCCTTAAACTTACTTTCTGGTGACGAGCTTTCCCTTGCCACCTCTACTTGGGAAAGGTGTAGGACCTGGCCCTGGGTGCTCAATACACTCTCTATAGGCTCCTGGGCACCATATGGGGTATATGGTGGGTCACAATTGTCCCTATGGCTGGTGGGAGACAGGCTGCTTGGTAGCCCTAACTCCCCACCCACCCCCATCCTCAAGTGTATCCCAAAGTCTTAGCTTAATAAAAAGTTGTTGGAATTTTACTTTGATCTCCATCCTAGTTTCCTCTACAATCATCTGATGTTTTAATTTCTATCTAATTCCTGTTGCTATGTCTCATTTGATTCAAGATCTGCAGAAACACTGAAATTAATAAAGGCTAAGGATCAACTGGTGGTTCAG
>NW_006203430.1:4989912-5025378 GCF_000334495.1 Tupaia belangeri chinensis
TGGTTGTGCAGCAGTAATGCAATGTTATATGATATTGGACTCACATGGGAAGGTCCCAGGTTAGTATCAAAGACCTCCCTGTACATGCGGGTATTAGAGAATTTAGGCAAAGTGCACCCAGTCACTGGTTGGTCAATGGTGGGACCAGTGTAACTCAGAAGCCCATGGCTTTCAACACTCGATGGAACAAGGAACATAGGGGAGGATGAAAGCAGGAAGCTGCAGTGAGACACAGGGCTCTTGGAGGTCTTCAAGTTGACACAAATCAAGTTCTTCCACCCTCCATGGCTGATGGATGCTGCACCCACTGCTATAAGAAGCAAAGGTTTTTTTTTTGTTTTTTTTTTTTTTTTTCCAAATCATCCAACCTGGATTTTCTGGAATATCCCTGATTCAAATTTTCTTTCTCACTCTGCCAGATACTTCCAATGGGACTCTAACGATAGAGATGTGAGCATAAAGATTTTGGAGGCTGAACTAATTGTCAAGCTTTGAAAACGTTATTGTTCAAGAATGGAAATTCATAAAATATAATTCATAGATATATTTTTGAAATTATATTTAATATATTTTAATATAATCTAATATTTATTATTATATGATTATTTCAGAAAATTATATTAATAATTTTTCTCTGCTCTGTTTTCCTTTCCCATTATGTTGCATAAATGAAGCTAAAGAAAAAAATTAAAGAATTAGGGAACCAGCAGTTAGTGTAATGGCTATGTCGCTGGACTCCCACGTAGTCGACCATGGTTCACGCCCCGGACCCGGTGGCTTAAAACTCACGCTGGGCGCGTGTACATGCGTGCCCAATATCCCAAGAGGAGAACAGAGGAGAAGGGATTGCGGTGTGGCCATCCCCCCCGGGGGGTGATTTCTCACTTTCTGTCTCTCTGTCTCTCTCTGTCTGGAGAGTGCACACGCCCTATAGCAAAAACCACTCCAGAAAAAGAAAAAAAAATATATATGTACATATATCTATATCAAAAATTAAAGAATTTAAAAAATTCCAATTTAGTATTCACTTAGCTGAAAAGCAAGGCCGAGAGCCACCCTCCATGCCTGTCACAGGTCCTCTTGGCAGGGGCCCTGTCTGCAGCCAGGACCATGTATAGCCACATGGCCTCCTTTGGAGCAGCTACTGAACAGCTCTCAGACTCCAGGGGACTTTTGGTGGGACATCTCCTGTTGACACATGGTAGTACTTCCAACCTTGCTGACCTAGGGCCTAGAAGGAGTATGAGCTTTTGCAAAACTCCACCCAGAAATTCTTGTATTCTGGGATGCATGGCTTCCTTAAGGAAACCTGAGGTCTGAAATGCTTGTGAGCACTTTGCTGGTTTAGGTAAATGCTTTCCAGACAGACCTACTGAGACTTCACTTGCAAAAGAGGAGTTAATCCCTTACCCTAAAGATAGTTTCCAATATCACTTGTGCCTAATGTCTTAGAGTTATGTCTTGCCTAATTGGAGAAAATATTTTGGGCAAGATGAAGTGAGTGGAGGTAGATTTGGAAAGGAAATGGAGCCAGCTGATTAGCAATTCAGGCCAAAACTTGCAGCCAGATCATCTGACTCCACTCCTCTCGGTGCCTTGCTCACAACACCTAGACAGGTTTTATGCGCAGAAGTAAGGGCTCTTGTAGCAGTGAGCCTAACCATTTCAGGCTGATCTAGTCTGCCTGAATGACTTGAATAGAGAATAAGGAAGGCCCAGAAGGTACAGAATTTCTGCCTCTTTCCATTCATTGTTCCCTATTCTATTGTTACCTGCACCAACTACTACAAAATAACTCTGGCTTTTTGAGAACCTCTGTGTAGTTTCTCACCCTCACTTCCAGATAGTCCAAGTCTCAGTTTAAGAAATCCTGGAGTACTTAGTAGTATTCTGCTAAGTCTATGAAATAAAGCAAGAAGGCTACATGTGAAATTTTTACCCACAGAAAAGCTTTATGATAGCCTCTTTGGAAACATTCTTTGGGGAGTATGTCATTTATTAGGAAGCCCACTCTGGATAATGCCATAAAAAGGCTTACCTTAGCTCATATGCCAAATCCTTAATCAAATAACAATGTATAGCTGGAGCCTGCCAAGACTTGCTGGACAAAAGCCACTATAATTTCTCCCTACAGGGCTATGAGAAGATGGAATCCAATATATTCAACACAGTATGAATGAATAAGGGAGTGAAGAAAGTTACTCAGTGCATCTGCTACAAGTACCTTCCATGATAAAAAGGCTATTTTTTTTTAATATTGATATTTTACTGCAAAAGGGATCATTGCCCGTTGGCTAGACCCGCTGTTTGAATGAACAAATGCTGTCATTCTAACCTCAAATGCTGCTGCTTTTGAGAAAGCCCAAACACATGCTCTCTAAATCAATCAAAGCTCAGCCATAAATGGTGGTAAGCAGGCAATATTTATAGCTGGAAAAGCCAGGTTAAATATCTGTAATTATGCCAGAGAGGAGAAGAAAATAATAAAAATAGTACCTTTCATAAAAATATTATCTCAAACTCAAGATGCTGATAAAACCTATTGAAACTAAATTTCAAATTAGATTTTTCTAAATGGAAAAGGCAAATGTTGTATAAAATACTTTCATTATTTAATTTTTTCTCAATAGTTCCATATTAGAAGAAAAAGGTCTAAATGGTTTAGCACTTGCTAAATGGCTCCTTGAGACGTTGGCAGGGAGCATAGTTTAGCATTTGGAAGCTTGATCTAAATTCTAAACTCTTTTATTTTTGGAGAGTTTTTTTTTTTCCTTTTTGCTATAGGGCGCATGTGCTCGCCAAAAAGACAGAGAGATAGAAAGCAAGAAAACACCCTTAGGGAGGATGGCCATGCCACAATCCCTTCTCCTCCATTCTCCTCTCGGGATCCTGGGTACGCATGCACATGTGCCTGGTGTGAGTTTAAGCCACTGGGTCTGGGACTCGAACCGCAGTCGGCTACCATGGGAGTTCAGCGACATAGCCATTACGCTAACTGCTGGTCCCTAAATCCTAAACTCTTGAAGCATAATCTCCAGTGGCCCCTAAAGATTCTGAGATATGTGGATTCTGATGAGTAGGTGTAGAGGATTTAGAAAACCAGAATCCCTCTGTCCATCCATTAAGTCTCCCACAATCCAAATATCCATCCGTCCATCCATCCATCCATCCATCCATCCATCCAACACCTATCCATCCATCTATCTAAACATCCAATTATTCACTATTCATTATAAAGAAAAGGTGTTGGGGGAAGGATGTCTTTGAATTGTCAGAAAAATCTGTTAAAAGTGAACCTCTTAAGGAAATAGAGTATGACACATTAATAAATGGTATGGATTTGAGAGTTTAGGACAGATACGCCAATTGAACTTGACTAATCATTATATAATTTATGTGTTGAACATTAAGTCAGAAGCTGAAACTGAAAAAGGCTCATGATGTGTAAACTGCTAGATTATCACAGAGTGGCCAAGTGTGTGTTTTCATTAAGAAGGCATGTGGTAAAGGAAACAAATTAAAATGAAAGTACTTCTTAGGACCAGCAGATGGTGTAATGGCTACGTTGCTGGACTCCCATGTAATTCACTGTGGTTTGAGTCCTGGACCCGGTGGCTTAAACTCACGCCAGGCGCGTGTGTGTGCGTGCCCAAGATCTCGAGAGGAGAATGGAAGAGAAGGAATTGTGGCATGGCCGTACCCCCTTGTGAGGGAGATTTCTCGCCTTCTGTCTCTCTGTCTCTCTGTCTTTCTGGCATGAGCCCTATAGCAAAAAAGTCCTTCTCATACCTTCATTCATTGCATGGAAGGTGGCAACAATTTCAGTAGTCAATACTTTGGCAGGTAGGGAAAAGGACGCTTTTCAGTTTAATAGACCAACTTCTTTGTCAATGCTGGCATGTATTATTTCATTCTAACAACATGACATGAAGCTGGATAATTGATAAGAATAGAGAGTTTTTCAGCTCACAATTTGGAGGTCCAGGAGCCACATCTGGTGGGGGTCTTACAAAGTACTGTGACACCACATCGTGAGGGTGAGAGCGGAACAGAATGGCTGTGTCTGTCTCATTCTCTCTCCTTATAAAACAACCAGGGGTTTGGTTTGGGAGTGCCATCCTAATGACCTTAAGCCCAATCTCTTCCCAAAAGCTTCACCTTTCCACACCATAGTCTGAGTTTTTTGTCTCTTACTCTTGACAATCAAATTTTAACACATGAATTTTGAGGGACATACCAACCATATCAAGTAGCATATGCAGTAAGTCTGAAAGAACCTGGTCTATTATCAGTTCCCATTGGTCAGAACTCAGTTGACCTGACTCTGCCTGCCAAGTCACAACAGATGCTGGGATACCTTGTCTAATGTGTAGCAGGAAGAGAGAGGAGACATATTTTGATGGATATATAAGATTCTGTCACAGAATGTATCATGTCTTGGAATCTATCAAGGTGCCAAGCACTAGACTCCCCGTACTAGGTTTTATTATTATCACAGTTCACAGAGAGATAAAGTCACTTTTCCAGGGTTCAGGACTAATGGGTGACATAATTGAGATTAAAACCAGGCAGTGCGATTTCAGAGCTCACTCTCTTCATCGCCATGCAATGCTCTGTGAGCTGCTCTCTAACCCCTTCAGGAGCGTCATAGGAAACTGCTCTCAATTCAGCAAGAATCTCTCTCCCTCAAAGAGCTGAAAATATAGACACAGCCATCCCCACCTCAAAACCAGTAGTTGGTTGACTAAAGAACCATAAGCGAGATTCTTCTCAAATGATAGAAATATGGTAACTGAGACATAACTTAGGGAGAACCAGTGAAGCCAACATCACAGCCTTCCTTGACTATGTCTTTGTCTATAACCAGACAAATTAGAAGTTTCATTTTTATCTCTTGCCTTATGTTGTAGCATAAATTTTGGTTCCTTTACATCCTTTTGAGAACAGAGGATTCCTTTCAACTTATTGGATATCATATAAGATTCATTTTTATTACATTTTGCTCTCTTTCCTCCTCAAATTATTTCAGTTCCTTGCTTCATCTCTCCTCATAGAGCCTTGAGTATAGAGCTAGAAATAAAACTGTGAAACTCTCTCTTGTATCGAGTTCAAAACCATCTTCTTTTTTAAAAGAATTATTTATTCAATTACATTTGTTATTATTATTGTTCTTTAATTTGACAAAAGAGAGAAAGAGAGAGAGAGAGAGAAAGAGAGAGAGAGAGAGAAAGAGAGAGAGAGAGAGAAAGAGAGAGAGAGAGAGAAAGAGAGAGAGAGAGAGAAAGAGAGAGAGAGAGAGAAAGAGAGAGAGAGAGAGAAAGAGAGAGAGAGAGAGAAAGAGAGAGAGAGAGAGAAAGAGAGAGAGAGAGAGAAAGAGAGAGAGAGAGAGAAAGAGAGAGAGAGAGAGAAAGAGAGAGAGAGAGAGAAAGAGAGAGAGAGAGAGAAAGAGAGAGAGAGAGAGAAAGAGAGAGAGAGAGAGAAAGAGAGAGAGAGAGAGAAAGAGAGAGAGAGAGAGAAAGAGAGAGAGAGAGAGAAAGAGAGAGAGAGAGAGAAAGAGAGAGAGAGAGAGAAAGAGAGAGAGAGAGAGAAAGAGAGAGAGAGAGAGAAAGAGAGAGAGAGAGAGAAAGAGAGAGAGAGAGAGAAAGAGAGAGAGAGAGAGAAAGAGAGAGAGAGAGAGAAAGAGAGAGAGAGAGAGAAAGAGAGAGAGAGAGAGAAAGAGAGAGAGAGAGAGAAAGAGAGAGAGAGAGAGAAAGAGAGAGAGAGAGAGAAAGAGAGAGAGAGAGAGAAAGAGAGAGAGAGAGAGAAAGAGAGAGAGAGAGAGAAAGAGAGAGAGAGAGAGAAAGAGAGAGAGAGAGAGAAAGAGAGAGAGAGAGAGAAAGAGAGAGAGAGAGAGAAAGAGAGAGAGAGAGAGAAAGAGAGAGAGAGAGAGAAAGAGAGAGAGAGAGAGAAAGAGAGAGAGAGAGAGAAAGGGAAAGGGAGAAAGCAAGCTGCCAGGTCTGGGACTCAAACTGCAGTTAGCCATGTGGGAATCCAGCACCTTTAACCACTATGCAACCTGCCAGCCCCCAAAACCATCTTCTATAACAGACCTGTAGCTTAAGAATTTAGCAAAGGGTCACAACCTTGACTGTATCACTAATGTGTCTTTCAAACACTACAGTGGCTAAAGGGGCTTAGATTCTGTTTCAGGAATACCAAGGAAACTCTAAGATTTGTCCACATGGTAAAATATGTCTACTCTCACTTCTACACTCCACAGAAAAAGCCACTTACCTCTTCCTCCTTTAAGTGGGGTAAGCAACCTGGCCACAGTAGGTGGGCTCTTGAGAGGGAGCTGGAGAGCAAGGGGAGTGCTCTGTCTTCAGGACCGGAAGGAACTGTCCTTAGGGTTATATAGGAGTACCTTCTGAAGACTTGGGGCTGCTCCAGGGGAATCTATTGATTCCCTAGATCAGCGCAGACTTGTCTAGAGTAGGTGTGAATAGGTTTACAGACTGGAACCTCCCATAACACTGTGAAGATAGCACCCCCTTCCTGCTCCGGGGAGCTCACAGTGGGTATTTCATAGCTGCCAGACCTAGTCCCATCCTCTGCAGTCTCAGATAAAGAATGTTCTTCTACAACAAGGACTATTTATACTCTTCTCAGAGAAATTGTCTGAAAGGTATCTGGATCAAGTAAGCCAGGGAAAGTGAGGTTTATCAAGTGAACTTGGAGAAGTAAATGAGAAGTATATTTGCAAATGACTGATTAGTTTCCATTCTCTTTTTATTGTGTTAACAACTCCAGAGTTTTGTTTCTGATCATTTCCTTAATTTGCAAAAGTGGGATGAAAGGTGTTGAAAGTTAAAGTGAGGCCTGCTGTGGTGGCGTAGGCAGTAGGATACCACTCTGCAATGCTAAGTCCTGTGGAAGACCAACGTTTGAATCTGAGTTGATGTGAGAATGCTGGGTGAGTACATACATGCCCAAATTCTGGGTGGCTACAAAGGCTGAGAATCACAATGTGATGAGACCCTGTTAATGGTGCCCCTTACTTTCTCTCTCAATAAAATAAACAAAACAAAACACAAAAGTAAATGAGGGACACTCTATCACAGTCACTCTCTCTGAGGTTGCAGATTTTGCACATGTGAACTCAGGGACAACCTCATTCTGATGAAAACAAATCTTTCCTTCTTCTCTTGTCCTCACTTAGAAGGAATTGCCTTCTCTGTCATAGATGACACTGAGGCAGGTCAAATAAATGTATAAAGAGACTTAGAAAACCAAAAAGTATGGACATTTCCTGCACTGTAATTGTACAACACAGCTGTTGAGGTTGCTGAGAATCACTATACCTCAAATAGAGCCCTGATGCTAGAGTTCTCAGCAAGGTTATTTTCCTTTTGACCACATAGACCCACAGATGAAGACCACAAATTTCACTTGGCTGTGCTGTGAATTCAAAGGTTTCTTTGAAAAATGGGGAATATGCAGAGTTGTATCTGGTAGTGATAACAAAAAAGAGGGAATTTTTGAAATCAGCATTTTTGAAGCAGTGGGGTATGATTTACTTTCCACCATACAGGTTCCCCAAAAGTTATTGTCAAAGAAACCCCCAAAATATCTCCATGGCACAGAGGTAGACTTTCATTCTTTGTTAAGTTCCTGGGGAGAAAAACACCTAAAGCAAGTTGTTCATCACCACAAATTAGAGTAGTTGTATGCATTGGATTTCAACTTTTCTGGTTGTTTGGGCAATCCACATGTCCAAACCAAATACTCATTTGGTTTTCTTTTGGTGGTAGCTAGAAAAATTGAGGTTTTTTTCCTTTTTGGCCTCTACTTGACCTCCCTTTTTCCCCCAATGCTACTTATGCGAAGGCAAACCTTTCATTCTGAGTAATTACTTAGTAGTATCAGACGTGCCTTACCCGCAGAATGTCTCTCTTTTCCCTGTGATTATGAGACAAAAAGGCGAGTGGCAGTGCTCAGAAAAGAGCTGGGAAATTAGGACCCAAAGAAACAACACGAAGGTCTCCAAAGGTGCCAGATTCATTTCCTGTGTTGAGAGTTTCCCTTTCCCAGTCCTTAAACAAATCCCACCAATACAATTTTTTGCATCTCATTCCTACTACATAAAGGTTCTCATTATATTTTCAACAAGAAACCTCAGCATTCAAAACTGATCATTTCAAGATCAAAATGCAGAGATAGGAAAGCCTTGGTCAACTGTAATGATTGCAGGAACAGAATTCTTAACTGTGCCATCCGCCTGTCCTATCTCCTAGAGGGTGAAGAATAGATCCCAGAAACTGGAAACTAGTTTAAACTCATAATCTTCTCTTCCCTGCAAGCCCCCCTGTCCACAGTACTTTCTAGCTACATCATTCTGGCTGAGGCCCCTCTTTTTCTTCAGCAATCCTGAAGGGAAAAGCTGGGGTTTAAAAGCTTCTGCAGTAAACTGGCCAAGTCCTGGCCTTCTGGGATTTATCCAAAAGGAAAAACAAAAAACATAGAGAATATAGCACTTTAAAACATGGTTGTAGGGGTCTGGCTTTCAAAGAAGTTTATCTAGAGTTTAAATTAAGAGGAATTTCACAGAACTAGTATACCAATATGTTTTTAAATAAAGTACCTTTCTAGAGAGAGTTGACCATACATGTGGAAAGACGTGCCCTGAGCTTTAGCAGGGAGGAGTCAGTCCTAAACCCAGCCCAGTAAAATCCCAGCTGAAGTTTCCTGCAGAGGTTAAGGTCAACTTTTGGCACAGTACAGAGAGTTTGAGAATTGAACAGTGGCCAAACAGGTGTTATTTGGTCTAGAAATATCACAATTCTTATTATTTGCATCATAGTGCTTACTTGACCTCATTTGCTTTTAGTCATTAGAAACCTCCTTCCCCAAGGGATCAATTAGTGGTAAAGAGGCAGATTCAGACATAGAAACTACAGGAGGTAACTGATCAGCTTGGTCTACTTGGCCAAGGTGTGGGTTAACCAGAAGCCCTGAGGATCAGTAACTCTGAAAGGGATGCTGAAAAAACTGAGGAATGGTGGGCTTAGGATGCTCTTATGCAGCTCTAGGAGCCTCCAGAGGCACTGGAGGCTTGAGCCCACCCAGACCTGAGAATAGCAGGGCCAGAAAGACCACCCAGCCAGACCAGCCCTGGGAGGGGCCTTAGCACATGGAGATGCAAAGTTTGCTTTCAACAGAGGGTGAGAGCATGAAGGCTCTAAGTGACACTGTGATTTGGGATCCAGAATTTGGACTTATTTTATATCATTGCCATGAAAGAAGCAGAAGTTTTCATTTATGGAGTAAAATTCATAAACACATGGAGAGTAAAAATATATAAAAGCTCAAATTCATTATTCTTGGGGAGGCCATGTGGTGTAGTTATATTTTTTCCTACTTTTTAAAGGCATACTCGACAAATAAATATTGATATATTTAAGGCATATATTCTGATGTTTTCATATGTTTACATTATGCATTGTGAAATGATCACCACGATCAAAAGTAATGAACATGTCTATCACCTTATTTAGATTTTATTACATACTTCTTAGTGGTGAGAACATTTAAGGTCAACGCTCAGCAAATTTCAGGTATATGATATATTATTATTCCGTTACAGTTGCCATGCTATATGTCAGGTCAGTAGAATTTATTCATCCTATATGACTGAAACTTAGTGTCCTTTAATCAACATTTCCCTATTTCTCCCACTCCTCAACCCCCAGAAACCACCATTTTACTCTCTACTTCTATGCATTTGACTTCTTTTTAAATTTTTTTTTTTTTTTGCCATAGGGCTTGTGTACTTGTCAGAGAGAGAGAGACAGAGACAGAGAAAGAGATAGTGAAAAAAATCATCCTCCTGGAGGATGGCCACACTGCAATTCCTTTACTTTTCTCTCAAAATTTGGGACATACATACACTCATGCTTGCTGTGAATTTCAAGCCACAAGGTCCAGGACTTAGATAGCAGTTGGCCATGAGGGAGTCCAGTGCCTTTACCACCACACCAAATGCCAGCTCCTGACTTTGACTTCTTTAGACTTCACATTTAAGTGAGATCATGCAGTATGAAGGGACTTGAAATAGTTTGTGGAAAAATGGACTTAACATACAATTTTATTTCGGTGCAAATAATTTTGAAATCCATACATAGTCTTTTTTTTTTCCTTCTTGAGGATCTCTTATGTGTTTGTGTGTGTGTATTACACTTCATCTATTCACCCATTGATAGAAACTTAGATTGTTCCTATGTCTTGGCTAGTGTGAATAATGCTGCAGTGAACCTGGGAGTATAGATGTCTCTTTGAGATACTGATTTCATTTTTTAGGATTTGTACCTAGTAGTAGGATTGTTAGATCATATGGTAATTCTATTTATATTTTTTAGGAACCTCAGTACTGTTTTCTCTAGTGTTTGACTAATTTATGTCTCCACCAACAGTGTACAGGGTTCTCCTTTCTCTATATGCTCATAAAGCTAATCTTTTGTTTTCTTGATAAATAATAGTCATCCCAATAGATGTGAGGTGATATCTTATGATTTTGATTTGCATTTCCTTGATATTTAGTGAAATTGAACACCTTTTCAAATATCTCTTAGTAATTTTATGTCTTCAGAGGGTTCTTTGGAGAAATGTCTGTTCACATCATTAACCCACTTAAAACATTTTTTTTTCTACTAAATTGTGTTCCTTGCCTATTTTGGATATTAAGCCTTTATAAGTTACATGGTTTGTGAATATTGTTCCCCCATTCTGTAGGTTGCCTTTTCATCCTGCTAGTTTCCTTCACTATGAAGGCATTTTATAGTTTGAGGCAAATCCATTTGTCTATTATTGCTTTTTTTTTTTTTTTTTGGCTGTGCTTTTGAGAAACAACATTATCCAAAGAAATGTCAAAAACCTTTTCTTTTATATTTTCTTCTAAGAGTTTTATGGTTTCAGATGGTATGTTTAAATCTAATCCATTTCAAGTTGATTTTTGTATATGGTGTATGCTAGTTCATTCCATTGCTGATAACAGAAAATACCTGAGTCTGAGTAATTTAAGAGAATAGGGGTTTATTCATTTTACATTTTGAAAATCTGAAGTCCAGAGGCTACATCTGGTGGGTTTTTCTGTTGGTGGGATCCAAAGGTCCTACAGGGCATTACATCACATAAGAATAGGAGTATGGAGGCCAGAAGGTGGTGGAGCAGTTATGTCGCTAGATTCCCACATGGTTGACTGTGGTTCGAGTCCCAGACCTGGTGGCTTGAAAATTATTCAGGACACATGTGCATGCTGAAGATCTGATGAGGAGAATGGAGGAGAAGGGATTGTGGCATGGCACCTCGCCCCCCCCAACCTGGGGCGTAATTTCTTACTTCCCCCACCTCTCTCTCTCTGGTGAGAACACATGCCCTAAGGCCAAAAGTTCCTTTAAAAAAAGAAAAAAATAGGAGCATGCATCTCTGTGTGTTCATGAGTTGCTATCTGTCTCATTCCACTCCTTATAAATCCTCTAGGACTCAATCTCGAAGTCCCTGCCCTAATAACCTGAACACTTCTCTTTTCCCAAAGGCCCTGCCTTTCCACATCATGAAGATAGTAAGTTTTCTCTTGATACCTTAACAACAAAATTTTAACACATGAATTTCCAAGGAGTACAAATAATAGCATGGTGTAAGGTAAGGATCTGATTTCATTCTGCATGTGGATAACCAGTTTTTCCAACACCGTTTATTGAAGAGGTTCTTCTTTCCTCATCATGTGTTGTTGGCATTCTTGTTGAATATCTAATGACTATATATGCCTAGATTTATTTCTGGACTTCTATTATGTTCCATTGATCTATTTGTATATTTTATGCCAGTGCATAAGTGTTTTGATCATTTTAACTTTGTAATAGATTTTTTTTTTTGGAGGGATTTTCACTGTAGGGCGCGTGTGCTCGCCAGACAGACAGAGAGAGACATAGAGACAGAAAGCGAGAAATCACCCCCCAGGGGGGATGGTCACGCCGCAATCCCTTCTCCTCCATTCTCCTCTCGGGATCTTGGGCACGCACGCACACGCGCCCGGCGTGAGTTTTAAGCCACCGGGTCTGGGACACGAACCGCGGTCGACTACGTGGGAGTCCAGCGACATAGCCATTACACTAACTGCTGGTTCCCTAACTTTGTAATAGATTTTGAAAACAGAAAGTGTTATGCCTTTAGCTTTGTTCTTGCTCAATATTGTTTTGGGTATTTGGAATATTTTGTAGTTCCATGTGAATTTTAGGATTGTTTTACAACAGTTAACTTAAAAAAAAAAAATAAAAACGTGGGCTTTGAGTCCAGGAATCAGTGGATTTATTTGAAGCTATTCCACTTATGGATGGTAAAAAAAAACTTGAACTCTGGGCCCAAGTTGGCTCATTTTTAATATGGGAAAATGCTACACAATATGTTAGCCATGGGCATTAGATGTGAAATTATCATATGGATTTTCAATAAATGCTAGCTTTCTTTCTCTTATTTTTCATTTTAAAGTTTATTTATTTGCTTTATGAGTGAGAGCAAGAGAGGAGAGAGGAGAGAGGAGAGAGGAGAGAGGAGAGAGAGAGAGAGAGAGAGAGAGAGAAAAACAACACCTTCACCAGTGTCCCAATGTCATGATCCACTCTCAGCTTTTAGCTGTCCCAGATTATGGACACATATGCCATATGCGCCTGAAATACTCAGGCAAGTCTCTGGACCTGAACTAGAAACCTTCCCACACAGGACTGCCTTGTCAAGCATTATGTTGTACCGCTATGCTATTATCTACCACCACTACCATATTTTAATGAACACTTTAAAAATTCATTTTCTGGTTAACTAAGTTAAAACTCCTTTGGTCCAGTCCTTTGTTTTAAAAAGCCTTCTAAGAAATAAATATCAGTTTATTATTTCTGGCTTTAACTAATTCAGCCAAAGATTCAACATCTTTTAACCTCTGATATAAACATTCTTCTGCAGTACTGTGAGTGTAGGAGATATTGGAGACTGGAGCACATTAAACTGTAAAATTATGTCGTCAGTGTCTGTTCTCATTTATTTATTTTTCTAAACATTGAGAAAAATGAGGACATAAAAGCACGATTATTTAAGAGTTTTTATTATTTGAGTTTAAGTTAATCTAGATTTTTTCATCTATAACAGCCTCATTATCTATCTGTCCATCTATCTAATACTTATACAAATCTAACAAACATTTAAATTTATTAACTGACATAAGGCTATACTTTGGGTACAACTTGATTATGTCTATATGTCTATAAGTTGTTTCATGACCCTTACAAACATGATTTGAACATCCTTTTAAGAAGAGAAGTTTTAAAGTTCATAGAGAATTCGAGCATAGATGTTTGTACATTCTCTATATCAGCATCTGCTGAGACACTATGAACTTTCTACACTATGAACTCAGAGCTGGAAGTGGTCATGGTCATGGAAAAGTTCCTTGGTCTGTTTAACTGTCCCAGCCATGAGCAGCACATGGGTTGTGAAAGAACCTTCTCCAGGGCTTGCTACAAAGAGATAGAGCCCAGAAAAGTCCAGGTTGGAAACTGCAAAAAAGTATGCATGCCATTTATATGTCTGATCCAACTGGCTGCATAAGGTAGGGTGAATCAGGGATAGCCCACAGGAGCATGATATCTGTGAGGACTTAGCTGAATGGTGTGTATCTCATACTAAAGTTTTCAAACGATAGATCATGAACCATTTGTGGATAACAAACACTGAGAGTGTGGTGGCTAGCATTTACATAAATGAATAAATAAAATAGGAAGAATCCCAGTGGATCTCCTGTAGCAAAGCTAAGTATTATTGTAAAGAGTTTATTTTAATTGTGTATATGAGTATATGTGTAGGTCCTGGACCATGACATCAAATGTAGTTCTTATAGAAAGACAAGGTGAAACAAGATTGAAACACCTCTGTGTTGGCAATGGGTTCCTAAGTGAAGTAGTTGGGATGATCTTAATCTCATATAATTCATGAGTGCCAGATTAAAACACACACACACACACACACACACACACACACAAGAATGATATGCAAACCTTATACAACATTCCTCCTTATCTTCCTTGAAAAAAAAAAAACAGGGAGAATGACTGCAATAGTTCAAACTTTAGTACCTGTGAAAATTAGTGTTTCATCATCATTCAGAATGGAGAAAATATTCTAGTGTCTTCCCAAGGACCTGCCAATCGGGAAAATGGCATCCTTTGTAGAGGAGAGGATCAGATTTTTCCTTTGTTTTCTTAAGGTGAGCATTGTTACTATCACATTGATTGCCTACTTTCCAACCCTCTTCCCAAAAAGTACACAGAAGTTATTACTATGAAAGAGAGACTTTCAAAAAAAGAACATCATTTATCTCTAAAATATTATGAATAATTCTGCTTATAGCCATGCAGAAAAACATAAATTTTTATTTAAAAAAAAATGCTTATGCACTTTTTTCACAGAGAGAGAGACTCACAACAAAGTCTTCACACTCCAATCCACCTATAGCCTCAGCTAGGATCACAGGCACTCAGACATGCACCCACCATGTACAGGGAAACCTTGGGATACAAACCAATGGCCTTCCCATGTGGACTCGGTTTTGTTGTCACTGTGTCATTCAAGAAAGACATTTAACTAAAAGTCTATAGTGGAATAAGTAAGCAAATAATCACTTGGTCTCATTGATTGAGCAGCTTCTATTGTGAGGATGGACTCTCACAAGTGGACTCTTCCACCTGATAAGAGCCTAAGAGACAACAGGATGAAAAACTCAGGGAAGGACCTAGTCAGTCACAAAAATCTCAGAACACTAAACCAAAGGACAAGGATCTTCTAAAGTTTGAGGGAGATCTTCTTGGTGACAAATAAAAGGAAATACAATAAACTCTACATATGGAGAAAATTATGCTAATGAAATAGATTCAGATGGATTCAGATAAATTTGTGTGTAATAAACCTCATCATTAATAGGTTCTTAAGGGAAAGTTGTGAATATTTTATAGGCATCTCTAGTCCATTGAGATCAGCATCCTATCAGAAAACTGTAATACCCATCAAACATCTCAGCACCTGTGACAGAGACAAACACTGATAAGAGGGATCACATCCTATGGCATTTACTAGGTTCTGATCTTTTTACATCTTGGAGCCAAGAGCCTTGGCGTTTGTTTGCACTGAATGGCATTGAATTTAGAGACAATGAAAAGGTCAGTTGAAAAAGTGGTTTATAAATACTAAATAATTTGTAAATACAGACAGCAGCTCTCATTCCAACCCAGTTGAATAAATTCTGGCATTTATTCAATCCTAAAATCAATCCATAAGGCCTCAATATGTTGCCAAATAGATGTATATGATTATTGTCTGCCATAAGTTTGTCTTGTCCTGGAGACAAGAGCAAGCCTGTGTTTTAAACTACACTCAAGGAGAAAATACAAAAGAGAGATGGGAAGTAGATGAAATATGCTGTTCTTACCCATAAAGAAAATTAACTTGACTACAAACGGAGAGTTGTAACTAGGAGGGGATTTAAGAATGGTCTAGAGTAGACATATGCCCTCAATCTGTGGCTTAGAAAGAGAGGTACAAGGAGGAGAGATGACCAGCCAAAAACACCGAGTGAGGGTCATGAAGTTGGGGACAAAGGACCCAAATTCTGTCTCCCACCCAGGGCTCTCTGGACTATTTTCATGCTATGCTTATTAGCTTGTTTGATTCTGGGATGAAGTATTGTGTACCTTGACATCTGGAACTGAGGCTGAAATTACTCCAGGAGAGTTTGTTGGAAATACTAACATTAAATAAAAAGGTGTTGGGTTAGCAACACTTTAAAGAAAGTTTGCACATTCTGACATTTTGAGTGATGCATTCCGGTTAAGATTAATGTCTGAATTATCAACAAAATGCACATGAATTATATTCTGACCAAATAGACCTCATACTTCACCAAAGACAACATCTAGTAATTCAAATTAGTAAAATAATTCACTGAGAACATCTTGTAAATCTACTTTAAAAGAGCTTCCCACTTAAAATAATCATTTATTCTAGTTAGAGAAACTACATGCACACACACACACACACCCACACACACCCACACACATACACACATATCCAAAAGCAATAAAAAAAGTTCACTGAAAGCTTATTATGAAAAAAACTGTGCATGTATTTAAAAATTTGTTGGAAAAAAATGAACTTGTACTTAAATTTTATTTCTCAGGCCATCAGGTGGCATGGTGGTTAAGATGCTGGATTCCCACACTGGTGACTTGGGTTCAAATCCTGGACCTGGTGTCTTGAAAATTACACCAGGCCCATGTGTGTGCATGCCCAAGATCCCAAGAGGAGTGTGGAGGAGAAGGGATTGCAGCAGGACCATCTCCCTGGGGAGCAATTTCCCACTTTCCCTCTCTGTGTATCTCTCTGTCTCTCTCCTCTCTGGTGAGTACATGTATCTTATGGCAAAAATCTAAAAAAAAAAAAATGATTTCTTCACAAAATTTGTGAAGTACCCTTGTGTATGTGTGAGTGAGTATACACATAAATACAGTATATATACAATTCAAGAAAAAAATAGTAGTAAACAAAATAATAATAAATATATATGTAGTCAGAGATAGAAGGAACAACAGGGAGACTCACCCATCCAGGACCAATAGGCAGGCCAGAGCCAAGCCCTTATCTTGAGCTCATCAGTAGGGACCTCTGCCCAGCCTGCTGTTGGGCGAGGGATTCTCCAGTCCTTACAGCATGCAAGTGCGCTGTACACAGTGATCTACTACCTCACATTCTACCTGTCAGCTCAACCTCCACTCACATTGGGAGCAGTTAGGTTTGAGTATACGGGAACCAAACACCTGAAATACTAATACTAGGTTCTTTTTTTTTTTTTTTTTTTTTTTGAGAGGTTTTCGCTATAGGGTGCGTGCGCTCGCCAGACAGACAGAGAGAGACATAGAGACAGAAAGCGAGAAATCACCCCCCAGGGGGGGATGGTCACGCCGCAATCCCTTCTCCTCCATTCTCCTCTTGGGATCTTGGGCACGCATGCACACGCGCCCGGCTTGAGTTCTAAAGCACCAGGTTTGACTACGTGGGAATCCAGTGACATAGCAATTACGCTAACTGCTGGCTCCTGAAATACTAGGTTCTTGAGGAATTATTTCCCCATAACTCCTTGAGCAGTAAAAGGAGAGAAACTATTCTCTGTTAACCAGAACACAGAACTCCTACTGTGGATTCCACACTTCCAATAATAGTAGAGGAGGGAAATTGACATAGAGCTTACACATGCCATAAGGGAGTACAAGAGTATATCACTACAGAAACATAGTTTCTCCAAAGAAGTGGGAAGAAGTAAGTATATTACCAGGTGACCAAAAATCAAAGCAGATTTACAAGAAGTAGGAGAAAATCAAGAAATATTCCACTCAGAAGATTATAACTTCTCACCAACAATGGATAAAGTGCAAGAGATTACAGAATTTTCAGAAAAGGAATTCAGAATATTCATGGTAACGAATCTCAATAAGATGCAAGAGAAAATAGACAACCAATTCCAGGAGGTGAGAAAATCCTTCCATGACCTGAAGGAGAAACTCCGTAAAAAGATTGACACACTGAAAAAGAATCCAACAGAATTTCTGCAGGTAAAGAATAAATAATGGAGGGAACCAGTAATTAGCGTAATGGCTGTGTCGCTGGACTCCCATGTAGTCAACCGCGGTTCTCATCCTGGACCTGGTGGCTTAGAACTCATGCCGGGCACGTGTGTGTGCGTGCCCAAGATCCTGAGAGGAGAGGAGAGGAAAAGGGATTGCGGCGTGACTATTCCCCCCTGGGGGGTGATTTTTTGCTTTCTGTCTCTATGTCTCTCTTTGTCTGTCTGGCGAGCGCATGTGCCCTAAAGCGAAACCCCAAAAAAAAAAAAAAAAAAAAAAAAAAAAGAAATGAAACTCCCTTGAAAGTATCAATAGCAGATTAGACCACACAGGAAAAAAGAATATCTGACCTTGAAGACAAAATCTCCAATTTAGTCCAAGTTGCCTAAAAGACTAGAAGAATAACCATTGAAAATGAGGTTAAAATATGGGAAATCCTAGATACCATTAAACAGCTGAATATCAGCATGATAGGTATTCTAGAAGGTGAGGAGACAGGCAAAAGCACAGAAAACATCTTTCATAATGTATTAGCTGAAAACATCCAAACCCAGGAGATTCAAAGGACAATGAATATAATAACATAAGATCCTCTACAACACATATCATAGTCAAATTAGTAAAAATCAAAGACCGTATTCTAAAAAGAGTTAAGAGAGAAATGCCAAGTTACTTACAGATGTCACCCCTTTAGATTAACATCAGATCTCTCAAGTGAAACAATGGAGGTAAAGAAAGGATGGAAAGACCTATTTAAAACTCTGAAAGAAAAGCCATTCCAGCCAAAAGTCCTATACCTGGCAAAATTATGCTTCAAATAGAAAGAGAAAATCATTCCCTGATAAATAAATGCTGAAGAAATTCACCAAAATGAAACCAGTTCTTCAGGAAATATTTAAGGAAATACTACGCCAGGAAAGCTAAATGGAGACAAATAAAAGTAAGAGAACACCAAACAACTAGAAAAAGGGTCCACACAAACTGGTAAGAACATTAAATGTTGGGATTAAATTTTCTAACTAAAAATTTAAAAATGCAGATTCAACTATTTTACACACAAGCAGGTTTAAATACAAATTCACCAATTATTTGATAGTTGTGTTCACGGGTTTTAATTTACATATTTATTATAACCATTATTCATTGTATAAAACTAGATAATAGAGGACAAGTCCAAAATGTTACACATAGCTGAGTCTTTCTTTGGAATGAATTTTGAAAAGTCCAAAATGGGACCAACAGATGGCATATGGTTATGTCCCTGGACTCCCATGCAGCCAACTGCAGTTCAAGTCTCAGACCGGATAACTTAAAACTCATGCCAGGTGTGTGTTCATGTGCTCCCAAAATCCCATGAGGAGAATGGAGAAGGGATTGCGGCATGGCCATCCTCCCTGGGGGGGGGGTGTGTGTTATTTCCTTTTTTCTGTTTCTCTGTCTCTCTCTGTTTCTTTCTTCAGTGAGCACATGTGCCCTATACCAAAACCCTTTCTTAAAAACAAAATAAAACAAAAGTCCAAAATCAAGAACCTTGTAAAGTCTACAAATCACCAAATTACTGGATTTACCATGTCTTCACTTATAAACATCTCTTTCCAATTTTGTTTTGTTTTTGCTTCTTTGAGGACTTTCTTTTATGCATAGTATAGTTCTGTGGTCTTACAAGAATTCACAGTGTTAGCATAGAAATGTTCTCTTCCTTTCTCTTCCTAATGACCTATTGCTATGTACAATTTTACCTATCTCTAACTGAACCAATGATTGATACCCACAGATTTTTTCAGATTATAAACTCTTATCTCCCACAGTCCGCTACATGGAAATTACAAATTCTTCTTTCGTTGGCTATGTTGTTATCCTTGTTAATTTATGAGATCATTTGTTGCTTGATTTTTGATCAATATATTTTTCCTTAGAACTGTATCTCACAATAAAAAACATCATAGATAATTCAGTACATATTTGTAGAATAACCATTGGGGCAGGTTTCAAATATTCACAACATAATATAATGTTAAATATTGAAGATGGTGAATATGTTGATAGCCTCGATTTGTTTATTATACATCATATACATGCTTTTTTTATGATAAAAACATTTTTTTATTTTTTTATTTTTTATTTTTATTATCATCATAATCTTCTTTATATTACATTGGATTACATATAACTTTATAGTGTATTACATTGTTTTTTCAAAAGAGAATGCCATGCTTGTCAGTCAGTACAGAGACATTAATCTCCCCACTTCAACATTCCATATCTTTTCTGTTTTCCCCAATCATTATTTTTATTATTCTAATTATTTTTATAAAACAGTCAATTGCTATTTCTCGTTTTGCTTGTAAAAATACTTTGCCCATCATGAAATACTTCTCAGACCAATCCAGTTGAGAATACTATACATGTCATCATCAACAGTTAATAAGCCCTATCTGTTTCTCACTAACGTCCTGTCTCTCTATTGTTCACTTGCTATCTTTCTCTATCCTCTTCTCTTCACTTACCCCATCATATACATGCTTTTAAAGTCCGTTCTGTACCCTACAAAGATGTGTAATGATTATATGTAAATAATAAATTACAACAAATATTTAGAGAAAAAATATGTATGTAGTGACTTAATGTGGGAAAATTAGAAAAACAGACTGTAATCTTATGAAATTCAAATCAGTTTGGAAAACATCAGAGAACAAAATATCATGAGCTTCATGAAGGTGACAGAGTTTATTTATTTATTTATTGAATTTGTTATAGGGAATGTACACTTGCCAGAGAGACAGAAAGTGAGAAATCACCCCCCAGGGTGGATGGCCATGCCACAATCCCTTTTCATCCATTCTCCTCTCAGGATCTTGGTAATGCATGCACATGCACCCAGTGTGAATTTTAAGCCACTGGGTCTGAGGCTTGAAACATGGCTGACTACGTGGGAGTCCAGCCATGTAACCATTACGAGATCTGCTGGTCCCAGGAGGCAGGCTTTAATTAGCTCTTAAAAGACAAAGTAGATTATAAATGTACTATATCAGAAGATTAGACAAAGAAAACTTAGGTGTTATTTAACCTTCATTACAACAATTGGAGTTAAGGCTGGTCACTTCCATTTATCAATACAGGGAACCTAAAGCTCAGGGGAAATGGAGATCTGCCCAGGGCCTGCTCTTGCTGGATGCCTCTGGCTGGCAACATACTGAGCTTGTACTCCCAGGTCATGATGGCACAGAATTCAGTGTGAACCTTTTTCCCTGACTTGCACTGTGTTTCTTGAATTTTCCCAACTTCTGAAATCCTTAATTGCTTTTCCAGATATAGTCTTGCTGCTCCTGAGATCTGGGGCTTGTTTCTGCCCCCAAGTTTGCACCCTTGCAAACTTCTCCACCCTGCATAGACTCCTTGTGCAGTTAATGTGTCAGGGCTACTTGGCTCCACCCAGTCCTGCTGGTGGGACCAGACTTTTCCAGGAATGGCTTTCAGGCCTGTTGAATTTTAAGTCAGTGTTTTTCTCCTACTACATATCCCCTCTGAGAAAATGACAGGATGTTTTTGGCAGAAGACAAATGGCCTAGTGGTCTGTGGCCCATCACTTGGCTTCCAGCACTAACCCTTAGTGACAGACACGTTTGCTATTCCTCTTTTGCATTCACAAGTCAGATCATGAAACAGATAAAAATTGCCCAGCAGTTGTTGAAATGAAAAAGATGCATTATTTCTTAATTTTTCCTAAATCAAATAAAATCAGACTTAATTTGCAACTCTACAAGTTTAGAGAAAAATTCCCTCCTAGTCATTTTTTGGGACTTCCTTTCCCCCTCATTTTATTTGGCTTTTAGATTGTTCAAGCAACTAGAGCCTGTGGTTATGCAGAACACTACAGAGGAAGTGGTTCCTCATGACATGGTCCTGTCTTCTGTGGCACTTTACCCATGCTCCTTGGGCCTCTAAAGGTAGGCCACTCCCAGTGGGTCAAAGAGATCTCTTTAAGGCCTTGTGAGAACAGCTAGATATTCACCCATCCCACTGTCTTCTTCTAGACACGCAAATACTCTAGTTTATGTAGCATTGATATTGGGGATAAAAGGCTAGACTCTAGCCAATGGGATGCAGCAGAGATGATGCTGGCCACCTCCTTGAGTGTCCACAAACTCTTATAGAATCCTCTTGGCCTGTTCTGTCTACTGAAACTTTCTGCAATGGTGGAAATGCTCCATTTCTGCACTATCCACTGTGCTAGACACCAGTCTCATGTAACCAGGGAACTGAATTTTTTATTTCATGTAATTTTAATAAATTTAAATTTAATTAGCTACATGTAGTTAGTAACCATATTGGGCAGTACAGATCTATATCCTCTTTCCCCTTTTGAGGTGACCTTAGATACTGTATGTTCTAGAAGGCATACCTACAGGACTGAAGCATCCTGGTTCCCTGGGTTGCCAAATAAAGGATAACTGCCTAAGAAGGATAGCTGCCCACGCTGCTACCTTACTTACAGCAGCTTGACTTACTTCATATGTCCTGTGAAGCCTTGGAGGCTTCAAGATATATTTCATAGTACAGCAATACCTGGGGTGACTACTACAGCTCCCAAGGCCTCATGGGCACCTGCACTGCTATCCTATCCAAGTCACCTCCCAGACCAGCAATCCAGCTGGAGCCCATACCTGCCTAGTTCCTTTTCTATATTTTTTCTTTTTTTTCTTTTTAAAATAGCTATCCATTCTCTTTCTAGCCTTTGGGCAATTCAAACTTTATCCATGGCTACTCTGCTGGGACAACTTGGTTTAATTGTCCTAAGTAGGCCTGGGGGATAAAAAAGTCTATTTTGGTTTTTTCCTCCTAGGCGCTGCCTAGCAACTCCTCTTTTTTTAAGTTCTATTCTCTCCAAATGAGTCGGCCACAATAAAAAACAAAGTACAAAATTTCTCCGTAAGTACCGTACTGTACTAAATTATTAATAAATCATCTAGATTTAACTACAATTACAGAACTCTGGGAGTGGAGATAAGGGAAGAAATTATTTTCCTTTCTTCATGCCAAGTTGGCACTTTGGTCAAAGGCCTCAGACCCTGGCATAGGAAGTTCCACAGAAACAATTTATTTAAAAGTGTAACTCAGCTGGGGCAAGCCACAGAGAACTCAGCTCTCACTCCACACCCACCTGAGTCCAAGACTAGCATTCCATAAGACAGATCTCATCCCACAGCATGTTGGGAAGAAAGGCATATTTTACTGAAATCTCAAGAAAATTTCCTTGGAGAAATGGAGAAGACAAATCACAGCTTAGCCCTCATAGAAAATTTAATTCCCTATCGAACAGTTCTTGTACTGTCCTCCACCCCAGGTTTTCTTCCTTGCAGCTGCATCTTCTCTCCTTCTACTTGTCCCTCTAAGAATTCCTTCTACATCCTGAGCAACTTTGCTTCCTCCCTCAACTTGTATACCTCACTCGTCAAAACAAAATCTCCCAGAGTTAGCAAAACAGTGATGATGTTTCCTCACATACATCCCTGGGCTCAGCACCTGCCCACTACCCACCCACAACAATTTAACAAAAACAAACAATACTATCACCCTATTGTTAGGGACAGTTCTAAGCCACGGCCTAGCCATCTGCCTTTTTCTTCCTTTCAGATTGTCTCATGTCATCACCCCACGTGAGGGAACACCGAAGTAACCCAAGCCCTGAGATCTCGTCCTTTGAAAGGAGCTCCTTTCTTGACCTGGCCTGTTTGTTCTCTGCCAGTCACAACACAGTTCCTGCCAGTCCTCTGGCCTCTGTGAACTCTCAGCTTTGACTGCAGCCCAGGGGGAGGAAGCATGTTCTGGCCAGTGCTCATTGTTCCTAGAGTCAGTTACCACATCAGTGGTTCAAAGCAATAATCTTCTTTTGCTCTCATTTTAGAGTCCCGTGTGTTTTCCCCATCCGCCTCTATTATCCTGCGCGCCTTATTTTTCCTCTTGATCCAAACCAAACACTGTTTATCAGTCATAGGAAGGACTTTGCAATGTTTCTGCCCACAGTGTGGCCTGATACACAGAGCTTCCTGTGTAAGTGTGGCCCCACTCCAAGACAATGGAATAAGCCTTCGGGGTGGATCAGAGTCGTAAACTGGAGTTGTTGATGCCAGGACCATTGAGACAGATGTGTCCTTTTTCTACCTGCGACCCCCAAAGAAAGCCTCAGATGTAAATTTCATAGCCCCGGAGCGACTGGACCTTTTGCAGGGAAGACCTAGTTTGCTCAGTAAGGCAAAAGAGGAGAGGTTTCGGTAGAGTAGTGGAAGTCTTAGGAATGTTTCTAGTTCTAAAGCATCTGTGCATAAGATAAAACATGTAACAATGCCTTGCCCTTACAGTTCACTGTAGCTGAACGGGAGATTGGTGTGGTTGTCTCCATCATTGCCCTTTGAAGATAATTGCATTGTGAACAGACTTCTGCTTGACAGAGGAGGTTCAAGGAGGTGGTCTCCCATCACAGTGCCCCAGCTACCAGGCCCACAGATTGTCACGTTTCTCTGCCTGCCAAAGTCTCTTTTGTCAAATTCTTCAATGATCTGTTAATTAAGGAAGCTGGACTCATGAATTTCTCATATGGAGGGACTTCAAAAAGTCCATGGGAAAATGGAATTAAATTATGAGTTTATTTTATCCAGGGGCTAGATAATGATGCAGCCATAAAATATGGTGGTAAGTGAGACTGACCTACACGGAAAGGTTCCTGTTTGTGTCTAGAGGTCTCTCTGAACATGTTAGGCAAGCATATGCCTATGATTCAGGGCTGGCTGAGAGTCATGACATCAAGACCTTGTTGGGAGTGTCATTTCTTTCTCTTTGTTGCTCATGGATGGCATAAGTTAATAAAAACTTTGAAAAGTTTGAGATCCATGCATAGTTTTTTTATAATACACATTTTCCACAATTTCTTAAAAAAAAGTTTTATTTTATTCATTCAATCACTCCATGAAGGTGTAGGAGAGACAGAGAGACAGCACTACCAAAAGGGTCTCCACACCATGATTTACCCCAGACCCAGCAAGCCCCAGATGATGGGCTCCTGAGTACCCAGCATATTCAAGGAGGTTTCCAGACTTGAACCCAGAACTTTCCAAAGAGGGTCATCCTCATGGAGAGCTGTGTTTTTATCTCTGGGTCCTGTTGAACTTCTCAAAGATTTCTTGTATATTGGGAATTCTGTCTAAAGAGCATTTGCTGGATTGGACAAAATAGGCAGATGACTTGGCCCACATGTTAACTGATGGACATTTATGGAGTTGCACTCAAGTTCTAGGGATGATGCTGGGCACTGGAAATACAAAGACAACTGAGACATACACTTTAACCTTGAGAAACTCAGTCTTGTAAAGGTAGCACGTGAGTAAACAACTAATTGTGATTCAATGTATAAGTGGCATACTGTATGTCACATTTCCTCATAATACACATCTTTAAGAACTTTTTGAGGACCTCTCATACTTGGAAATTGACCATCATCTCGCCACTTGGTTATAGTTGTTGATCCCTGAATCAGTGCCACATGAGCCAATCCCTGGCTTACACTTGAGTGGCCCAGGGTACATGCTTGATTTCTAAGCATTAGGATTATAGATCATTCTGAACTTTGTGACTTATGACCTGGATTGAAAAGATGAGCTAGCCACGTCAGTTATGGCTCAGAATTTTACAATAGGGAAATGAAGAGACTATTGCCAGTTATCTGGGGAGCTGAAGATGAGTTTCCATGGGAGAAGGGGCTGAGACACAGTGCTGGGTTTGGACTGTGGGTGTGCAAAATTGTGCTGGGGCATAAACCATGGCAAAGCTGAGAGTCAGAGATGACTATGGAGGATCTGTGCACAGGGAAGTGGAGGTCATGGGTATCTTCTACTCCTTAGCCTGTGAGTCCCAGGAGGGGACCTGTCTCTAGGCATGAGAACTTCTCATTATTCTCAGAAGTTTCTGTTATTTTCTAGGGATTTTTTTTTCTTTTGGATTTAATCTTATGAAGTTAAAAAAATCATAATTGTATGGGTAAAATTTTAATAAACACCATGTAGCCATCACTCAGAATTGGCAAATGTTATAAATTTGTCACTTTTGCTTTAGAAGTACACACTATAAAAGATACAGAAATTACAACTAAAAACTAAAGTTGAGTATCTTTTTTTTTTCCCTTCTATGGTCCGTCATTCTTTTCCTAGGAGCAACCAGTCAGAGATTTGGCATGTGTTCACTATTATTATGGAAAGGGGCAATGCCTGTTATGAGAAAGCTAAAGAACTCTCAGAAGTCTCAATAAGCTTCCTGGTTTGCCTCATTGAAGTTGAATTGTCTCACATAGCCACTCCAAGGGAGGTAGAAAAGCAAACATTTATTTTTATTTTTATTGTTGCATGTTTGTTTGTTTATAATTTCCTACTTTAATTATTTGTTGAGTTTTGTCTAGTTTTCTGTTCAACTATCAAGTGGGCTTTTAAAAACTTTAATGACTAGTTTATATTTCTACTCTTTCAATTGGGTTGTTTTAGATTTTGACCTCTTTTTTTCATAGTGTTCTATTCTTGCCTTATAACATCTTTTTCTTTATCTCTTTGAACTTGAAAAAATATTCATTTTATGAAGTAAGATTGACTATGTGTTTATAATTGTTGAAACTAGATAATGGAGGGGCCAGCAGGTGGCATATTGGTTAAGTACGCTGGACTCCCACATGGCCGACAGCAGTTTGAGTCCCAGACCTAGTGGCTTGCTTTCTCATTCTCTCTCTCTCTCTCTCGCTCATTTTCTCCTTCTCTGGTCAAATTAAAAATAAATAAATAAATAAAGTTAAATAAAATAATTCTTAAAAAATAAGAAACTAGATGATGGGGAATCCTCCTTTTTCCTATTATCTGTGTTTGAAATTTTTCAGTATAAAGTTTTAATGGTGATAGTCATTTTTTGAGAGACTTTTGCTATATGGTGCATATGCTCATCAGAGAGAGAGAGAGAGAGAGAGAGAGAGAGAGAGAGAGAGAGATAAAGTGGGAAATTAACCCCCGGGGGGGATGGTCACACCACACTCCCTTCTCCTCCATTCTCTTGAGGTTTTGGGCACACACACACACACACACACACACACACACACATGCACCTGGTGTGAGTTTGAAGCCACTGGGTCTGAGACTTGAACCACAGATGGCCATGTGGGAGTTAGGGACGTAACTGCTATGCCATCTGCTGGTCCCAAGTGATACTCATTTAAATGTCCTTTGGATTATTCTTTTTCTCCCTTGTTCTTGGGGTGGCAGATATCTCACTTGTGACATTTGGCAATCCTTCCTGTGACTAGATTTCCTGCATCATTTGCTATTATTTACCGAGAATACTTCTTTGGTGCGTGTTGTTTTCAGGACAACACACAAATGGTGTGGGTTTATTATGTGACTTCATAAAAAAAAGCTTTGTATTTGCTTCTGCTTGTCCCAATGGATTTTGCTATTTATCTTATCTTCTTGAGCTCCCTGCACCACATGTTAAGTCAAAATTCAGGCATACACCTAGGGCTCTGTTTTTTAACCAGCTAATTCCTTTTCTAACCATAATCTGGTGGATGACAGCTTCTAATTTAGAGCTGTCCTTTATAATTTTAAGCAGGTAGCTTAAAATTTCTCAGCCCTTTATAATTTGAAGCAGGTAGCTTGATTCAGGCAGAGAAGTTCCAGCCTCTCTCTTGCAATGCCTGATCCTCCAGATCCAACTTTCATTATCCAGGCATCTGAGTCCTTATCTAGTCTGAACTTCCTATGGGTTTCATTTCTTACTAACTGCTCTGTTTTTATGTCACTTATTTCTGGCATTTGAAAAGCTTTTTCTTAGTTTAAAATATGAGACCAAAAGATCATCTTATTACATTTCACTAACATTCCATATTTCTGGGCCAGAAGGAGGGGGATAGGGCTTTGTAGTCAACATAGGCCTGGACGTGGTCCAGCGTCACTGTCTTTCCAATAGCTCTTGGCATCCTTATGTTAAACTTCCTTTTCTCTTAAGCTAGTTTGAGTGAGTATCTGTACCTTGCAATTAAAAGAGCTCTAACTAGAACAGACATGATGTGGTCAGCGAAAGAAAGATGAGATGATATAGAGTAGATGATGAGTAGTTTTATCTTTGAGAGTCCAGCTATAGTTTTTAGGATGGTATAAAGTGACTGATTAGTTTGTGAGAAAGACATAGCATGCAGCACTTTGAAGAAAAAAAGAAAAAAGACTAGAATGGGGAGTTGAGAAGAATAGTGAGCAAGGTAGAAAGAATGCACAGAGAGTGGAATCCCCAAAACTAAAATAAAATAAGTTTTGCTTTGCTTTAAATAAAGAGTGTTCAATACTACCAAATGCGGAAGAGAGCAAAAAGGATGTTGACTAAAAAGAAGACAGGAGAGACCAGTAGTTAGCGTAATGGCTATGTCGCTGGACTTCCATGTAGTCAACTGTGGTTCACGTCCCGGACCTGGTGGCTTAAAACTCACACCAGGCGCGTGTGCGTGCGTGCCCAAGATCCCGAGAGGAGAACGGAGGAGAAGGGATTGTGGCGTGGCCACCCCCATGGGGGGGTGATTTCTTGCTTTCTGTCTCTCTGTCTCTCTGTCTGTCTGGTGAGCGCATGCACCCTATAGCAAAAACCTCCCCCCCCCCCAAAAAAAAAAGATGACACTGAGTCTGCCAATTAAGAGGTCATCAATGACCTTTGTGGAGACAGAGAAGGAGTGATTAGTTTTACCTGAGGCAAGCTAGAGAAAAGCTTCAAAGAAGAATTGACATTTGAGTTGGACCATGAAGCTAAGTGGGATGTGCCAGGCAGAAAAGAGGGTAAAAGGCATTTCAGGCAAAGGGAATGACATGGGGGAAAACAAAATCTAAACTCAGTGATATTTGGACTTCAGTGAGAGTTCTTTGGATTTTCATAGGCAGTATTAAGTTGGCAGTACAAGTCTCTCAGGCCATGTTTGGTTTTCTACATTTTGGAGAGTCTTATGGTTCCTCCTTCCATTGTAGACATAATAAGTGAGGTTGAGAAATATGGCTGTCTTCCAAAGAGAGGTATACAATCCTTTTTGGAAGCAGAGTTCCAGGAAAACAGGGTAAGTAGGAAGACTACAAATACATTTACTAGAATATGTCATGATTTGGAAGAGGAATAAATGCTAGTTGTAACCCAAAATTCCCTAAATTCTCATAGACACAATGTAGTCAAAGCTGAGTTCTCTCTCACAGAAACAGATGGGGTCCAGATAGGGTCTTACTGGGCAACTCTTTTCTGTGTAGTGAGTCAGAAATCTGTGTTCCTTCCATATGTGTTCTGCAATCTTGTATCCCTTCATTCCCAGCCATGTGGACAGAGAAAGAACTCATAGACAAGTCATACTTGATACTGAACTACCCAATCTGAAATGACACCTTGCTGCTTTTCACATTTTATAGGCTTTATGTTTAGTCAAATGGTCAACCAAACTGCAAAATATGTGGGATAACATTTGTTCTCATGCTAGTTGTATATGCCCATTGATTATTTGATTAAAATATTGGTTGCTAAAATATTTTTCTCTTCCCTTAGAAATTGTTAATAGCTTTAGGCATTGTCCATTTTCTTTTTTTGTTAGGTTTATTTTATTCATGATAGAGTACAGGCAGGTCCATGCAGGAGAGAGAGGGAAGCACCTTCAACAGGGTTTCATTGTGCTGTGATCCCCTTTGGGATCTGGTCCACCAGATCCTCAGGCTCCTTGCACATGGGCATGTACCCAGTGTGTTTTCAAGTCAAACTGGGGATCTGAATCCATAGTCAGCCACATGCTTCTAGCTCCACATGCAGGTCAGTTTGCTATCAACTGTGCAACTAGCCTGGGCCTATTGTCCATTTTCTACACTTTGCAGGTAAACTTGTTCTTCTGATTCAGGGCTTACCATTTCAGTCTATTATTTAAGACAGATTTTTTGTGTTATTAAAAGTCTACTGTTAAGTGAGCCCCTTAAATACGTCAAAGAGCATAAAATTCTGTTTCTATGTGTTTACTGAAGTGAATTGAAATCTAAAGGTAATCTCATTTCAGTGGGTTCAAGGTGAATTAGTTGCTGTGGTCGACAAAGTGTAGCATGTGATAATGTTAAAAAAAAAAAAGAGACACAAAATAAGTCAGAATATGTAAAATGAAAAGGAGTTCATTTGGACATAAGCATGAGGACTACCACCAATAACGCAGCCCAGATGAACATAATTCAGGTACCCTTAAATGTGCTTACTGAGATCTTAACAATTATTTATTATTTATTTATTTATTTATTTATTTAGAGGTTTTTGGTACAGGGCGCGTGTGCTCGCCAGGAAGACAGAGAGAGACAGAAAGACAGAAAGCGAGAAATCACCCCCCAGGGGGGATGGTCACACCACAATCCCTTTTCCATTATCCTCTTGGGATCTTGGGCATGCACACAGATGCGCCACTTTCTCCAAAAGAAAAAGAAAAAAATAACAAAGATTTCCCCGAGTAACCTCTGTATAGCACCCTTGTCCTATTCTTTTCTGTCACATCAAATCACCACACTTATTGGAATCATGGCAGTTTTCACCATCTATATTTCTTTCTTCCTATAGGATTTTGTTTAAGGATTCTACTAGAATGTAAGCTTCCATAATAATATTACTGTTCATTTGTTCTTTTTTCAATTTTTTCCTTGGGCTCTTTTCCTGAATAAATTCTTAGGAGAAAGGATAGTGGAACAAACACTGTGAATAGTCTTAAGTTTCTAGAAATGTAGTTGCCATTTTGATTCCCAACATCTGTACTAATTTACACTTTCTCTGGAAAAATATTTTTACATTTATTTTTATCACATTATTATCATTGTCAGTACTGGATTATATGTATGTACACACACACACACACACACACACACACACATAAAATTTGACAGAATGACTCAGTTGTATTCAATGACTAATTTATAAATTATTAGAGGTTAATACATATTTGGTAAGTGATAACAATTCGGCAATTTAAATTCTATTTCTTTTTTAAATTTTTTTTTGCTTTGGGGTACATGTGTTCACTAGAGAGAGACAGATAGAGAGAGAGAAAGAAAGTAAGTAAGCACCCCCCAGGGGTGAGGGGACAACCATGCTGCAAGCCCTTCTCCTCCATTCTCCTCTTGAGATTTTGGGCATGAACACATCTGTGCCTGGTGTATTTTTCAAGTCTATGGGTCTAGGATTCGAACTATACAGTCAGCCATGTGGGATCCAGCAGTCAAACACCATGCCACCTGGCTGGGCTAGTATTTTTATTTATTCATTTATTTTATTTTAATTTGACCAGAGAAAGACACACACAGAGAGAGAGAGAGGGAAAGTGAGAAAGCAAGCCATCAGGTCCAGGACTTGAACCATGGTTGGCCATGTGGGAGTATCTAGTGCCTTAACCACCACCCCACCTGCTGGTCCCTGCCCTTTATCAGTATTTTAAAAACAGTTCTCTAACCCTCATGTAATAAAGGGCCTTCTCAAGAAGCATCAAGACAGAGAATAACTATAGCAGCCCTAAGAACCACATCCCTTTGCCATTCACATGTCTATGACCTTCAACTCTTGAAGTAACTAATCTGCACACTGGAGGCTTCAAATGCCTTTAAGTCCTTCGAATATGCAAGTGAGGTATAATATGGCTTCATTGCGCTTATGTAGTATCAAACTAAACAGGTTAGACTTACAGAAAGTGATTAGGCTCTCTGAGACTCTAAGCAGAGCATTAAATACAACTTCTGCAACATCCATCAAGGCAAGAGACCTGGTATTTTACAGCTGATGAGAAGTACAGGCTCCTTCTCTGGACAAGATGCTAGCTCTCAGGATCAGTGAGTAAAAGAATGAATAAATAAAGAAAAAATATGGTTGGAATGATTTTTTTTTTACAGAACAATAGTGATGAAGTGCCGAGACTTGGAGGGTTATGTTTACCACAGTCTCTGTTTCTCATGTCCAAAACAAGGCATGAAACAAAACAAGAAAAGGAGACCCCAAGGTTAAGCCCAACACTTTTTTTTTTCTCAACTTAATGAGTTAACAGAGACACAGTGATGATCCTAGAGAAGTCTTTTTGATTTCCTGGTTTTCTGACACATTCATGTTAAATGAAAGTTGAATGAGTGTGCAGCTCCCAGTAGCTGACAGAAATAGATACTTAAGAACATTGGAAAAAATTATTTAAAATTCTCCCAACAGGTTATTTATGTTGCAACCTATCCCCTAGTTTTAGCCAGCTCGGTTCAGGAAGATCCCAAGATATAAGCCTAGTACCTTTCTCACATGGATCCATTGTGTAACTGCTGCACTATCACCTGGTCCATAAAGCAATTGTATGAAACATCAGAGGATATTGGTACTCTGAAGTAGTGATTCTGAAGCCCAAAGAATGTGGGCAGAGGAAGGACTCCACCAAGCTTTGCTCCTACCTTCCCCTTGATACCTTGGGAAGTCATTTAGCTTCTCTTAGGACTTCAGCTGCCTCTTCTGTACAACGTGAAGGTTGGAAAAAGTCAGAGGATTTTCAACCACTTTGGACAAAACCCAAGATTTTCCGAACACTGATGATTTAAACTTACTGAAGAAAGTTATAATTCAATGTCATTACAGTTTTCTATAACTTCACTTGAAAAATGTCTTAATGTTCTGTTTGTTTTAATAAATAAAGTGGTAAGCCATTGAAATAGAGTATATCTAGTGGTTTATCAATGTAACATTGATACAAAATTAGAAACACTCAGCAACACGAGGCTTTAGCTCCAGCTCCAGTGCACTTATGAAGACCAACAGATAAGAGGGTTAGTCCCTTCTTCATTCTCCCTTTCTTCTCTTCTCTAGTATAGCTTTTCCCAATTTGAGTTAACCCTGCATTGAGACTAGAGGTTAGGCACTTGCACATTGCAACCAACTAGTAGAACCAGTTTTCTGCAAAAGAAGTCTGTGAAAACTCTGTGATCTCCTTTAAAGAAGAGAGAAGTAATATTTGTGATGACACCAGCTTAGCCTGGGACAATGATCCTTAATAAATTCTAAAATAAATCATGGTTGGGAGGCAAGTGGCGTGGTGGTTAAGGGTGCTCAACTCCCACATGGATGACCGCAGTTTGAGTCCCGGACCTGGTGGCTTGCTTTCTCACTTTCTCTCTCTCTATCTCTCACTCTGTCCTTCTCTGGTTAAATTAAAATAAATAAATAAATAAAGTTAAATAAAATAATTCTCTGAAAAAATCATGGGGAGAGCCTAGTATAAATGTAACACTCTAGGACTGTTCCATGTCAGTTTAACAGTGAACTTCCGTGAAAATCCACATTTGCTTGTAAGTTCTTGAATTGGGTCTAAGTTTTGGGTCTTAACTCTATTTTCAGAAGGAAATTTGGGTGATACAGACACTGATACACGCAGATAGAACTTGTAAAGATTTTTAGGAGACTTAAAACAAAGAAACAACCCCCCCCCCAAAAAAAAAATCAAGAAACTGTCCCATCAGTCTCTTGAGTTAATTGGGTCCTTTAATCAAAAGTTTGTGGGAAAATTGGGAACCAGCAGTTAGCGTAATGGCTATGTCGCTGGACTCCCAGGTAGTCGACCGCGGTTTGCGTCCCAGACCCGGTGGCTTAAAACTCATGCTGGGCACGTGTGCGTGTGTGCCCAAGATCCCGAGAGGAGAATGGGGGAGAAGGGATTGTGGCGTGGCCATCCCCCCTTGGGGGGGTGATTTCTCGCTTTCTGTCTCTCTGACTCTGTCTGGCGAGCGCACGTGCCCTATAGCAAAAAACAAAACAAAACAAACCTCTCAAAAATAAAAGTTTGGGAAAATTAAAGTAAAAGTTTATTTTGATGTAAAAAGTCTTAAAATCTATGCATACTTTTTCATAATATGCATTATCCATAATTTTTTTAAAGACCCTGGCTATGCTCGAAACATGTAGAAAGCACCTTAATTTATCAAATTCACCTTAAAAGAGTTTCTGCTAAGGTCATCATAAAATCCAGGGCTGCAGAAAGTATGGTAGTTGAACCCACTTTGTAAGCCAGGAGGCTTGGTGTTCACATCTGGTACACCCGGTACACCAAACACCTTGGGAAAAATGCACAGAGCTTCATGCTTAGAGCTCCTCCGGTTTCCCACTTCTTTCAGGGAAAGGTGATTTGTCTGATAGACCTTATTTTTCAGTAAGGGTTTTAGAATTCTCAAGGGCCTAGTGATAATAAAACTTGGATTTTTTCTCCTCCCCTACAAAATACTTAGGTAAAAGTTCTGCAGCTGTATCTGTTTCTAGCTAGATGAAAATAATCCAGTATTGCTGGACTCTGGGAAACTCCTTGCAAGTCGAAGTCTTAAGAGAGGCTACATGAGGGTCCATCTTGGTCCTAGATCCCTGCTCAGCAAAACTAACAGCTCTGTCCCATTTATTATAACCAAATTAATATTAAATAATCAGATTTTAAGATGTAATTTTGCCATCCCATGTGCTATTGTTGTATTATCAGTGTTTCCCTAGTGGAGAATTTGCATCAGTTACTAGTTGGCATTTTGCAGTGCCCTTGATTTTTGCAGATAACATTTTATACCAGTTGAGAATCTATTAAAATTCCATAGCTCTTTCCATCAATACTCCATGATTGCCAAGTATTATTATTATTTGAAAGTTTATTTATTTCCTCTGTGAGTGAGAGAGGAGAGCAATAGCACCCCCAACAGGGTCCTGATGCTCCAATCCACCCAGCCCTAGATATACTCAGGGAGGTCTCTGAAGTTGAACTGAGGGATTGCCTTACAGAACATAGTGTTTCAACACTGTATCACCACCCAGCCTCTAATCAACTACTACTTAAAGCACAGAAGTGCAGTTGAAATTAATGGTTCCACCTCTTTTTGATGGTAATATATGAGCCTAGTCAAATGCATATTCGCTGATACGGGCATTGAACATCTCCATTTTTATAGTCTCCCTCTTGACTTGGTTTGTGTTTCCAGAAAGAAAAGACTGGAAATTGTTTTTTTTCAGGAAAATCCTATTTTTTTTAAATAATAAAATATATTTTATTTTATTTTAATTTATTTAATACATTCAATCACTATATATCACTTTGCATGTGAAGTAAATTTTCCAACATGAATACATTTCATACCAGTCCAGTTAGGGATACTACACATGTTATCATCAACTGATAATAATCCATTTCTTTGTCCTGTAAATGTCTTGCCTCTCTATTTTTCTCCTTAATGTCTTTCCTCACATTCTCCTCCTGCTCCCACCCTCTTCCCACATGATATCCAGTATCTATATCCATGTTTCTGTATCCTCTAATCTTTCAGTTTCAGCCATAGAGTGAAGACAGTCAGTATATATTAAGTGGAGATATACAATGTCTCTCCTTCATAGCCTGACTTACTTCACTTAGCAGTAAATCTTCCATGTTAGTCCACTTTCTATGAAAAGCCAGGGTCTTACACGGAAAGAAGAGTTCAAAAACTAAGAAAACGGCCAGCTTAATCATAGAGACAAGTCTGGAGTTGAAATGATATCTCAGAATTTAATAGGAAAAATGGAACCAGAACAGAAGATAAAGTACATGAGACTGATAGGTTCATGCACCTACCATTTGAACAGAATCCTAACCTGTTTCCTGGCTTTAAGAAAAATTCCTTAGCATTTCTATAATTTAAGTTAAAACTGGTTTTCTTAATAGTACCATATGAACTTACCATTGAAA
>NW_006203430.1:5025883-5032657 GCF_000334495.1 Tupaia belangeri chinensis
AAACCCAGGGTCCTGTTTTTTTTTTTTTTTTTTTTTACAGCTCATTAGTACTCCATGGAGTATATGTGCCACACGTTTTCAATCCATTCTTCTTTTTTGATCATTATTTAATTTTATTTTATTTCTTTATTCATTTATTTTAATTTGATGAGAGAGAGAGAGAGAGAGAGAGAGAGAGAGAGAGAGAGAGAGAGAGAGAGAGAGAGAGAGAGAAAGTGAGAAAGCAAGCCACCAGGTCCAGAACTCAAACCATGGTAGGCCATGTGGGTGCGTCCAGCACCTTAACCACCACGCCACCTGCTGTTCCCCTCAATCCATTCTTCTTTTTATGGACATTTGGGTTGGTTCCATGTCTTAGCAACTGTGAATAATGCTGCAATAAACATAGATATTCAAGGAATTTTCTGACTAAGTGTTCTCCTGTCTTTTGGGTAGATACCCAGAAGTGGGATTGCTGGTAGTTCTATCTCTAGGTCTTTGAGGAATCTCCATATTTCTCTCGACAGTGGCTGGACCAATTTACAATGTAGAAGAATTCCCCTGTCACCATATCCCCACCAGCGCTTATCATTTTTTGTCTTTTTAATATTATTCATTCTGACTGGGGTTAGGTGGTATCTTATTATAATTTGAAATGCATCTCCCTTATGATGATGGATGTTGAGCATTTTTTTCATATGCCTTTTGGCTGTTTGTATGTCTTCCTTAGGGGGTTGTTTCTTTTCAGCTCATTTCCCCATCTTTAAATTGGGTTGATCATTTTTTTTTTCCTGGTAAGCTGCTTTAAGTTCTCTGTGTATTTTAGTTATCAGCCCCTTATCAGAAGCATAGTTTACAAAAATATTCTCCCATTGTGAGGGAGACTTCCTTAACAGCAGTGTCATTTCACACTAATTACTGTGTCTTTGGCTGTCCAGAAAATACCTTCTTAATCTGATGTAATCCCACTTGTCTATTTCTGGGATTATTGACTCTCATTTGAGGGTCTTATTTAAGAAGTCTTTGCCTATCCCAGTGTCTTCCAGAGTTTCCCCAGTGTCTTCCATGAGAAGTTTTATAGCTTGAGGTCTTAGATTTAGATATTTGATCTACTTTCAGTTGATTTTTGTCAATAGTGAGAGGTAGGGGTTCAGATTCATGTTTCTGCAGGTGGATACTCAGTTTTCCCAGCACCATTTGCTAAAGAGATTTTCCTTTCCCCACAGGATTGACTGATACCCTTTGTCAAAAATAAGTTGGGGTTTTGAGGTTTGGAGTTTATGTCTGGGGTCTCTATTCTGTTCCATTGTTGCACATGTCTGTTTTTGTGCCAATACTATGCTGTTTTGGTGACCACAGCTTTATAATATATTTTGGGGTCAGGAAGTGAGATGCCTCCTACTCACTCTTCTTGCACAGGATTACTTTGGCAATACGGCATCTTTTATGATTCCAGACATAATCTATGATTGTCTTTTCTAGGTCTGTGAAGAATGTCTGTAGTACATTGATTGGGATTACATTAAATATGTAGATTAATTTGGGTAGAATTGTCATTTTGATTATATTAATTCTTCTGATCCAGGAACATGGGATGTCCTTCCACTTTTTTGTGTGATATTTTGATTTTTATTTTTAGCTTCTCATAGTTTTCTTTGTGGATGAATACAGTAAAGTTGCAGGATATAAAATCAACATATAAAAACTATAGCTTCTCTATATATGAACAGCAAGGAGACTGAGACAGAACTGAAGAAAGTAATTCCATTTACCATAGCCAAAACAAGTATAAGATATCTAGGAATAAATCTAACCAAATAGGTCAAGACCTCCACAAGAAAAGCTTTTTTTTTTTTTTTTTTTTTTAAGTACTTTCTGCTGCTGCTGTAATCTGGAAGCTATAGTGTCCACTCTCCATGTTTTGATTATCAATGTTTTAACTAGAGTCATTACAATTCTATGTTTTAGGATGGTTCTTTGAGGTGGTGGGTGATACGAGATTCTCAGTCTGTGTGAATTGCCAACTCCCTGAGAGGAATAAAGAGGCAAAGGTCTTGCTCTCCAATACTCTCTGATGATTACAACTAACCTGCAATTCCATAAGTGTTCCCCAAATACTTTGAGCACCAGTTCTGTGTCAGACAAGAGTCAAATCATTATGTGGTTTAATCTTTGTGACAAAGATTCAAGGCAGTGGCTATTATTATCAATCCCCACTGTGGGTATTTGGGGCCTGGGTTAAGAAGAGTTAAGAGACTTCCTTAACAACAGACAATGGGGTTAGCTGGGAAGTCACTGCATAAAACTGTCCCCTACTCTCTTAACAGGGTACCTTTCAAAGAAATAGCTCTTTAGAGATAGACTCCAAAACACGTAGAGTCCTGGGTTTAGGAATTCATTTAGGATCCTCATTCTCTAGCTGTGTCCTTATGCTTCTTTATATTTCCATTTTCTCATGTTTAAAATGGAGGTAATGATACTCACTCTTACAGGCTTCTTAAAGGATAGCAATATATACCCACACATTTAGAACCATGCGTAGATCCTCAATAAATATTTGTTGACTGTAAAAAGGCTTTAAATGGAAAATTTAGGCTGAACTACTCTTTTTAAAAAAGAGTTTGTAGGGGCCAGATGGTAGTGTGGTGGTAACACAACTAGACACACATTGGAAGGTCCTGGTTTCCTGACCTCAGGCCTCCAGGAACACACTGGTGTTTATGCCTGTGATCCTGTCTGGCTGAAACTGCAGTGGTCCCTGTTGGGGAAACCTCTCTCTCTATTTGTCTGTTTCTCTCTGTCTTTCTCCCTTATGTACAGCTAAATAAGTAAACTAAGAAAAAAGAAAGTAGAGAGAAAGAAAAAGAAAGAGGGAACTTGTAAGGAAAAACCCTTAAGACCTGGAAGATTTGGACATGGATTTCATCTTGTCTAAAATTTGTGGTTATATATATTATAAAAGAAAAGAAAAGCTTTAAGGCACAAGTTGTTAATTCATGCAGATGTTTCCCTGGAAAAACATAATTAAAGAATCAGGTGGATGTGGAGAGTGTGAGGGCAGTCACCTGGCGTGACCAAAGCAGCTAATTATAAGAGCAATGGAGAGACAGCAGCACTTACAGAGGCTGGAGCAGGGAGGGAGCTGCTTTGCAAAATGAATTATGAGCACAGATGCCATTGGTGGGTCATTTCTATCCTTTGGAAAATAGGTCTCCCCTCCCCATTTAATAAGGTGATGCTAATACTAGAGGTGAAAAGCCTATTTATAAACCATGGTGGACACTCCCTGCCCCCAGCTTCTTCTTCTTTCTAGTGCTCAGAAAAATCCTGTTTATGAGTCTCACTGGGAGGCAAAGTCACCTCCCACTTAGAAGTCCCAAATTGCCAACCTGCTTGAGAGGCTGAGCTAGAGCTAGAATCCAGCTTTCATTTTGAATTAGGATCTAGTGACATAGGACAGAGTGCAGAGATCCTTTCCTGGAGGACAATAGTGTCAGCAGGCTGCAAGTGGCTCTTGGACTCCTGTGCTAAGGTGCCAGTCCAACTTGCCGTGCCTGGCAGTGAGAGCCGCCTGTCTTCAGCAGCCATACCTGGGGCGGGGGTTACTTGAGGTGACTTGAGGTTTCAATGCATTCATTTCTTGCTCAGATAAGCCACCTGGTTTCTGCGCTTTCAGTGAACAAGTCTCACTAGGCATTGTCTTATTTAGTTAATTAATTTAATTATATAGCATTTCTCTTTTTTCTTTCTGCACACTCTTCATGTAGTCCATAAATTGAAATGTTGCCTTTTTTGCAAATGATTGAGACAGAATTTTGTTGTTATTGTTGTTGGTATATTTGTCTTTTATTTGCAATTAAATACTACCAAAACTTGCTCATATTTTTGTTTGTTTTTAAAATAATTATTTTAATTTAATTTATTATTATTATTTTTAATTTGCTATAGAGCACATGCACTCACCAGAGAGAGAGGGAGAGAAAAAGTAAGAAAGCAAGCCACCAAGTCTGGGACTTGAACTGTGGTTGGCCATGTGGGAGTCTAGCACCTTAATCACCATACCACTTGCTGGCTCCACTTGTTCATATTTTGAGACAAGCATTAATTATGGCCCACTAGGCCCACTTTGCCCCCTAGAGGAGAATAGAAGAAATCTGTTCTCTTCCCACATATTTACTCTCTTTTGCACAGGCCAAAGCCTCAGTGAAAATGGGAGCATGACTAAGAAGTGACCAAGAGGAGTTTGCATTTTGTCTGTGTTTTTGGCAGAGACATTAGGCCATAGTGCAGACACTCAGGTGATCAGTTTGCCAATCCTCATGATGTGGCATTGACAACCACATAGTATAGGTTCGAATTTGGCTGCTAGTTTTTTCATTTCCTTGAATTAACTAAGAGACTGAGTTGAGCATTTTAAAGTAATTAAAAACAGATTAAAAAGTCTTTTCTATAGTTTAGTGACTTTACCGGGTTAAGCAGGAAGACAGAGAAGTATATGAAAAATGCAGTGCTCTTGCATTTAGTGAAAAGTTCCAGTGACTTTTTTGGTCTCCAAGATTTGTCTATATTCTCTAATCTGTCACAAATAAGCCCAATCACCAGCAGTTAGCATAATAGCTATGTCATTGGACTCCCATGTAGTCGACCGCAGTTCGAGTCCCAGACCTGGTGGCTTAAAATCACACTGGGTGCGTGGGCATGCGTGCCCAAGATCCCGAGAAGAGAATGGAGGAGAAAGGATTGTGGTGTGGCCATCCCCCTGGGGATGATTTCTTACTTTCTGTCTCTCTGTCTCTCTGGAAAGCGGACGTGCCCTATAGCAAAAAACTCTCAAAAACAAAAACAAAACAAAAACAACAAAAACAAAAAACCCAAATAAGTCCAATTCACCTTTACCTTTAGTGAATTTACATCTCGTAGCCAGGACAGAAACTTGAACTTACTCCTAGTCCTTCGAGGGTGAGCTGGGCAATAAACATAGACGCAGCAATGTAGCTCAGATAATTTGCATGAGGGAGAAAAATGTGGGTCTCTGGAACACGAGCCTCAAAGAGACTTGAAAGCAAGCTGGGTTTTCCCTTTGCCTTTACATTTTATGAGTGTTGGGGAAATGTTGGCTGTTTACTAATTATCAAAGCTGTTTTTATGACTTCCCCAAAGGAAAACAAAAAAGGAATGGATCCAAGGGTATTCCTTTAGGCCTGGGATGAAAGCTTGACCTTTAACGCTCTTGGGGAACTGCATGGTTTGAAGCCCTGGAAAATAAAACTCAGAATGCATGTTCAGGAAAGCAGGAAGCTTTGAAGTTGGAAGCCAAACAGGAACAGCTGTTGTGATTGGTGCAGTGTGCGCTCAGCTTGACGTGACAGAACTGTCCCGTGTACTGTCCCTGTGGCCACTGTCCTTGTGGCCCAGTGGATGGTCAGAGAGAAGTAAGGAGCCTTTTCTTTGCATAGGGTTTCCTGCTGGCTTCACTTAGATATTCAACTCCTGACTCACAAAGGACACAGAAAATAAGTTCAAAGACCACAGGGTATCTTAGAGTTTGTCCCAGAGGAAATACCAGCCCCATGTTCTCTATACAACCAGTCTTGCACAGAAGCCCCGGATACAAGGAAAACAGAAGTGGAGAACACGCCATTACTGCTGAAAATTTAATTACAGTGATTTAAGACTCTCAATCAAATTTAACTGGAACAAAAACACTTCTGCCTTTTTAAGCTTCTGAGACCTTGGAATTGGTAACCAGCAGAAAAATATTTCCTTCATGGAAATTTTTATTTTTGTACTAGGGTTGACATATTAGGTAAAATGCCATCAATTACCATCAAAAATTAGCATAAAATATTCTTTTCCCCAGAGAGGATGTGAAAAATCTTTGAGGTTGTCAGTTACCATAACCACTTGGTTCCAGTATTTATTTGCATTCTTACTTTGGTCGCTTTTCAATGGACAGGCCCTTTACGGCTTCCTTCCTGTTTCTATCAGCGGAAATTGAACAGTAAAAATGGTAAATAACTTAGCTCTATCAGTTCCCAAGACTTAGATTCTTCCTTTTTATATATTCTCTTAAAAATAAATTCAACCATGACATTTTCTAAAAATAAAAGTTAGGGTTGCATTTATTGTTCTCTGAGCTGTGAGTTAACCTGTTTGAAGAATTTATAACCATGTACTATTTCCATTGAATACCACTTGGTTGACGTTCTCAAGTGCTTGCGACTTTGAATTTGTAGGAGAGATCAGCTCTGACCTGCAACTTAGTGTTTATTATAAATGCTCTTTAAATGTACACTTATTCACACTCCCCCAAATGTAAATGCTGCATTAGGCTCATTTTACCACAGGCCACCATACTTTTCTTTATCACATTGTGAGGTGTTGGATGCTCCTGTCCTTGCTCAGAAGGCAGAAGACAGGCGATACCTTCAAGGAATGGAAACTGCAGACATGGAGCTGTCCTTTGAAAAATTCAGCACTCCCTACCACTGTTGCAGCCATGATGACAAAAAAACCATCATAACAATGGAGGTTCATTAGAACTAGGGCTCCATGGCTTCAGTGATGAGAAAGAATTACCTGGTTCAACACAGACGGCTCAGGGGAGGCCAGGAGCAGATAGTCACTGATTTAAAAAGGCCCCAGTTATTGGAGTTCTAATAAAGCCTCTGGGTCCTCACTAAAATGACTTTACTCAGGCAGCTGGAAAACCCAAGTCAGAAGCAGGCCAAGCCTGTCAAAAAGGACCAAGAGAATAGGTTGTCCCTGTAGAACAGTATGAAGTGCTATGTGTAG
>NW_006203430.1:5032688-5037831 GCF_000334495.1 Tupaia belangeri chinensis
TATGTTTAGGGAACTGGATTCCACATGGCCCACCCTGTTTCAGATTCTGACTCTGGCTGGTTATTGTGTGTGTGTATGCCCCAAATACTGACGGGATGAAGAAATGGAGGAAAAGGATTGCTGCATGACCATGCCCCACTGGAGATATTTCTCTCCCTCCATCCCCACACACATGTGCACCTCTGGCAATTTAAAAAAAGAGAGAGAAAAAAATTAAGCCAGCAGGGGTATGGTGGAGAGGGGAGGGGAGCCAGGGGTGAGTCAGTGGCTCAGTGGTAACATAACTGGGCTTACATGGCAAAGGGCCTGGGTTTACATTCCAAACAGGCTAAGTGTGTACTCCATCTGTGACCCAGGCTGGCTGGCACTGGGTGTGGATTGCAGTATGGGGATTCTGTGGGGTATCTTTTTCTTTCTCTCTCATCTCTCTGCTTCTCTCTCATGGGATAGATAAATGAATAAACTTTAGCAATAAACCAATAACATTTATAGGAAAATGTTAATTATGAAGTATTTTGCCTGTATGAGCTCATTTACTCCTCACCAAAATCTGAAGGGGCAGGGATTATTGCAGAGGAGTAAATGGAGACTCAGAACACTGAAGTGACTTGCTAAAGGACCTCAGTCATCAGTGGCAGTGTGGCCTGTTGTTTCCACTAATTCAATGAATGCCTCGTAAAGGAATACCCACCTAGTCAGCATTTCCTAAATCTGAATGCACACTTAGGTCATCTGGAAATCTTTTGAAAATGTAAATTCTAATTCAGAAGCCCTTGGGTGGGGGCGAGAATCTGTGTTATTTAAGTTCTATGTATAGAGAACTGGATTCCACATGGCCTGCTCTGTTTCAAATTCTGACCCTGGGTACTCATGTGTGTGTGTGTGTGTGTGTGTGTGTGTGTGTGTGTGTGCTCCCATGAGCAGAGAGATAATTTGGCACTTGCTTTCAGTGTCTTCACTGTGGTTTTATCTTTAAGTTACAGAGTGAGGTTCTTTTCCCGCAGCAAACTGCATCTCCATGAATGCTCCACTCTGCACTCCATCACAAAAATAACTCCAAACCATTTTTTTTTTCCTGAGCCCTTACTATTGGCTTCGATCTCACATCCTAGAACTAACTGTTCCAGGGTTTCTCTGACCAGTAAGTGTCCATGTGGTTTTGTTATTAGCCTTAATGTACAACTCTCACTCACTCTGGACCCCCACTTACTCTCAAGGAATTCCAATACTGTGAAAGACTTCCTTTTCCAAATATTTTAGAAGTCACCCAGGAGGTGTCATACACATGTCCTATTGTCAGTGGCCATCAGAGCTGATGGGTTTCCCAGCAGGTACATAGATCTCACTCTGAGATGAGGCTTGTTCTTCCTTTGATAGGAGCCACCACTGCAACCACTGCTGCTCCAGCAAACACCCTGATGAGTTCCCTGAACAAGCTCGTGGGGAGAAGAGGGTTTCCTCCCTCCATATTGCACAGGACTGGGGAAGGGCTTCACAGAATGTGGGGTTGTGATGGGGCAGGTCCCACATTGTTGGACAATCGTTTAGAGGGTGAGCTTCATGTACTACAGAGAATCCATGAGCTTTGTCAAGTTCAGTGGCAGTTGGCATTCATGGCATGGGAGAACTCTGAGACATCAGAACAGGAGTGCATGCCCTGTTACCCATTCATCCCAGAGAGCCAGCACCTTCAGTCTGTGGGGCTCTTATGCCTCATCACTAGGGTGGCACCAGCTCCTCCTCCCCTGAAGTGGTCAGGGACTAAGGACCTGTATGAGTTTGTAGTTGTATGTGGGGGCTTCAGAAGATTGCTATAAAAATGGAATTAAAGTATGAGTTTATTTGGAGCAGAAAAAATGTGTTTCACATAGATTTTTCATAGTATGCATTTTCCATGAACTTTCTGAGGACTTTTGTACAGTGTGGCACCTGCAGAGAAGTTTTCCCCTTCAGTATCTGTAATTGAGGAGCAAGATTGGTGTGTATATGCATGTGCATGGGGGTGGTATGGGTGTGTGGGGTTGTTTGGGGTTCAAGTTTAGGGGTTAAACAGGACTGATGCCCTCAGCACTTGGCTGTGGCCAGTTTGCAGGAGGTCACCTCTATGTTGGGGTGAATCGTACTTCAAAGGCATGGATTGTTGGTGGTGAGATTTGAGGTACCATGTGGCATCAGAGGAGACCTAATCTGTCCATGACCCCATGTGGGTGATTGAGAACTTGCTCCCTGGCCCTCACTGTTTAGTGTTTGCTTGTCTATAGACTCTTATCTGGTAGGGAGAAGTGACAGATATGCCTCCTTAGGGCTAGGGTAGGAGACGAATTCTACTGTGAGTCAGGAATTGTAATGTCTCATCAATGTGGTTAAACTTTGAAACCTGGATTAGAAATCCTGTCTCAATAGAATGCCTCACCTTGCCATACACACACAGACCTTGTCCCTTTCCCTGGCACAATGCAATTTTTCTTTTAAAGAAAAATCAAAGGTGTGCATAGAAAGTGGGTAAGATGCCAACAGCATGACCAGGCTCAACGTGTTTTTCTGACATTGGATTCTATGTGTTCTTATGCTTCCAGACCTCTGTGGCTACTTCTTGGTTTCTCATTTCAGTTGGAGTTATTAATAAAAAAATTAACTTTCTTGAGCCAACAGGTGGAGTGGTGTTTTAGGCAACTGAATCCCACATGACCTAAAACACCATTGTTGCTGTTGAAGTCCTGGATCCATTGGCTTTAAAAATATGTGGGGCACGTGTGCTTGCATGCCCAAAATACTGAAAGGAGAAACAGAGGAGATGGGATTGCACCATGACCACCTCCTATGGGAGGTGTTTTCTCACTTTCTCTTTCTGTCTCTCTTTCAACATTTGTATGTCACCGTTTGGGGTGGAATTAATATTCCTTATTTACATTATTTAGACTATATTACTTTTATTTGTAATTGAGTCATACAAGGGAACTTCAAGAAGTTTATGGAGTATATAATCAAAGTACTAGTTTATTCTGGTGCAAAAACTTTTTAAATATATCCATAGTATTTTTTTTTTTGAGAGGTGTTTGCTATAGGGCACGTGCACTTGCCAGAAAGACAGAGAGAGACAGAAAGCGAGAAATCACCCCCTAGGAGGGATGGCCACACCACAATCCCTTCTCCTCCATTCTCCTCTTGGGATCTTGGGCACACACGCACATGTGCCCGGTGTGAGTTGAAGCCACCAGGTCCGGGACTTGAACTGCAGTTGACTACATGGGAGCACAGTGACACAGCCATTATGCTAACTGCTGGTCCCCATAGTATTTTCATAATAATAATTTTTCATAAAACTTTTGAAAACTCCTTCTACAATACAGTGTAGCCACTTTTCCTTTTATTTGAATTTTTACTCTTTAATAACTGTCTGATTTTTCCACTTTGCATTAATAACTATCTAATTTTTTTCTATTTTCTTTTCTTTCTTTCTTTCTTTTCTTTTTCCTTTTTTTTTTTTTGAAAGATTTTTGCTATAAAGTGTTCGCTGGAAAGACAAAGAGGGACAGAACAAAAAATCACACATGCATGCCCCCCTCCTCCAGGAGGGATGGCCATGCCCCAATCTCTTCTCCTCCATTCTCTTCTTGGGATCTTGGGCTTGTACACACATATGCCCAGCATGAGTTTCAAGTAGCTGGGTCTGGAACTCAAACGATGGTTAATTATGTGGAAATCCAGTAATGTAACCATTACACCATCTGCTAGGCTCTGGATTTGCTTTGTTTTCTAAATATGTACCAGTAATTCATTACCAAAATCTTCAACAGAAATGGAAAGTTTCTTTGGAGGGGTCCAAGCCTATCATATGTTCATTAGTTATATGCACTTTGTTGCTATTATTGTTATCATTGTTGTTATTTTGGTAATATCTCTGTTGGAGCCTCCTCTTCCATGCTCTGATCCTGTCTAGGCTATCCTGGAGGCTTGCTGCCCAATACCGTGGGCTCCAGTTTTATATCTTCTGCCTCCTGATTTGTGACCACATGGACTGCACACTTTCTAAAGGTATCTGAGAGAGTGCCTGGGAAAAAACGTTTCCGAGACCCTTGATGTCTGCAGATAGATACACAACTCTACTCTTATGGTTCATTGAAAGGTTAGGTAGGTATGGAGCTCTAGGATGGAAGCCATTTTGTCTTGACTTTGCAAGCATTGCTTCTTGGTGTGGCAATTGAGAAACTGAATGACATTCTGTTTGCTAAGCTTTTATATGAGGCATGTTTTATTTTTCTGCTCTGGGAAGTTTTAGGATGTTTTCTGGAATTTCAAATGAATGTGCCAGTTGACACAATGGAGTGGTGTTGGGATGGGTAGAGAAGTGAACAGTTTCAGTTTACAAATGTAAGTAGACAAAGCCTTAGGCTACTTCCTGGATTCTCCACCCTGAATATGGGATAGGAGAAATGAGTGACATTTGAGTGTCTAAGAGCATCAGAGAAAAAAACGAGGCAATCTACTAGCCCTCAACGGACCATATGATGAAACTTGGGACAAGTAGTAGTGACCCGCCTGGGCCAATGCTAAAGACCAGACAGGCTCAAAAGAGGTCTGTGGCAGCAAAGGGACAGGTGGCTCCTTGTCCAATATCTTGGCACTATGCAAAGCTCCCAGCACTTATCTATAAATGGGAGAACAAGGAAAAAGAACACATTTATTGTGATTGGTGGTCTACCACTCTAGAAAAATGGGAACTTAAATTGATTTTTAGAAAAAAATAAGAAATCATATTTCTTGCACATCTAAACTACAGAGATTTTAATTTGTTAGAAAATTAAAACATACTTATTTCTATTTTCTCTGCAAATGGATATTAGTTAGCAGGCTATCATTCTCTACAAGCTCCCTGACTTTTCTACAAGGCAAGTTATGGTAAGAGAGAACCTGAAAAGTATAAGGGGACTTTAAAAAGTTGGTGGAAAAGAGCTATTAAAGTACTAGTTTATTTTGGTGCAAAAATTTTCTGAAATCTATTCTAGTCCATTCCATTACTAATAACAGAAAATACTTGAACCTGGGTAACTGATAAAGAATAGAGATTTATTCAGTTAAGTTTAGAGGGCCATGGTCCACATCTAGCGGGGATCTTGCAGAGTCCTGAGACACCAGATCATGA
>NW_006203430.1:5037862-5040882 GCF_000334495.1 Tupaia belangeri chinensis
GGAGCAGGGTCTGCATCCATGAGTCTCTGTCTTACTCCCTCTCCTTATAAATTCACCAAATATTATTCATGGGCTTTTACCCTCATGATCTTAATACTAGTCTCTTCACAAGGACCCCTCTTTTCAACACCATTGTCTGATTACAATTTTATTCTGTTATTCCTGTCACAACCAAATCTCAACAAATGAATTGGGGTAGGTGGGAACACCCAAACCACTGGAAAATCCATGAATAGTTTTATCAAAATACATCTTTTCCATAAACTTGCTTGAGAACCCTAGCATGAATGGACAGAGAGAGAGGGGGTGTGCCTGGGGGATTTTGTGGGAGAGGAGTAGCTGAGCCTCTCTCCTCTCCCAACTCCAAACAGCAGGCTATGTGCATGGACATTGTGGGCAGTGCCACATCCTTTCCCTTGCCTGCTGGCGCTTCGGTACAGTGCTTCCCAAGGACAGCTCTGGGACAGGCCCATATGTAAGCTGAATCCCTTGGCCATGAGGGACATCTTCATTGTTGGGTATGTTGCAATGGTTTAGTCTGGTGGTTTCTCACATATTAACTTCATAAAGCATTGACTTCACATTTCCAAGAACATGTTATGGGCCTCCTTGGGAGCAGAACTTCAAAGAGATTAATTGGTCCTTCCTGAGACAGGATGCTAAATGTCATGGTAACATCCCTTGGAGAGGAGTTTTCTGAACCCAAGTGAACAGCCTCACATATCCTGGAGGGACATGGGATTGGGTATTCTCCAAGCTGTGGTCAGGAACCTTGCTGTGTCATGGTTTTCACCTGAAGGCACAGGGAGGAAGAGTGACCAGATGATGGACACATGTGCCTGTCCATGCTCTAACAGAATGACACAAACACTCACTTCTCTGAACTGGGAAGCTGCACACTTGCTCCAGCTGGATATTTTTTTATTCTTTTTGCCAGAGGGTACAACTGTTCACCAAAGAGAGACAGAAAAGACAGAGAGAGAGGGGGAGGGAGAAATCATCGCCCAATGGGGTGTGGTCACACCGCAATTCCTTCTCCATTTCTCTACCCTGTCAGGATTTGGGGGCATCCTCACATGCCCTTATAGGTTTTCAAGATACTGGGGCTGGAATTTGAACCCAGATCAGACCTATGAGATCTGGATTCCCCAATTCCTAGGCCACAAAGCTGATCTTCTATGAATATTTGACTATAGAGCCTGGATTATTCCCCTGTCTTCACATCAGTCTGAAGATTTCCCATCTGAAGAAGAGAGCTACATGAACTCCCACTTTAGTTTCCCCATGGTCAAAGTCTTTTTGTAAATGCCATGATTCCAAGTGGGAAATAGCTTTAGACACTATTTTGAGATGCTGTAAAAGACTTATGTAGTTTTTGTTTGCTTGTTTTTAATAAATTTCCAGTCTTCCATGCAATTTCAGGATTGTCAGACTCTCATCGGCCTGGAGTTAAAAACTCTGGAGACTCTAGAGCTGATGTTACTAAATGGACCCTCAGATACAGGGCTGTCCTACTCCAGGAGCACCAGGCCCAGGTTTGTGTAGAAAGGCTCAAGAGCAGAACCTGATGGGCCAGACAAACCTCTGTCTGGACGTTTCTACCCGGCCATGTTCTGCTAGGCAGGAGCTGCCCTTGAATTCCATCTGCTATGAGAAAAGGGGCAGCTTCCTGGCTCATGGGAGAAAGCCGCTTTTAAAGATACGCTGAGAGAGTCCCTGGTCAGTTTGTAGAACAATGCCTTGCTGACTTCACGAGTGAATCAGCACATACGCTATTTAACCTTTCCTGGAAAAGAAAATATGTGCTGGAAGGTTAAAGAGAGACTGTGCATTGTGGAGTGGGGCAAGGGGCCTTAGGGCCTGCTTCTGAACTCCACCCCGCTGAGGAGAACAGACAACCAACCAGTCAGGCCATTGGGAGGGACTGCACAGCTTGCTTTGTTTAACTGCAGCCTCCGCAGAGCCCCCAGCCAGATTCTTGTCTCCTGCAATTTTATGGGAATTCTCTCCTAGAGTAACAGATACGCCCTATAACCCAAACCATTTCCGTCTCATGTTTATCCTGCAGTTGTTTCCTGCTGTCCCCATCTGTGGTCAGGTGGGGCCCTATAGGAGCCTCCACAAAGTCCCTTTGCCTCTGCTCTCTTGACCTTCTGCGTGGGCAGTGAGGAGTAGGGGAAGCCCCAATCAGTCACTTTACCACTTATCAGCCTAGTCACATTGGGGAAGGGCTTTCATTTTCCTCTGTTTCAATGTTCTCATCTATAAAATAGGGATAATAAAGGGTCTACCCAGATGACACAGTCTCAACTTATTTCTTAGTATAATATGTGGTGTATGCTATGTGACAACTCAATTTTAGTTATTACTATTTCATTTTCCTATAGGGGCATTTGAGTAGAAGAACACCAAACCCAGGGAGTTAATGTTCTTCAAAGGTTCTAGGAACTACCAGGTTGAAACTCCCACTGTAGATTGTATAGGATCCTATTACTATTGAATGGGCAGGGGACTCTGGTGATGAGGCTCTAGACAGATTGAACAAAGAGACCGGAGTGCCTCAGTAATCTCTGAAACATACTTCTGAGTCTACTGAGCCACTGAACAATTAAATTGCAGATATTCTTTTAAAAAAGGCTTTATTCCTTCCCTTCCTACCTCCTTTCCTTCCCTCCTTATATATGGAGAAGATTGGCATGTCTGTCATTCCTTCCTTTAGCAAGGAAAAAATACTAGAGACAAGAGTGAAATGATTTGGGAAAATACCATTGTTGGTTGATGTAAGAGAGCTTTGTAATAAAATTCAGCTCAGGAAAGTAAGGTTAGGATTGTTAGTCCTCAAGAAGTAAAGTCAAAGTTAAATGGGAAGAATAGGAATCTCTTGTTTAGATTAGATGAGGGATTTTCAGAAGTAAATTAATTTTCGACACAGGTGTGTTTAGGAGGAAATAAACCACAGTCAGGGGGTAGGAAGAATTCACTTTCCAAACCTTTCTGTCCCTTCTTCCAGGGACAGCGCT